>NW_010972449.1:1061334-1074966 GCF_000737465.1 Haliaeetus leucocephalus | reverse complement strand
GGGGGGGGCGAGGGAGAGCCCCACACCTGAGCAAACCTGCTTGGGGTATTTTAACGAAAACCATGGTTTTCCCCGCATTTTTCTCTCCACCAACACCCCGCTCAAAAACCTAGACAGCATTGATTTGTTTTGGGCTGCCTGATGGGTTTCTTTTCCCCCTCCAGGCTCTATCTGATCGTTTTCCTACAGCCCAAACAGCCTGGAAACCACAGAGAAAATAATCAAAGTGCAGCATGTTTTCCCACAGTAGGAATGCATGTTAGCACTCTCTCCACGTCTTGATCCTCTGTTTGCGTGTGGGTATCCATACGGAGATGCCTTCAGATGCAGATGCACAGATGCAGAATGCGTTTGGGTGTCCAGAAAACACCCGGACCCACGGACGTGTCAGCCCACGGCCTCGGGGTGCAGCTACAGGTGAGGATGGCTGCGTGGATCTAGGTTATTTCAATATAAACACGGGAAGATATGCGCACAAGTGGGCACAGGGCCAGCTTCTACCCACTCACATCGGTGTGTTTATCTGCAGCCCGTGGGTTCATGCTATCAGCCCCGTGGCACCCACCCGTGCCCATGGGTGCTCCTTCCCCGCTCAGGCCATCGGTGCTGCTCTAATAACTCTTGGCTTCTCTGCCGCCTGGCCGAGCACCAACACCCCCCCCCACCCGGCATGATGCCGGGGAAAAGGCTGGAAAATAAGAAGAAAAAACAAGATTTTGGGAAAGAGCAAGGCCCTGCGGGGTGGAGGGCCCCCCCGCCCCGGGCGGGCTCCGGGGGAAAGAGGGGAGAGAGCTTGTTCTCCACCAAAAAATGGTTTTCCAACCCCCCCCCCGGCTGTCAAGCACATCCCTAACTCCTCCTCTGTCTGTGGAGCGGCTCCGCTCCCCCCGTCCGGCTCCCGCAGCTGGGCGGCGTAGGTAGCTCCAGATAAGTGAAAGTGGTATTTTTATAGGCTGATAAAAGAGACTTATCTCAGCTTTCCCGAATCTGACAAAGATTCCCTAATTGGTCATTTGCCCACAGCAGCCTCCCCAGGCCGGGGCCCGGCAGACGCTATTTTCAGCCTCCAAAGGGGGTTCCCCCCCCCCCCCAGCTGCAGCTCCCCACGCTGTTCTCTTCCCAAATCCCCCAAGATTGCTTCTCCTTATTCCCACTCACCCGCACACGCTGAACCTGGGGTAGAAGGGGAAACCCCACAGCCCTGGGCCAAGGGCAGAGCTGCCAGCACGGCCCCCCATGCACACCCTGGGGGGGGACCCTCCGGGGCAGCCGGGGAAAGATTCCCAGCCCCTTCTGCCCCACAGGAATCGCTCCCTCGGGATTGCCCACCGAGGAGGGCTTGTCCCCACAACCCAGCTGAGAGCCCCCGTAAACTGCTTATTAGGTCTTTTTGCGACACCACATACTTTTTGTCAGCTGGAAAAAAACCTCCCCATCCCGTACAAACGCACACTCAAGCAGGGCGAAAGCTCTTTCCTGCAGACAGACGACGGGTGGAGATGCACGCGGTTTTGCACCAACCCTGCCTCCTCCAACCCACCCGGTGTTGAGATTAAATGCAAATTTAATCCCCGGGATTAAATGCAAACAGCAAAGCAGGGTCACCCCTTTTCTCCCGTAGCTTCCCAGGGTCCCCCTGAAACACACTACGACCATCTTGCCGCCAGCCCCGGCTTCGCTCCGCACATCAGCTGAGATTTTTTTTCCGCTCCAATGTGTTTTAGTCACCAGGCTACCAAAAAAAACCCCCAAAAGCATGGAGGAAACGCTTTTCTGAACACCCAGACTTGCAACCAGCTCGCATCACAAGCCTTGAAGCGAGCCGGGAAGTCGCCCACTAAACTTATTTCTCATTTTCTTTTTTTTTTTTTCTGGGGAAGGGGGAAGGGATGCGGGGATTAACGGCCCATCTGACCTACCAGTGGTGTACGCACATGAATCAAACGCAATCAAAGGCCCCAGTGTCAGCATTAGCTTGACCCCTACGACTGGCTCGGGGCTCGGTGCACAGCGAGGCCTGTTCTAGCCAGAGCAGCGTGAACCTTCCCCTGGGTTATTAATGCTTGCTGAGGGCTCTGCCCGGCCTGGCCGAGCCCGTCAGGTTGGGGTTACAGCCATCTCAGATACCCCTGGGTTTGGGGCCCATGGGGATGGACCCGGCTCTGCCGGGCTATGGCAAGACCGGCAGGATGGCCCCACTCGGTTGAGTGAAAACAGGTCTCACAGCTTTAAACCATCCGCTTAAAATCATGGAGAAGAGGAAAGGAGGTGGGAGTTTGGAGGTTTTTTGGGGGGTTCGGGGTTTTATTTTGTTGGTTTGGGTTTTTTTTTCCCCCTGCGCTCATGTCTTTTGCCTTTCCGTGACTTTTTTTGGTATGATTGCCCTTGAGTGGTTTTGGAAGGAGAAGCAGCCGTTCACATCCCATTGGACCCTCTGCAGCCAGGAGCTTGGGCAAGGGCAAGCCCCATGGAACAGGCAAAGTCCCAACCCCACCGTGCATCGGTTTGGGACCCACATCCCAGCGAATGTGCTCCAGACCTGGCCTTGAGGCTCAGCAGGTGCTGAAGGATGGAGGAACTGAGCTTTATTAAAGTCCAGACAAATACCCCATGGCATCTTCAGAAACAGGAGTGGCACCTGAGCACCTTCTTTAATACTTTTTTTCTTCATGGAGGAGAACAAAGAGAAGCACATCAGTCAGTTCCCAAATCAAATCTCCAGCAGGAGAGTGGTTTGTAGGAGGTGATTTTGATATGAGTATTTCAGAAAACAGCCCGTGATCCCTCTTTTCAGTGAGCTTTTCCCACACCCAAAAGGGGCACACAAATTAGCAAGTGATCACACGGAGGGAAAGCCATGCTGCTCTGGCTCTGCAGGAGCAGTCTTCGAAGGGGATGTACATGGTCCCGTCAGAGTTTCAAGCTCACCCTCCATTTAAATGTCATTTTTAATGGAAATAGTGCAACCTCCTCTTCTCCCCACCTAGTCCAACCTGAGCTATTTTTCTTTTTTTCACGCACGCTTTAACTTAACATTGACTTTTGTTTTTCACCTGCTCCTTCCAAATAGATATAAATAAAATCCTCCTATTAAAAAAAACAGATGCCAACACTTTCTCAGCAACACTCGGCTCTTCAACTTTAACAGGTTTGCTGTCATTAAATCTTGCTTTATTTTTTTGTAACGACAACTGGATGAGCGAGGGTTTGTGTGGGAAATGCCGGTGGGAGCCGGGCAGGGGTCTGGCAGGTGGGAGGGCTGGCACCCAGGGCTGAGCATGGACCACACTCCTCCTGGCTTTCTCCAGGCATGAGAAGGGAGCCTGCAGCAGCAAGGCCCCCATCAAACTCAAGCTGCCAGAAAGCTCAGCATGCTCAGAAATCAGCCTGAGCTTCCTGAGAGTGAATTCAGAGCAGGGCTGGCCCTGAGATGTCCACCCAGCGCAGATTCAGGGCCAGGAAGGAGCGTGAAGTTGCGGCCGCTTGAACCAGTTGCCCTGTCTTGGATCGTCACTGCCGGTCAGCCCGGCATGCTGGAAACACCGCTGCTGCTCACAGCACTCCCTCTGCCAAAGCTTTTCTGCCACCGGATTTCAGAGGAGCAGCACGCCGCTGGATTCCAAACAGCGGCCGCTGCTCCGGCTGCCTGCGAGCCACCCTCCTGAGGCCAGAGATGCTCCTCAGCACAGCCAGAACAGAGACAAGGTCACCGGGACATAGCAGGGAGGCCAGATCCACCCGTGGCAAACACCGCGGTGGCAGGGCTAAGGCGTCACCCTAAAGAAATCCCTAGCTGGGGTCCTCCCTGCTCCAACTGGTTCTCCCCACCGAGCTGGAACTACTCGTTCCTTGCACGCATCGCCATCGTCACAACGCAATCGTGCAACAAAGTCAAGAGGGTTAGGTGTCCGCTTCAATTTCAGTAGTATGAGAACACCTACATTCAGGCAGCTTTTTGAAACCCTGGGAGTAAGAGCTGTTGCTCATCCCTTTCGGTAGCTTCTGAACTGGTTCGGTGGTGTCTGTGCAGTCCCTAGTGCATAAGTGTCCTTATTACACCGTGCGGTCGCAGGGCCAGCGGCACGTCCCACGCTCGCAGATGGTCCCAGACGGGTCATGTCTGCCCTGATCCCCGGGAACATGGAAAGTGTGCAATTTTTGGACCATTTTTTGAACAATTGTGGGCCTATCTGTAAAATGGTGGAGTAGTTAGACATCTTTCATGATGTCATTACTTAGTACTAAGGTCTTGGGTAGGACAAGTGCTTTGAGATCCCAGGGTGGGCTCATCCACTATGGAAACAGGGTGCTTCGGCATCACACAACTTTGCAAAAGGATGTAAGAGAACAAGTGAGCCTCTCTTCATTCCCTCCCAGCCTCTCCCTTAACTCTATCCAGAGCAAAGAGCTGGCTGCATTAGTAAGGCTGGAAACTCAGCAGCCTTCTAATTTGGGTAAGTCTCACTGGCAAACGCTCTAAAATCCAGCTGCTTCTACAGACATGGTTAAACCGCAGCCTAGATAGCTCTCACTGCAATTATTGCCATAACTGAGAACAGAAAGTCAAATCAAAGAGAACAGAGAAGGAAAAGAGAGAAACTCTGCAGTTGGGACTGCGGGAAAGAGAAGCAAATTTGCCGTGAGAACAAGTCCTTCAGTATCCGTTAGTTGGATTTAAGTGGTACTTAGGACTTTTACAAGCCCTGTGCATCAGAGAGAATTTTGTCGGAGGCAGAGAGTAGCTGCTTTATGCTAAATCAGCCACGATGGACGTACCAACCCTGAGCAAGGTTCCTCAGGCCAGCACCTTGAGTAAACCTTCCAAAAAGCTTTGTCTTGCTTTCAGAAGACTGACATTGTTTGTAAGCCATAAGTCCAATATACCACAGCTGTCTGGGGACACCCACAAGAAAAAAAAAGCAGCTCCAGCTAACTAATGCCTCTTTCCCCAAGAAACCTGGGGTATCTACACAGAGCATCCTCCATCTAGCACCGGTCAGGTTGTGGTGGGATGGAGGTACCTCACTCATCGCAGCATTTCTACAAAAAAACTATGGCCTTTCCATATCTCCTTCTATGGGAAGTCCTTAGCACACATTTGGCGCAGTTTACAGGATGATGATGACAATGTGTTTCTCCTAAATAAAATCCATTTTTAAAGAGTACATGTGCAATTACTTTGGGTTTTGGCCTGTATTCAGGAAAGAATTTCCCCTCGGGTCAGATTTGGCAGGGACTGGTAAGGTTTTCTTGCTTTCCTCTGTAGGGTGGGCCATGGTCCACTTCCTAAGATCATCTGGACATTTTCACCTAACAATTTCCCTGCTACTGCCGGGACCCGGGACACTGGCAATGCCCTTGATCTCTCCTGCACGTTCGAGTTTTTGTGGCTTTTGGTCTTTTGTACTAACGGTCTTAAATTTGTTATAGGGTGTTGGGAAGTGTTTTATGGCCTGCAGCGTATGCAGTGGATGTTCTGGGGACCCCTCTGGATTAAGCAGCTATTACATGGTCACCTGTAATTGTGAGCGCCTGTACTCGATGAGGCAGGTGGTCCCTCCTCATACTCTGTCACCCCTCCCTTATCTTCCAGTAGCAGGGCTCTGACATCCAACTACTAGGCAATTACACACCCAGTGTAGTCGTGTGTGACATCTCCCTGTTCTCTGAAGCGTGATGCTTATAAACCAAGGTGATAGGGGAGATTAGGATAATAAACAAGTTTGAATTCCCGCGACTGGGAAATTATGAAACCTGGGCTCTGCTCCTGTCTTGCTGCTAACCAGGTGCACGGGACCCTTCCCTCCTTCGCACCCCCTCAATTAGGCATTTAGACCATGCTGGTTACCTCAAGCTCCATCTGAAGTCAGAAGAAAGATGTTTTATCTAGTCCTAAGATATTTCCCTACATCAGTAGGGTTAACTTGCCCTCACCCGTCCACCAATAACAAAAAGAGCCTAAACAACCCGCTCTCTACTTTTTAGACCTCTTGGGCCTGATGAATACATGTGATGAGCTTAGTGCTGCGAGTCTGACCTCAGCTGGTTCTCCAGCACTCCTACAGAACAGGTGACCAGGACAGATCCAGCCACGTTAAGTACAAGACCTTTGAAACCAAACAAGGCACGAAAGCGATACAGCACGATGCCTCCCACTCTGTGACACAGGGGCACGTATTTGGGTACATGTTTCATCCCTGGTTATATTATTAAGGTCTCCATGCAGCCAGAGTAGAACAGATGCTGCTGCCGCCCTGGTCATTTCCAAGAGTGGAATGAGTAACAGAAATAAGAGACATCCTGCCTAGCAACTCAGTCCTAAATTGCTAAATTCCAGCCTAGGCAAAAATGATGCCCGTGGGTCAGGAATACTTTATGGATGAGGCACCATCCCGAACTCATACCTGCCTGATCTGAGTTCTTCCGCTACTCACGTCTCATCCTCCTCTCACAGACAGCAGCAAATTTGTTTAAAGCACATCAAGACCCCCCATTTCCCTACCTAGAGAGCGCACAGACAGCTTCGAGATCGCCTCCAGAAACACAAAATACGATGGACAGAATTGCTGATGCTAAGCCATAAGGCTTGCTTAGGATCAAAGGGGTCTGTGTGCTCAAGTCCTTGGCCATGTCCTGAACTCCACTTCTACAAATACGCTCTGCACCACCAGGAAATCTGGTCCGAAACTGGCAACAGAAACACGCCCTCCTGCTACCAGATCCAATGTGCAGCACAGATATATATTTCCCCCTAATCCTCCAAAGAGAAAAACAAACAAGCATACAAATGCCAAAATATTAACTACTCCCCAAATTACTCAGACTACTGCTAATTAGTATAAATTTACAGCAGCTGCACTACTGGAAGTGAGCTCAGACTTTAGCCCTGGAAATTACTAGGGAGTATAATTTTCTACAGTTTTTCTGAACTTAGAGAAATCTACAGGAATGTTCCAGTATACTAACTAACTTCATCAGCATTTCTAAGCCTTCTTTATTCTGCTCCTACTGGGGTAACCATGAAGCTCACAGGCATGAAATCCACAAATGCATTCCCTCTCAAAGACTCCTGTACACAGCAAGTTCAGCGATGTGTGTCCAGTGAACCACATAGGAGAGGGTGTGGAGCTCTCTAGCCTGATTTCTTACACCTCGTTCATCAGCTCTGACTGATCAGCACAGATCAATGTTGAGGGCTTTGGAGGTGTTCATCGTGTTTGGATTTCGTTTCTCATTTTCCTGGTGGAATTACCGAGCGGTGATTTTCTGTGTGCATTGTGAAGGCTTGGTCTCAGCAGAATACGATGCAATGCATTTTTCTGGCACGACAAGCTCTAGATCTGTTTGTCGCTGTTCTTTAGAAAGGTGGAAAGGTGGTCTGGGTAATACTAGCCTTGAGTACCCGCCTGAGTTTGCAGCATCCATTAGGCTCTGCTATCACCCACCTGCCTTAGCATCTACGTGTCTCGGCAAGACCGCAGAGCTTCTGCAGTAAGCAAAATATAACCATCAATCTCATACGGCATTGACTAGCAGATTATTTTGCTACGTTGAGTCACCAACTATTACAATCTAGCAGGCTTTCCTCCCTGAGTAAAGCTCACACATTTAGATCCCACTTCCTGCTCCAGAACTGGAGATAAGATCATAAATAGCTTACGTGCGCTTAAAGAATGGATGCTACAGGAACAGCAGGTAGGCAGACAGGTAGACAGACAGACAGACATGATGATAAGCCATACATCTGGCATGTAAGTATCATGGCAGTGGAATTACCATTCCCCAGCCAAGTTTCACGCTTTGGGGAGTTGTTTTGACATGCTGTCAATGCCGCACCAGAATAACCTGATTTATTTCCCTCGTTCTCTTTGAAAAGGTCTATTTGGTGCCATTTATTTTGCACTCACTTACTCGCCATCCTATCAGGAGGCGGGAGGTCAGCAGGGTCACTCCTAAGAGAGTATCACATTCTGTACAGAATAGAGAAAACGCTCTGAGTTAGCGGGAAGGGAAGAATTCATGCTGGGGCCTCCTTTCAGCCTCTGCTCTCCCACAGTGGGCTCGTATACCTCTTCCCTTCCCACATCCTTGCTCTTCCTTTCAAATGGAAAAGCCAGTACCACTGTTGCTGCTATCCCACCAGCAGCAATCCCTCCCCTCCAAAGAGCCTGCTTCAGTTTTGCTTCATTTGCGCCTCCGTCGAGACTTGGCTGGGAATTCTCAGGACTCCCATCTCAATCCGTCCTCCCTGTATCGCACAATTAAATCCTTTAGTCTTTTCCATCTTCGTATATAAAATAGATCTCCAGTCCCAAGTGGCCATAAGAGGAACTGAAGACACAGCAGGAGACAGGAGAGAGACGCATTGCTCTTTCAACAGGGATCGCTACAATGGACTGAAAAAAGCACTCGGCGAATACTCATATTGGCACATACGCGCTTGTAAACACAGCACTTGCGCCTGGTGCCCGGTTCACGTGTCAGCTGTCACACTGGTTTCGCTCTGAGATAGCAAACCTCACATCCCTCCAAACCCACCTCAATCAGGCAAGAGACACAGTTTGGCAAGAGCTATGCAGGCAGGGACAACTCCCTGCCTCTGTCCCGTGGAAGCAAAAAATTGTTGTGACAATGGAGCTGCTGCTGAGACACTTTGAACCCGCAAACCATTGCGGCAAAAGTGGACTTGATGATCAAAATGCAGTAACTTCAAAGGCAGACGGCACAAGAAAGAAACCATGAGCGAGTTACGTGACCTTTTTCTTCTTCTGGAACGTGACATGGATGGGCAAGGCTGGTGCAGGAGTGGAAACAGAGTCAGAACCCAATGGATCCATCTGTAGCAGAAGGAGCAGCTCAGGGAAGCAGAGAGCATCGGCAGCTGTCCGAGCCACTACACTTCAGCAGCAGAAGCTCGGACCTGCTCGGTAGCAAGGCAGGATCTCCCGCCTGCTGAATAACGCCTGTTTTATCACTGCCTCCCGCACACAACTACCCTTTTACACTCTTTTCTCGACAGTTACATCAGTCAGGAATATTGCCTACACGTCCTATGAGCGCAGCCAAAGCCCTACCAGGACAATTTTAACCAGAGACTCTTCAGCTGGCACCTTTGCTTTGTTTAGCTCATTAGTTGGGGAACATCTAAGCTCAGTACTAGGGGGTGACCCGCCTGGGCATTAGATCATGGAATAACATGAGCTCCATGCGCAGCTGAGAGCCAACACTTGACACCTGCCTTCTTCCATCTTCGCAGCCCGGTACTTCTGCTCCTCCAGCCTACAGGCCTCCGTTCAGTTAATCACCCTCACACTTGATAGCTACTGCCTGGCCAGCTGTCCTGATGTTTCCAAACACATGAACCCGCTCCCCTGGTCCTCTGCGCAGAGGAATGAGCGTTGCACTCACCACATCGCGTGTGTCTCGGAAATCAGTAGAGCACTGGAAGAATTACATATGGTCGAGATAAGCACAGAGGCAAAATATAGACATTTGTGCAAAGGTCTCCTTCCCCCTCAGGCTGAGCCAGCAGCAAAAGAGAAGGGGCAACCTTGATGTCTCAAAAAAAAGCGTTAAAAAAGAAAAAGAAGCCAACAGTCAAAAATAGAAAGCAAATACTATTAGGAATAATAATAGCACCCCAGAAGTAGCAACCAACGAACCCAGGATCGTGATCTAAGGTAACATAAAAATAGCCACAAAGTCCAAGGGAAAAGAGAGAGAAATTTCTAGCAAGCACACTGCAGAATTCCCTCTGGAAATGCAGACGGGTTTGCTTCATTTCCTCTTCAGCTTTTGCTGAAATATCAAACAGCACAAAAGCCCCCTATTTGCACCGAGAATACAACTGTTGAGTGCATAAGCTCTCTCCACATCGCATTAGGCACATTTCCATTCAGCAACCAGCCTCTTTTGACTCCCATTCCTGTTTTGAAAAAGGGAGAAATCTGAACCCAGGAGCTGGTTTTGACAGTCCTTTATTTGCAAATCTGCTTGTCTTTCAAAGTCATTTTAGCTAGGAAACTTCACTGAATAAGAAAACGAAGCTCTCACCAATTCCTGCATCTGTCTAGAGCAAGGACTTCCCCAGAGGAGGAACCGAGCTCATCGAGGAGGCTCCCTCCTCCTGTTCCCCACTGACATGCCCTCTTTTCCCTTTCCCACTATTCAGTCTGAGCTCTTCCACATCCCTATTATTTAAAACCCAGCTGCTCTTCCAGTCCCTACTACCCAGACCTGTCTCCTCTTCCACTCACAGAGGGCTTCTCCCAGAGCTGCATAAGGACCATTTCCTATTCCACGTGTTCCTCTTAAATTAACGTAGTAGCTAGAAACAAAAAAAGAAAAAAAAAAAAAAAGGAGGAAGAATGGCAGATGCACTTATAGATGAGCTTTCAGGCCATAAATTGAGAGCCAAGACTGACAACCGATGCTGTGCAACCGCGAAGGCTGAGGGAGAGGTGGACAGCCTTTTCTCACTGATTCACGGACCAAGGAGCAGGAGGGGATGATGGCCACATCGTGGTAAATATAACAGGCTGGTTGAGACCCCCAAACCAGGCTCTTGGAGTTGAGAGTTGAATAAATACTTCAATGCCCTTCTTAATTACTCTTTTTATTACCGTGTTTTAGTTACCTCAAATGGAGCGCGCGAAGGGATTAGTAAATAACGCTTTCCTTTGTTAACCTTTCTGTCTGCTTTTTGCTGCTCTGCCAAGACCTGACACCCTCCAAGACAAACAGAAAATATGTGAATAAATAAAGACTTCATCAGCTCCGCAAGGCGTTGAAACAAGAGCGGTGCAAAAAGGCTCAGGCGCATTAGTTTGATGGATAGGAGAGAACATCTCCAGAATTCCCATTACAGGATCTTTTATGGTAGCGATCGATATTGCGGGATTAAGAGAGTTGCAAGATCTTTCCGTGTGAGATTTTGTATGATTTTCTGCGGCTCAGAGGCTGTACCCTGCTTCTTGCAGTACAGCAGGGCTGGTAAAACTCTGAGGGACTGTAAGTGTAATGCTGCTAGCAATGCTCAAACTATTTACCTTGGACCATTTGGGATTCACAGAGGACATCCTAGTAGTCTGAGCAGGGTTGCCTGACTCGCTACCTTGTTTTAAGCCTTACTGCCATATGCCAAAGCGTATAATCTAGGCAGCTAAAACAGCAGAGCCTGCGTTCCTCACGTCTTTCTGTGAAAACAAACGCTGCCATAGGGACATCGTGGCCCCAGGCGTGGAAGGAGGTGGTGCATGAAGTCGTTCATGGCCGAGAAATTGTCTTCAAGACAACTTTCCCCATCAAATTGCGGGTCTGTGGAGAAGCAGCGACAAGGAGAATGATCAGAAGGGTGATGGTATGAGTGTGGGCCAGCCCCCCACGTCCTGCAATAGGAGAAGGGACCACTGGATATTTGTCTGCCCTCTTGCAGGATGACAACAGCTCCCGAAAGCACAGCAGCAAGCTGAACGCATGGGGTATCTTGGCCCTGCCAAGGAGGAGATGTCCGCTCTCCACCTGACCTTAGGGAAAGCTGGAGAGGCTCCTGCCGTGAACCTTCACCCTCCTGGAGGCATCTCAGCCTGCTTTACCCCCCTCCATCTCCCAGGCACTGGCAGGGCTCTGAGCCCCTGCTGCAGGGAATGCTGCCAGGGGGTCGGGGCAGCACCAAGACTACCTCGTCCGGGGCTTTTTTCTCCCCCTCCCCACGTTGTATTTACATCGCAGCCCCATTTCTTGCCGGTTTGCTCTTCCCTGGGCGGGGGGGAAAGGGAGTTTCAGTGCCTAAACCCCGAGGTCCTTCCGAGAGCTTTCTCCTGCCACAGAAAGTCCCTTCATCATCCCTAAGATTAACATAAAAGCGACTGAGGTTAATATCAGAGAAGCCAAACTATAAACTGAGAATTACGCTTTAGCCTAAATAAATCATCGCCTTCAAGGCCGGGTCTGTGGCCAGGTGGGGAGAGGAGGAGGGGGAAGGCTGGGACCCCCCCGGGGGCTGGGAGCGAGGGGACGCGGCGTGCAGGGGCTGAGCACTCAGAGGCCTCATCCAGCTTGCTAGGACCAACCTCTTTGGCGTTACCCAGGGGTAATCTGCCCTGCTTTTGGGGGGCTTCTGGAGGGAAAGCCTCCCCCCGCACCCCAGGGCTGCTTCCTCCCTCCCTGCGGGAAATGCCCCTCTAATGATTCCCCTGCCTCCCTGCTCTGCAGTTTGTCAGGCCGGCTGACTTCAAGCCATCCTGCATCTGTTTCGCCTAGAGAGCCGCGCTCGCCTACATTTTAATAAACCCTATAATTTACACATTTCCCTCATACCCTGTAATTTCACCACCCCGAGACACGGCGAAGGGAGAAAGCGCAGAGCTGGGAGCGCTCGCGGAAAGCGCTGCCAGAGAATCAAGAAATAAGTAGAAGGCTTAAATCTGCAGCAGTAAAATAATCCAGGGGAGGGAGCCAACAATGACTGAAAAATAAACATCTCCCCCTGCAAAAGCCCGCAGCCAGCCCCGCTCCTCGCAGGCCGGCGCTGCCAAGAGATCGGGTGCACTGGGAAACGCGCCTGGGGACTCCAGGAAAAAAAAAAAAAAATTGATGCGGGTTATATGGACCCCTTTTATAAGGCAACTGTTAGCGGTAACTAAGTTTAAATTTATATGTTCAATAAAGTCTCTTTTTCCCCCCCCACTTCCAAGTGCCAGAACTACTCGAGGAAACCGACACACGCTTCCCATTTGAAAATGTGTTATTTGACCATTTTTA
The DNA here is from genome assembly GCF_000737465.1 of Haliaeetus leucocephalus. NCBI lineage: Eukaryota > Metazoa > Chordata > Aves > Accipitriformes > Accipitridae > Haliaeetus > Haliaeetus leucocephalus. The sequence continues at coordinate 1,062,204 of NW_010972449.1, read as the reverse complement.
TTCTCTGCTTTTGTTCTCGGGGCTGCAGCCCCTCCGAAGGCGAGGGGGGGCATTTCTGCGCCGAGATCAAAGCAGCCCTGTGTATACACACACTCGTGCAAATTATGTATTTGTGATCAAGTAACGCAGCATCAGGAAAAGCTAGGCGGGCATGTGGGAGAGTGAGATATTTACACAGGCCTGGCCAGAGGCAGAGGCATTATTTTAAGTGTTTTTTGCTGGTGCCAAGTCATCTGTTCACATATACGTGTGTGCGCGTAAAGATGATGGAGAGACCAGCTCACCAGAGCCAGGAAATTCAGCATTAACCCCCCCCATTCCCCAACATGTCCTGACCGGACTCCTGACACCCTCTAAACCTGCATGTCCCCCCCGCTTTGCTCTTGTCACAGCGATGGTGCAGTTCAGGGTCCCTGTCACGGCAAGTCACGATCGTGCGTGAACCAGGACCGCTCTACAACACGCATCGGCCCCTCTCGCTTCCCCAGAGCAGCTTTATAGCTCACATAAAGGAATATATATATTTCCTCTATAAAGACACAGCTTAACCAAAGGATCTCAGGTTCTTCAGCATCAGAGGGAATAAAAAATAATAATTAAAAAAAAAGTGAAAAAAGAAAAGAAATCGCGGCTGTGCTGCAGACTCCCCAGGTGGGAAACGAAACGCTGCCACTCGAGTTTTGGGCCAGAAAGGGTAAAAAGCAGAGGGTGAGGAGGAAGGACCGAGGGATGGGAGATCCGCTGGGACCCCCCGGTTCTTCCCTTCTGTATGGAGTTATTCCCACGCCAGCTGGGACCAGGGCGAAGAGAAAAGCCCCCCCGTGGGGGCCGGGAGCACCCAGGCAGCCATCCCTTGGGTGCTCGGGGGGG
>NW_010972449.1:1059382-1061324 GCF_000737465.1 Haliaeetus leucocephalus | reverse complement strand
GGGGGGAGCCCCATCCCGGGGGATCCCAGAGCCGCCGGCATCGGAAAGAGGAGCAAGAGAGAAGCCAAGTCTGGCAGCGTGTTTACGATGTAAAATCACGATAAAACTTACACTGAAATTATTTCTAGCCCCAGCCGGGGTGGGAGGGAGGGGGGAAAGGGATGCGGGGGGGGGACTTGAGTTGATTCGAAATGTCCTTTCCAGGCGGGTGGCTGCCGGAGGAGACGGCGGGACAGTGGGTGGGTAAAGGTCCCCCGGGGAACAGTAAAGAAGAAAATCTCTCCTCTGCGCCAGCACGAAGCCTGGGAGGCTCAGACACGGGGGAACAGCTCCAAAATAGGGTGCAAAACCGCCGCGCTCCGGTGCCTTGAGAAACAGGGAACCCTTCCCAACCCCCCCACCTCAAACCCATTCCGGGGAGGGGACCCCCAGGGTGGGGAAGGGGACCCCGACCCACACCAGTCCTGCTTGGGGCAGGGACATGCAGCCCCCGGCATCGTGGAGCATCCCCGGCCGCGCTGCGGTCCCAGCCCGGCTGGGTGCGGGGCTTCTCCCCCCTCTCCTGCCGCTTTCCCCTTCTCCTTCCACTCAATCTGCATTATTATTAGCAGTATTTTATCCTAGGAAAAACAAACGTCTCCCTCCCTTCCCACCACACACCGGGGGGGTAAGGGGTGGCAGGCCCAGATAACAAAGCAGCTGGTGTGGAACGAAGTTGTAAGGAAATAATTGATATGTAATAAGGCTGAGTGAATCTATCCCAAAGAAAATATTGCGTAAGCGGTTATGATTAAACATGCCCGGGCGAAAGGCGCTCTCATAAAGGAGTAATGGAGCTAAGGAAACAAATGATCATTGGGAATGTTAAACACAGAGGGGCATTTCATCACACAAACATAAATTCAGCTTGAAAGAGACTTAAGGGGGAAAAAAAAAAAGAAAAAAAAAAAGAAAAAAGCCCCCCTCTCCACCCCCCATTACCCTCAGGTTGTGCGACGGCCGCCGTTTGAAGATGCTGGCAGGGCGGGGGGGGGCGGCAGGAGACCCGGCTGCCAAGGGAGGGCCCGATCCTGCCGCACGGTTTTAGACCCGGAGCAAAGCCAAGCCTCCCTCCCTCCCTCCCTTCGAGCGTGTGACCGGACCGGATCGGGGCCGGATCCTTCCTCCCACCGCCGATGAGGAGCCGCAGCACTGCCTCCATCCTCCTCTCTGCCCGATTTCTTCCCCCCTTCCAAGCAGCGCATCCCCCTGCCCCGTTTCTATCCCAAATCCCGAGCCTTTCCCCATTTTTATTAACAATAAATAAAAAAAAAAAGCCTAACGTTACCCCAGATAAACGAGGGGGAAAAAAAAGCCAAATACATCGCCAGAGCCTCCCTTCCTTTCAACATCGCTCTTCTCTCCCGGATAAATCCCATTTCTAAAGCCAGGGAGCGCGTTCGCACGGTGGGAAAGTCGCACCGCTTATTCCGGGGCCAAACCTCCGCCGCTTGACTTGTTTGGAGCTGGCGGCTTTACAGGCGGCAACGTGCTCTTGGCTGAAGCCCTCGCCGTCAGGCACAGGAATCCGGGCTAGGAAATTCGTTAGGAGGGAAAGAATTCCCTGCCCCGACTGCTTTCGGCTGATTTTGGCTCCGGGGAACCGGCCCGAGCACAGCCGGGATCAGCTCCGCTCCCACCTGGCTGCAGCACCAGGCGGTGTGCCGGCTTGTTATTAAGCATTTTAACCCATTTAAATCACCGTTCTCTTATTTTTTCTTTTTTTTTTGTGCCCTCTAAAACTAGCTGAGGTGGGTGTTTGCACCCACCCGGGGCTGCAGGACCGGCCCTGCCGCTGCCCCAAGCCCGGGCTGTTTGCGGGGCTGCAGGAGCTTGTTTTCGTTTGAATTAAATCCGGGGAAAAAGGCGGGGGGGGGGGGGGAAAAGGAGGGAGGGGGGGGTT
>NW_010972449.1:996715-1059372 GCF_000737465.1 Haliaeetus leucocephalus | reverse complement strand
GGGCGGAAGAGGGGGGGGGGGGGGGGGGGCAAGGAGAGAGGAGGGAGATATTTGTGTAACAACTTGAAATAATTTACCCCAGAAAAAGGAAATCTGGGCAAGAGTTTATCAGGCAGTTCCCTTTGCCAGCATGTTTAAAATGTATAAGTAATTTTAAAGTGTGTCTTCACTTAATATATTTTCCCCTTTCTCCTTCAGATGACAAGGAAGACCAGTGATTGCAAGATGTCTACAGATAGCGCCCTTTAAGAGTTTCCACATTGTATGGTTAGGGGAAAAAAAATGTGTTTGTGGTTCCTACGTCCCTGCCGACAACTTTCTTACAGTCTCGGTTTACGGCTCCTTTTGTTCGGGCTGCGCACGGCGGCTTTTAAATTACGCTGGTGTCCCCAGCCAAACCGGGGCTGGGGGGGGGGAGAAATTCAGGGGTGACTCTGTGTGTCTAATAGGAGAGAAAAAGATTTCCTCTAAAAATACATAAAAGGGAGAAATTCCCCCAAATCGCGCCCGAAGTGACTCCCAGCAAATCCAGGTTTAACGGCGGCGCTGGCTTGGGTTTGATGCGGTATTTCGGGGCGGGGAGGGGTATTAGGAAGAATCACTGAACCTTCATTTTTGGGGGGGAAATAAAGGGGTTTGTTGGTAATATTAGCGAGACACCCATTTTTTTTTGGCAGACGCGGGGCCGGGCTGCGAGGGGAAGGAGCTGCCTGGCCTCGGGTAAAGCCCGACTACCGTTAGGCTCGGGATTAAAAACCATCATCGCGATCGCTACGAAATCAGAGCCGCTCGAGAGATAAATTACAACGGCTTCAACACAAGAACAAAAACCCTTTTTTTTTTTTTTTCCTTTGGAAAAGGAGGCGAATTCCCTGTTTTCCAGACAGAAAGCACTTCTCCTTTCCTTTCCCCATAATTTAAAAGAAATATCTCCCGCTCCAGAGAGCTCTCGCAATGCACTTGCTGGAGAAAACACGGCCGTGCCTTTTGCCAGGGAGAGCTCCCGGGCGGGTGTGAGTGTCTGAAGAGTTTTCGCAGGACTTTCTCCATCTCGGAGGGAAGATGTTTCATTTCTGATTTCCTCCCTGCCTCTTCAAAAGGGGTGCGGAGACCTCCCTCCCACCACCCTGCGCTCAAATCAAAGCTTTGAAACAACCTTTAAAGCCGAAGGAAGAATGGACCGGTTCATTCCTTCGGCTTCGTGGTGAATATTAAGACTGTCCGGAGAAATTATCCGGGGTTTCTGCAGGGCGGAGCAGCCTCGCAAAGAGAAGGATGGAGGAAATTGTCCTGGGCTCCAGGAAAATATATTTTCTCGGAGCAGGCAGCAATGGCAGCCGGGAGTTTGTTTGTGCACAAGTACCTACAGCGGGATCAGGCAGGAGAAATAAAATTTCGCAAATAACTGTGCGCAGAGACACGTTTCCCAAAGCATCGAAGCAAGCCGTGAAACCGATTGCAGGATCGGGCTCTTGAATTGCCAGATATTTGGTTAATTGTGATATTTGGGGAGTGGACATCATTTAGGATCCTGAATCCGTTTTATCCTGACATGGGCGAATATAAGCCAGCAGATACTCGCGGTTTAGGCGCATTTAAAAGCCCGTCTTAAAACCAGCCCCGAAAACCCCGGTGTGACGGAGTCGTTACCGACTCGATGTTAATTCTCCAGTCACCATTTTTATTCCAAAAACCCCAGTACAAAGGCATTCTTTTTCCCCATGTAACGATCTACCTCAGCCCTACCACCGCTTTTAGTTTTTACAAATTTGTAAACGGGTGGGGAGGCACCTTCGAGCTCTCGGCCACCAAGAAAATCATCGAAACGCGCTTTTCCCGGTAGATAAGACATTTACTAAAATGGCCAAAAGAATAAAATACCCTGTATTGGTCTCCGTGACCCCGTTTTTTGTTTGTTTGTTTTCCTGGGGGCTGGAGGTGCGGAGCCATCGGGGCCGCACCTCGGACCCCGCTCACCCCCAGCCCCCATCCAGGCACATTTTGTCCCCCTTCATTGACACTGGGAGCACGGAACAGCCGGGCCGTGGTTTGTATGAATCGTGGTTTTCATTATTTTCGAGGTGGGAGGGAGACGGAAATAGGAAAGAAATATATATATTTTTTTTTATGTTGAGCTACTTCTTGGACACGAGCAGCGGGGAAAGGCAGGAAAGAGCCCCGAAAGGGCCCTAGTGGTGCTCGGTAGCAGCTTTCCCGACCCCCGAGTGTGTCCCCCGGCTCTCGGAGCCGCGGTCCTGCCCGCCCTTCAGCCCGCGGAGGTTGCGCGCTCCCCGCGGGAGAGCTGCCCTCCGCACCCGCGGAGCCGCATCTCCCCGCCCGCCCCATCCCTCGCAGCCGTCTCGTCGGGAGGGAAGAGCCGGCCCCTCACCACCCTCCGTGACAAGCTGCTAGCGCACGTTGCCAAAGAGGGTCTTAGAAAACAAAACGGACCCCCCCCCCAAAAAAAAAAAATTAAAAAAAAAAACAAACCCCAAAGTTTTGTGCCATCTACAATCGGAGGGTGCAGGAAAGGGGAGGCGGGGAAAGGGGGTGGGTTTTTCTTTGATGAATTCCTAAACAATTCCTATTATTACTTTCTTCACCAACCAAGGGTGAATACAGGGTCCAAATGGCAAGATTTGCTTTTCAAAGAGTAACATGAAATCAAAACACCTGTTATACATTAGCCCTCTCCCACTTCCACCTCCCCTGTAAATGAAATCATTTAAATAAAAAAAAAAAGAAAGAAAAAATATAAGAGAGAATAAGCGTATTGTTTTTCTCTCCTGACATATGGGATCAGAGCTGGAGAACCGGGCATCGCTTCAGGTGAATAAATGAATAATAAACCATTTGGGAAGTGACCAGGCAAGTTCTACCAGAGCATCTTTAGGCACAGCCGCATCCAAAAACCCGACAGAGGCAGAGGCAGCCCCAGACCTACCCCCAAACTCCTCTGCCGGGTACAGACACCCAGAGGGCAGCGAGCCCAGAGGCAACCATCGAACACCACCAGCCCCAACCAGCGCACCCCCAAACCCTCCGCACCCACGGGCGGAGGGGGCCCAACGTCCGCCCCATCGGGTCCGCCCCACGCACGTCAGGCCGACCCCACCCGCGCCCACCCACCGGGGTATCCCCCCGCATTCCCCCATCAGAGCTGACCCCGCTCGTGTCCACCCCATCGATGCCAACCCCGGGCACGACCCTGCAGCCTGGACCAGGGGAACCGAAGGGCGGCCCCCAAGCTAAGGGCAAGCTGGGGGGGGGGCCCAGGGGAGCCCCCCTTTACCTTGGTGGCAGGCGGGGGCTCGGCAGAGGTCTCATGGATGCCGAGGCCGCGGTGCCCCCGGCAGCAGGCTGGGCTGGCTACTGGCCCTATTTCCACTTGTAACTACGAGGGGACCCAATGCCTCTCCTCGATAAGGTATCACAGTGTCTCTGCAGTCGGCGGTCAGCACCTTAACTCGAAGCTCCACGGCACCGCCGGCAGCCGGGCCGGGATAGCGGGGAGATGTCGAGGCATTTCTGGGAATAATCACATCACACAAGTGCTTACATTCCGGCTTCCTTTCTCTTTATCCCTACCACCAAGTTTGAAGTCACACCTTCTACCGGATTGTTTAAGGTCTCTGGGTTGGAGTGGGGGTGGGTGGCAGTGAAGGAGTGTGTGTCTGTGTTGGGGCAGTGGGGGGGGGTTGCTGGTTGTTAATCTATAGGGTTCCTCCAGGCCAATAAAACTAACATGGTCAGAAATTTCTTCTTTTCAATAGAAACGTCTCCTTCTCCCCCGCCCTCCAACCCCTAACCCTTTCTGTTTGTTTTTTTGCCTGGACTTAAGGGTCTGCAAGAAGGACTGCAAGGTTGGGAGTCCCAAAAGCTGCTCAGAGCGAGCTGCAAAGTAACAAAAAGACTTTGTTTTCCCTATACAGTCACGTAGGGGTTCTGCTATACACATACGTATTGTGGAAAATTCACCTGGAAAGGAGACTATATACAAGTATCTTATACACAGGCACGCGCGCTAGGGTAGGTGTCCCGAAACGCAACTGAAGGCCTTAAACCTGCAGCATGCAGAAGGCTCGATATATGTGCTGGTATGAAAATAATCCACAGCAAACATCTGTGGGTGTGCGCACACAAATACCTCTTCACACATCGGATGCACACTTTACATATACAGGCATTTCTCTTAATTAGCTTCAGTTCTTAAAAACCTGAAAGGTGGGATTTTGACTGGGAGCTGAGTATCCCAGTGCCATAAGTAGCTCTGGAAATTCATACTTTCCTTGCAGAAAATCACCCACCAGCATCTTTTTCATTGGGTATTTTGCTATATCCCCCCTCTGCTCTCTTTTCAGATTACCTATGGCTTTGTGCTACCATCTACTGTACGCTGTGCTCACCTCTTCATCCCCTTCATTTGAGCACCAACTGGAGATCTACTCGGAAATCTTAAAATCAACCTGAGTATTCATTCAAATAACAGGTCAGCAGAAACAAGCACTGATGCAAAGTGCCGGTGGGTCAGCTGAATCCCCTCTGCTTATGTTTTATATCAGGCATTCTGCTTGCCTGCTGAGCAGTAGCAGTCCAGAAGACACAGGCTGGTTTATATCTCTCCCCCCGCAAAGATACTGGATTTTAGTATTTTACAAAAATGGCAATTTGGGGCAGTGGAAGCTGGTCATGAGGTATCCAGCACTCACGCACTTTAATGGGGAAGGTAAAATCAAGCAGATGGAGACAAGTGCTATCTGACTGAGAGGCAGCGTGGACTATTGCATGGCTACTGTCAGAGGGCGAAGCCTTTAGCAGTGCCCTTGATCTCGCTGTCACCCTTCCCATCCTTCATTTAGGTCGCTCTTTTCATTCTGTAACCACCCTGGGACCAGTAACTGCCTCTTCTTCATGTAGCTCTTGGACAAAACGAGGACCCCCAGCACACTATGACTCCGCTGTTTTCCAATAAATAATCGGAGCATATGTGCACCATGCCTATCACCGCAAAATCCGGGGTTTGGCTTGGATTTCTAGTTATCACCTAGTGCCAATAATAATAACAATAATAATAATAATATGAACATTGCTTTGTGGATTCAAACCTGCCAGAAAGGCAGTAAGCCAAGTATTACACTTGTGGGAGGTATCTTGCAGAGTACTCCAAGGATCTTTTGTTAGGTCTGGCCTTATTTAGTATTTTCATTAATGACCCTGTAAATGAATTACACAGCCCATTAATAAAACTGGCAGATGCTACCCAGTTAAGGGAACTCATGAAAGGCAAGAAAGGATTAAAAAGTGGGGAAAGAGGGGACAGAGAAAAGCTGAAAGAAAGGACAGAGAAAAGCAGAAAAAGAAAGGATAGAGAAAGAGCACAAAATTATTTGTGAGGATTAGATTCAAGGAAAGGTGGCTGGAGGATTATTCAAAATCCAGATTCTTCAACTGTGGTTTTATCCAAAATCCAGTAAAAATAAATTATTAGTCCCAGAGAGAGCATGGGGCAGAAGGTTAGCCTGAAGTTTGCAGTAAGGAGTGCCGGGAGGGCAGATACCGCAGCAGGAGCTCCGCTCACACAGGGAGGTGGGATACGAGGGACGTGCACCCTGCTGCTGGGCAATCACCAAAAAACCCAGAGAAAGTTTAAGAGGAACAAAAAGAAATGCTCATGCTGAAAAGGGCAGAAAGGACCCTCAGTTTTGAGGGCAGGAATCATCAGCTGCTATGCACAGCTAGTGCAGAGAAACCCCCCTATCTTTTGGGGTTCCCTGTGCTTCTCCCATGTGTCGTCAATTCAATCTGTTACCGCTGGATCACTCAGTTTGTGGTGGTGACGCAGAAGATACCGGACCACAGTAGATATGATAGAGCCTGCTAATCTTGGACCTTCACTGCCCACCTTTCCTTCTCAGCTCCGTCATGGGCATCTTGTGGAGCATCTGAAAATAACACTCCCTAACCGTGAGGAGTCTGTGAGGATGAGCATAAAGGTGAGGCGTGCAAAGAAAAACTGCTTGCTCTCCCTCATCAAATATCTGGGATCCCATGGCTGTTGCCCACCCCTTGGCTCATTCCTCCCAGCAGTGACAGGGCGCTGGTGGGGACCCAGCACATGGTCCCCGCTGCTCCTTCCTGCTGGGTGAGCAAAAGCCTGGCAGTAAACAGCCCAGGAAAGACGAGAAGATGCAGTGAAGCACGGGGAAATTTAAGATGAATAAACGGGAAAATCCTCCCCACAAGCTCTGCTGGCCTGAGAAGAATGGAAGGTGTTGCAATTCCCCACTGACTGGAGACTTAAAATGAGGCAGAAGCTCATGAATAAAAAGTGAATTGATCAGGTACAAAGTGGAAACAGGGAAAAAAAGAGGATGAATGATATGGCCTAATAGGTGTTTCTACCTTTCTCACCTCCGATAGCCATTTTAGGGCATAGAGATGGATGCAAAGCAAGAAGCAGCACAGGCTTTCCGAGCGGTTACACACGTGCTAGCAGAAGAGCTTAAATACCGAATGGATGTACTGGGTGTTCAGAGCCCCTCTGTCAGAACAGGTCTGTGCATTTAAACTGAAGCAGGGACATGAGCACAAAGGAGCACATGCTCCACCGACAGAAATCAGAATGGATCCAATGACACTAGGAAACCTATAGCAACGCAGGATGGGCTGAGGGTCTGATGCATTATATACTCAAAGGCTGTGGATTTAAGTGTGTGTCCTGCTTACAGAGACGGGCAGGCTTACACGGACAAAGTACTCATGCCTTAAGCTTTTACAGGTTATTGGACACTGGACTTTTGAGGATCTGTTATGCCAAGGACTGTAGCTTGATTAAAATCTGCTTCAAGTTGCCTCATTTCTTTTTCCTAAATAATAATGATACCACTGCTTCCAAAAGGCAAAGAAGGAAGAAAAAAACCCCAACACTGGACCCAGTTTACCATTGTATTACACCTGTTTAACATCACACTCACACACAAAAGAATTATACCGGTATAAAACCTACCTGTTTCAAAGAATCAAACCTCTACTCTAATCCTGACCATTTCATTGACATACAAATCCCTTTCAGCACTTGCTATTTAACTGTTTGCTTTTTTCTTTTTACACTGGGTCACCACTACAAAAATCTTAGCCAAACCATGTGAAGCCATGAATATGATATTATGGCCTGCTAATGTAAACAGGCAAGAAGGGGTAAAATGGGGTGGGTGTCTGTGTGTGTGTGAGTGAGAGAGAGAGAAGGATCCAGATCCAGTTTATAAACATCCATCTCCAGTAATGAGTCCTCTAGGAAGAAATGAAAAATAGCCCAGGCCTGGTAAAGTCAATTAAGTTGCTTTTAAATAAGAGGTTACCCAGAGAGGCCAAGAGTTAACATGTAAAGGCTTATTGCCAGTGCTGTAAAAAATAAAAGGAGGCTTGAATATTTGAAGACATTTGGTTGCTATTATAAACAAGTGGATCTAATAGTGTGGGTACATTCATAGACTAACTGTAGAAGTTGGGCATCTTATAAGGACACATTGAAAGGAAAAACTGCAAGGTTCCCTGGCTAAATAATTCCAAATGGGTCATTATAAAACCACTGATACAACACGTGTGGTTAGGACACAGGGCATTTATAAGAAAAGCTTTTCAAACCAACCAATAATGAGCAGCTAACAACAAGAGCACAGCCAAAGGTGTATGTAATCTACAGAGAACACATGGCAAAGCTTTACGGTGCAAATTCTTATAATGACCTGGAGAGCAGATGGCCCTGACACCAGTTCAAGCCGTTTGGAAAAATCAACTAAGGTTTATCACATTCTTGAGATTCGGAATTGGGAAAGCGAGCTTAGTGACAGCACCTTCCAGGGAGGAAAGGGCTCTCTTTTCAAGAGACAAGAAAAGAAAAGAAACAAAATGAAAGAAAAGACAAATGGAGAACAAAGATGCTCCTGTTTTCTGCAGGAAGGTCCAAATTTTTCTCCTCAGAGCAAAGACTCATTTTTGTTTGGGTTTCAGGGAGAGTACAGTGGGCTGCTAACATAATCTGGGCACAGACCTGTAATTCTTGCAAAGACAAGTAACTTGGAGGTGGAGAGACATCGGAAGCCCCAGCCCCAAAGTCACCTTCTCGCAGAGGTCAGTGCTGACCCACGCACCCTCTCCCCCACGGGGGAGCTTCCCAAGATACCGCAAGGCTGTCGACTCTTCCGCTGGAAGCACTGGCAATGCTGCTTTCTGCTCCAACTCCCTACGGACTGATCCTCTCCTACAGCACCCCATGGCACCCTGTGAGATGCAACACGTCCGTCCATACCAATAGAGCTGCATCCACAAGACTTGCTAGTTCTTGAAGGGAAAACAGTCAGTTTTGCTGGCAAAATTTACAAAGCCACGGCATCCCTTCCCAAAGGCAGTCTCGAGACATGCAGCAGAAGTTTTGGCAACCACAGACCCTAACTGCCACAGCCTGGTGAGCAGCTCAAAGCTGGCCACTGACCTGACCTATTCATCCCCCCACACCACATATTTAAATATCTGAGCCTCTCCTCATCCTTCGCACACTCATCTTTGGATCATACAAGTGAGGGACAGTAGATGGGGAAATGAGGTCCAAGGAAACAAGAGGGGCCGTGTTTTATGATCCTAAAGAGGCAGACAGACCCCCAATGAGGAAGTTATCAGAAGCATCAACATAAACTTGAGTTAAGCATTAAGCTGCTCCTAACTACCCAGCAGCAGCAAATTGCCTCTGCCCATGTTAGACCCAGTGGTGAGTCTGCCCCAGATGAGGCTAAAATGTGAATTACCAGGAGACCCAGTACCCCCGCACAGGATACATCCCTTCAGCATAGCAAAGGGGAACCTGGGATCAGAATTCCCATTTTGAAATTAAAATTTGAACAACGGATCCCTCAGCATGGATCAACAAGTTGCTGCTCCCGCTCTGGAGCACAGCACTTATTTCCCACGCGCTCGATAAGCGGCGGGATGGTGGGAGCACGTGCCCTGCCTTTCCCGAGCCTCCTGCCTGCCTGCCTCCTTCACACCCGCCTGTCAGCTGCAAGGGAACGCGAGATCGGCAAACACAAGGTCAAGCGAATTAACGTCACCAGAAAGGAAATGGGGTCAGAGTTAAACGGCGTTCCCCTGCATCGACCTCAGGCTGAAAGCGTGGATGGGGACAATTAACTCAGCAGCTTGATGAGGAGACTACGTCTTCAATCCCCTTTTTTCCTTCAGAGGGGAAGGAAAGGGTAGTCACCAGAAATCGTTGCTACCTTACAACACCCACCTGAAGGACCATCCAGGACCACAGCCCCACCATACCTGGCCGCAGGCAGAGCCCCGGTGATCCGATAGCAAAGGCAGCTCCCACCCCAGCTGCCCTCTGGAGCACAGTGCGGGATGGCAGAGGAGGAGGTAGCAGTGCAAATCTGCCTCTATTTGTTTAAGCCACCAATAAATTAGCGCTGCAAATCTGCCAGGCTGACCCTGTGGTTTCAGTGAGATTTTTTCTGGCTTTCTGGTCTGGGGTATTATACACACAGGTTTCCTTTCTAGCCCTTGATAAACATTTCTGACCAACTACTCAGGAGGAACAGGGTGGGGCAAACATTCCCAAATCCCAGCGCAAAAACCCCAATGCCTCCCCCTTCATGTAAACACTGCTCTTGTCGCAAGAGTCCTACACGTGGCTCCCAACTCAGGGGACTACCTCTCCCAGCCGCAGTACCTGCATGCTGCGGGGTCAGCCTGCCAGCCGGCTGCACAAAAAGTCAGGCTGGGTGTCAGAGAGTGTCTACCAAACCGGGGAAGCCCTGAGATTATTTTACTTGTGCCAGTGCTATCAAAGAGGAGAGCAGCGAGAGCCTGGAGACACTGGGGAGAAAGGAAGGAGAGGCTGGGTCCGCAGGGTCAAGATGGGTCAGGTCTGGGGAGATGCCAACAAAGGGTGTCCATAAGATCCCTAAAATCTGGATCCAGAAATTGTGGGCAGTTGTCCAGAAATGGGCACCACCCTGGAGCAAACTTGCAGAATAAGGAACTAAAAACCTTCTTAGATCTATTTTGTGGGAGAAAAGCCAACTCTTTTAGGGATGTGCTTACTGTCACAGCATCCAATGCTACAGGTCATAAGATCTAGGGTCATTCCCAAGGACTCCAGCTTGGTGTGATCCTCTGCAGAACAAGGCCCCAGTGCTTGGCCTGTTTCCCTAAGGAAAGGAGATGAACTCTGCGTGCACATACCTGCCTCTGTTAGTTCATTTGTCTCTCTTGTCTCTATTCCCAACTGTTGAGCGTTTGGTCCCGTTTCCACCACGTTTAGCAGCCTGCCATCGCTCTTACAGAAACAAAATTTGTATGCAACATGGAAGAGGAAAAAGTCAGTGCCCTCACTGGGACAGCCATATGACTTCAGCCACACTACTGGACATCAGAGAATCCACAAACAAGAGCATCGTTACGAAAGCTACACACACAGCAAGGTCACTGGACTAGACACCAGTAAATCCCTCTCCACTTCGGCAACCAACTTTCTTCAGTTTCACTCACCGCTCATTTACCCTTTACAAACATGCTTTTAAGATCTCCTACTGCAGAGGAGATCACTAGGGAGAGGGGGCTCACACCGTGGAAGGGCTGGTCCACCCTTGCCCATGCTGACAGTAGGCTTTCTGCTTATCAGGGAGGAACCACAAGTCAAGCTGTTCTCCAAAAGCATGGAGTAACACCTTACGCAGCATGACTGCGGTGGTTGGGAGAGCCACAGTGGAACTGCGAGCTGAGCTCTCACCGGTGGGGCAGGGACCGTTCTTGGACTAATGGCAAAGGATGAGAAGAGGGTGCAGAAACACCAGCAGCAAGGGCAACACGGAAGGCTGGCTCTAGGCACACGCAATTTAGCAGGTGCCTTGGCAGCAGACTGCCACTCAAGCAAAGAGCTGTCGTCTGTGCCAGAGCCCCAGGGAACCAGGCTGGCTGCTGCTGTGGAGGGCAATGCGCTGCCACGTCTTGCTGAAAAGCTCCCCCAGCAGAAAAAGCCCAAGCCCTCCAGCAGAAAAAGCAAGCCAAGCCCCAGTGGACTCCTTGCCAGCTCCTTCTCCTCTCCCTCCCCATGGCACAAGCAGCCTGGCCTCAGCCTCTCTGGTGTAGCTGACAAGTTTAGTTTGTCCTGCAGCGCTGAAAAGCCTCAAACTCACCCTGGCTGTGCTGCTTCCAGGTAATATCTGTCTCACATATAAACCTCATTACATACACCTCATCTCTTCTTCCCCACACACAGCATCTCTCCTAAATCCCCCTTGCGCTAAAATACAAGAGGAGGAAAGGGGAAAGAAACAGAGATGCCTGATTGAGTTACAATTTGGCTGCTGAGTAGGGCTAAGTCAGGTCCTGCAGCTGGAAGGAACTGGAGGATCTCATAAATCCTTGGATTCTTGAGGACAGCAACTCTCTGCTTGACTTCATTCAAACCTCATCCCTGGGACACTCAACCTGTGCAATAGGAAGGACCAGGAACGGATCTGTGCCTGTATGAGCACCAGCCCTGCGCTACCACTTGGCTTTGCATGCTAAGGTGGTGCACAGGGACATGGACAACTCAGTGGACCTTGGGGACAGAGCAACGGGCTGGGTCTCAAAACCCCCATCCCTGTCCTTTGCTTTTCTGTGTCTCATTTTCCACATCTGCAAAAGAAAGACAGTGACTCTGTGCAGGGAAAAAAATCTCTTGTATCAGCCAGGAGATAAAATCCACTTAGTACTGCATCAAAAAAGGAAAAGTGCCCCTAGAGGGAGATCAGTCAGCACGGGGTTGTCCCTACAACCCCGGCTTCGATTAGATCCTCCACCATGGAATAAACAACTTTCACCTTGCCATGACCCCAGGGAGTCCTACAGCCCGCCTACGTGGCAAAACCTCCAGCATCCCCACGTAGAGCCAGAGGAGTCCGGAGCCCTCCTGCTTGCAGGGGATGACCAGGCGGTGTGGCCAGAGCTAAACCCCAACTGGGACCCATGCCTGCCTGACCGCGGGTCCCACACCACCGGTGTGTGGGACACCTGAACTGCAGGGCAACCGCTGCCTTTAGCTGAAATAAGGCAGCTCAGCATGTGGAAAAGGGCAGAGTTTTATTGTGCTTCACCTATATGTAAACAGAATAATTGTGCTTCTTTGGGATGAAATATATAAGAAATATATGACATATCGTGCTTCATAGCTGAAATACATGTATTCGGTCTGCCCGTATATTACTTCTATACGACTTGTCAGGCATCTCCCCCAAGCTTAGGGGGAGGGATCCACCTGAGCTACCAATTAAAGCCCAGCTCTCATTAAAGGCACCATTGTAGGGAAGGAAAAAAAGAAAGAAAAAGATAATTCTGTCAGCACAGATGTCTCCTACGCTGAGGGGTTTGCAAAGAAATAAAACCTGAGCCGCTGTTATACCATTTGCAAAGTTATAGACTGTAAATAAACAGACCGGAGCAGCTCCCCCACCTATAAGATACCACAAGTCAGTGGACAGCACTGACAAGCCCGAGTCTTGCTGTAAGTGGCTTATCTTTCTAATCCTCTGGATTATTAATAGTAGTAGGGCAGTGATAGAGTCCAGAGGCCACACCGTGACAGACACCACCATGGGAAGCATCCTACAAACACACCGGGAGAGGCCGGTCCTGCCTCTCTGGAGTTCGCGAGGCAGAAGGATGGGACAAGGCAGGCGCAGAAAGATTAGGTGAGGTGCCCAAGGCCATGGGGCATGCTAGTAGCGGAGGAGGAAACAGATCTGCTTTCTCCCAAGCTCTTTGCCTATCCCATCAAGTTCAGAACAGGATTCTCACTGATCCTGTCTCCCACTTTCCCCTCCACAGTCCTTTGGTGACACAGTCAGAGAGAGTACTGGCAACAGCCTCCCTTGGCTTGATCGTACCAAAGCCACTCGAAGGCAGAGAGAGGATCAGGGCCACGAGGGATCCAGCCATAAGGTGGTCAGCTCGGTACGTGATCTGACACAAAATCCAGCTCCTTTGCCATGTTTCTAATGTGGTTCATCTGCCATCAGCTCAGCCGGCTGAACCTGTTCACCCCGCAGCCAGGCTCTGCTAGGTCTGGTGCAAGGGATGCAGGAGGAGTTGGGAGCTGAGGAGAGAGAGGCGAGGAAAGGCAAGGATTAACCCACCCCCTCCACAGTGGCTGGCTGACACTAGAGCTGAGCTAGGACATCAAAGCCGGCACAAAACTAACGAGAAAAAACAACCAAGTTTCACAGCGTGGAATGGCAGTCACTGCTCCACACTGGTATTTCTGATTTCTCTCCCCCTAAAACCCCCTAAGTTTGTGATGATTTGTATACTGAGATATAGGAAGGTAGGCAGGAGGAGCAGCAGCACTGCACGGCGTCTGCTGTAAAACCAGGTATGTGGGTCCCTGCAAGACAGAACCTGCAGAACTGGGAAGAGCCATCACCCCATGTCATGGTTCAGCCCGTCCGTGAGACTGGTCCCAAGGAAGGACCGCAGCATCCCATTGCTGAATCCGGAGACAGGAAGGAGATGGGTTAGGAAAGACGGATGCCCTCTAGGACAGGATTTCTAGTTCTTTTGCTTAAGCAAGCTCCTGGATGTCCAAAAGGAGAGCCTAAATTTCAACAGGAGCTGACAGCGATGCCAAACCCACAGTCTTCGCCCGCCTCCTGCCCACCTCATACTCCCACTCACCGCGTTAGAAGGAAGCCTCTCGCTCCTAGCTCTGCCCGTACTTCTGGGACAACACGAGCCTGGGTGAATAGGACAACTCTTTTTTTGCAGACAGATCACCTAAGCTACCCGCAGCCCTCGGCCAGGTGACCAGCCTCATTGCTGGTGTGACGCCAAACGCTTTGAACGCCTCCTGCTTCCATCAAGGTCATGGCTAAAATTCCACATCGCCCTCTTCCTGCATCCTCCTACCCAAAGCCGAGCCCCCGCTTCCAATCCGCTGTCCCTGAGAGCATTCGCTTTGCCTCTTGCTCATTTGACTTGGCTCCTGCCTGGATGCCCACAAAGCCTTGAATTTCCTGCTGGCTCAGGACTGCTCAAGCTCAGCCCCGTTTCCTCCAGAGGCAAATGGGTGCATTCACCAGAGCAATAAAAACCGAGCGACATTCTGGGCATGGGGCCTAATCCAACTCCCAGTGAGGTGGAGGAGGGTTATTCCGTTCAAGGCAGGGGAGGAAAAGCAGGAGGAGGCTCTGGGCTGCAGGGATGGGACAGTGACATTGCCAGCCTGGGGGACCTCTTCCGAGGTCACCGCTGGGAAGGCAGCAAGTGGCAAATGCCTTCTCCATTGCGTGGATGCCCCCTTGTTCTCATTCATGTTTTCTTAGTGCTAGCTTGTGCTTCTTAAGCAAGCCATAAATTCAGTCATATGGGTTTTCTCTGTCTTTTTTTTTTTTTTTTTTTTTGACATCCATTTAATGACTTTTCTCTTTAATATATGGCAGGCATTTTCCTTCTAAAATACCTGAGGTTTAGGACAGGTAGTAAATGGAGACCTCTCACAGAACCACTGGCCCAGAACCCAGTCTTATTGGCGCTTAGAAAAGGAGATCCATTTTTCCTCTCTGCTCTTCAATTAGCTGTAATGTTTGCCTTTAAAACATAAAATTAGAAGCCTTTTTGGAGGCACAAAGCAATATTATACTGCAAAACACATTTTTATTCTCCCCTCCCTGCTACCAGTTTAGCACAGCAGATATATTAGACAGCTGGTTTCTAGGCACCGCTCTCTTCTGAAGATTTAGGGTCCGACTTTCAGTTCCTGTGAAAATAATGACCTCCCTTGCTCTTTGTAGGCCTGTGCTTGATCCTACTCATATTAGCAGGACCTTTCAGGTCGAATACTACAGGATTTAGTGCTGGAAAGCAGAGGCACTGAGCAGACAAACATCTCAAAGTCCATCCAACTGAGCCATTCATTGAATATATATAAGTCTCAAGTTCCTGTTCAGTACCTTCAGGCTTTCTCACATATCCGAGAGCTGCTTTCTTATGGAAAGGCATAACACAGTCACTCTCACCCATCCAGATGTCTCTTTACTGAGGAATCAAAGAACAGGGATGAGGAAGACTCTGGGAGCGGGTCACTGGTGGGACATGGCGATTGAGATCCCAGGGATCCATCCTTGAACGAGGCTGTGCTGAACGCAAGACCGGCTCTGACGCCAGCCCCTTCAGCCCTAACTCCTGCCAGACCAGGCTTACCAATGGTAGCCTCAGCCCACCGTTGCCTCACCATGACAAGCCCTGGCACAGGAGCCATATCCGAAGTACCAGAGAGCTGCATGCAGCTCACAAATCACAGGTTGGCTACTCTTGGTTAAAGAGACCAGAACACAACTTAATGCTTCTGTTGAACCTGAGCACCCAACAAAACCCTTCCCACTCTGGTCCCCCCTTTTGCACCCAGTCCAAAGAGGCTTTGAACCCATCACTACTTCAGGTAGGCAGCTTAAACTCAAATTATAGCAGTTGACGCTTTCGGCTCTGGAGGTCTCCGCTTTGATTACCACAAGGCTATACAACACAGCCACAGCCACCCATACTTTTGTGAATCTTTAGTTGGGTGGTATTACAAAGGTGAAGCCAACCAAGCTCAGAGGAACAACTCAACCGGTTGTACTCCGTGGGGATATCCAGCTGGCCCATGCCATTCTCTTCATGGCATTGGCCTTGCTGTCATAAATTCATAAATAAACACATTCTAAGACAAAAAGTTGTTGACAGTCATATTTTCTTAAAGTGGTTCAAATCACCCACAGCATACGAGAATGAAAAATGTCCCAGGATGGGAGCTATTGATCTCAAGAGGCAGTGAATTGTGCTCCATGTTGGATCAAAGGGGAGTACAAAGCAGAGAAGAGCCACTTTCTCCAACACACGTCGATGATTTTCCAGATGTCTTTTATGGGAAATAATGGCACTCAGAGCATTGTTAACAAAAAGCAGCCAAATCACAGGAAAGGGAGTCTTGACTCTTTTATCTCACTAGTGTTACTCATCCATCTCTAGAGCTAGTTGACAGCAGAATGATTGAATCAGAAATTACAGGAAAAAGAAAAAGAAAAGTCAATGAAACCACTAAGACATATTAGCAGATGTACCTGCCCCAGTAATTCTGTCTGTGCCCTCGATTCCCGTTCACCTTCCTGATCTCTTGGGGCACAGGGCACATATTTGGCGACATCAGTTGCCAAAATGGAGAGGAGGATGGGCATGTCAGCAGAGCTTCAGCTGTTGCACCAGGACCCCAGTATTTCTAGACAACCCACCAAAACCTAGAAACACCCATGAGAAATCATGATATATGTTGCCTTGATACTTGCCAGCTCCGAGTAACAGGAAAATCCCTCTTTCCCTTCCCAAAAGAATTTCCCAGTGGGCATAAAGAAGCTGATTTTCCTCACTCTTTCCTTATTTTTACTAGAAATTTCATTTCCACCCCCCCCCAAGTGCTGTGGCCTCTTTAGCCTGAAATGGCAGGAGGGGAGTCTTCTGACAGTCAAAATACTGAACCAAAATACCGAAAAACCTGTGCACGTTTGATATGGCTGAGCCCAAGATTTGGCAACAGCACGAGCCCTCAAGGTCCCCTAGCTCTGGTCCTGGGGTCCTCCACCGCTTGGCAGCCGGTGAGTCTCTCCTACCAGCCCTCAAGTGTTTTTCCCGGGGCAGTGGGAGGTGTTTTGTGGTGCAGATGCTCTGAGAACCCTTCTGGGGCCCGCTACGGGATTGCCCAGGAATGCAGAGCTGAGTGGCCAAGGTGGTTCCTCTCAGACCATCTATGCATCTAACATAAAGCAGGTGTGTTGCCCTACTGCTCTCAAACCTTTTGAAGTTCACCAAGTGCTTCAAGTCCCTTACTTTGCTGAATACAGAAGTACTTTTCCTTGCTTCTCCAGGTCTTCTCTAAGAGGAAACGATAAAGGCAGCTGAACTCAACAGCCAGTGCAAGTGCCTGAAGTCACATGTGGGCAGCAAAAGAAAAGGGACTAGATTTTAGGGGTGATGAACCAGAGCTGTCCTCCTTGTCTTCACCCAGATTTGCGAGGGTTCAGCACTTCTGAGAACGGCTCCGTTTCTATTTAGGTGCCTAAAACCGGCTGGAGATGCATAAATTTAGGTTTGCCCCTCCAAAGCCTTAGTGCAGAGCTTGACATTCAAGAGCTCATTGAAAAAACATGGGATTTTTTTGTGTGTGTGTCTGTGTGAACACTGTTCATTGACATGCCTGAGGAGCTCCAAGTTTTCCACTCCCTCCGAGTTGTTTCAAAACTATGCGTTTTCACCAAAACCATTCACCCAAACCAAAACAAAACAAGTGGACTGTTTTCTGTCAAAGTTTCAAAAACACCGCTTACAAGACACAGCTTAAGAATCCCTCAATTAATGAAAATGTTAAATCGGAGGGAAAAGAAAAATCTTCAGGAAAACCGAAGAGAAGTTAAAAACAACTCCTTCAGGAAAGAGAATTTAAATTAAAAATAATATCCTGGTGGATAATTTATGTTTCTATGTAAGGATTTAAATTGCAGAAGCAGCAAAGTGGATTTTTTTAACGCCATCAGCATCCAAGAGTGGAAAACACCAGATTTCAAATTCATACATTCTATATTTGAACATCTTGTTTCTATTTAACAGAAAAGGCCTTCTTTCTCCGTGTTTTTCACCCCCCCTTTTTTTCCCCTCTTCTTTTTTTAAAAAAAAAAACACATATAATTCATCCTAATATATTACAAACGGCACACTAAAAGAGCATGCCCGGAAAATATTAATAATTGAATTCAAATGAGTTTTTCCTAAGAGTCTAGAATCGAGGGGAGAAATTCCTAATGTATTTGTGAGGGAAAATAGGGGGGGGGGCAGGGTAAGAAATCGAGACAGAGGATTTTTTTTTTTCCAGGCGGTCTGAGAAGCAGACTGTGTGCTGTGTGGAGTCTCTCCGAGCATGACAGAGAAGGGATTAAAGCAGGTGACACTTTGAACTTAGCTTAGATAAGTGACCCTCAAAATCAACAGTCCAAAAGTTTAGTACACAGATTCCCTGGACACGTCTAGTCGGGTCTTCGTCAAAACCTTCCCGACTTCAGTAAGTCAAATTAAAATAAAGAAGACAGGTTGCTCGGGTTATCTTCTAATATTGTTTTAGCCACTTATTAGCACTAATGGACAATTAGTGGCCGGCGCAGCGATTTTCTGTTCTACGAAACAGAGGGGAAAATTCTTTGTTTGCTTCTGTGTGCGGGAACCTCTTCTGTGGTTGAATGTATAAAAATAGCAGCCAGAAAAGAAGTGTGAAAGACACTAGTTAAACAGTCCGATTTCCAAAGAAGAATATAGTTGAAAACAGATCCTTCTACAGAGTTAAGAAATCCTCCTGATGCACTTGAAGCATAAGGAAGTCTGCACTTTATAAACAACCAAATATATGCCCAGGATAAAAGGCGAGGCTTTTTGAACTCCTAGCTGGCGTGTTAGGAAGACCTTTAATGACATTAGCAGTTCTTCAAAACCAGAAAGGCCACATTATTTCTGATCCTATATGGTCACCACATGTAGCTTTATAAAGAGGAAAAAAAAAAAAATCCTCTCTTCATGCCAATAAATAACTTGCCAGAAGAGAAAATATTTACCACTGCTTTTCAAAATTCTTTACGCATGCAGTAAAATCCTCCTCTGAGAAAATGAGCCCGTAAAGAAACCCAAGGCGTTTCCTCCAGCACTACCGGCGGTGCGGGGCCGGCCGCCCCGCTCCCCTCCGCGGGGCTCCGCGGGGCTCCGCGCCTCCACGCCGCAGCCCAGCCCCGGCCTTTAGTCCCCTCGTTAACACCTCGGGGCTGGTGCGGTTCCCAGCGCCGGGGAGGGAGCTGGGATGCGCGGAGAGGAGCGGGCACCAGCGGGTAGAGCAGGAATAATAATAATAATAATGATAATAATAATACCTGGCAATAGCTGCGCGCTTTGCCTCCGCTGCCCGGCGCGCAGGCAGGGCGATCTCCCGCTCCGCGGACGCGCTGCTGACCGTGAGCACAAGAAATTAATGGAGTTATAATTGAGGGCTAACAGACACGTCCAGCCACCTTCGGTGCTGGGGCAGGCTCGATCGCTTCCCTCAGCGGTAAAATTTCATTAAGTCGGGACCTAAAGCGAGAGGAGCGAGGGGGTTCCTCCCCCGCCAAGCCAAGGGTTTGGGCGTAAAAAAAAAAAAAAAAAAAAATAAATTCTATTCCCTGGCTCCGAGCAGCGAGAGAAAACCCCCAGCCCGTCCCCGCGGAACCCCCGCCGCCCCCCATGCCCACCGTCCGCGGGCGCGGAGCGGGCGCCGGCTCCTCTCCGCCTGCGGGAGCAAAGCCTCCCGCCGCAGAGCCGGGGGTTTTCGCCTTTCGGGGAGATTCAAGGGTTTGTTTCTGGTTTTGGGGGGGAACCGTCTCAAACAAAACACACAATAAATCATCTCCCGGCCCCCGGCCCGGCTGCTCCGCGGGTCTGCCCGGCCCGGGGAACCGCGGCAGCCCGGCTCCCGGAGCTCCGCTTCGCTTTAATTCTCATATCCCCCTCTAAGGGTAGTTGAACAGCCCCGTACAGTTACAGGGAACGGGGATTTTATACCTCCCCTAAAGCTCTCACCGCTCTGTTTTCCCTTCTTGCTCCAAAACCGCGTATTTCTAATCACGCTGCGCGTTGCTGTATTTTTTTTTTTCCCTCCTAAATGGGGCAAATCAATTTTTGAAAAAGTACCAGGAAGAAAAAAAACCCAAATACCCGAAGGATCGCAGCCTAAACCCAGCCGTATTTTAACCCCCGGCTCGCATCTTTTCCCGAGCGGTAAAGCCCAGAGGTGTGTTCACTCGCTGCCGCCGCACCGGGAACTCAAGAAATTGGTTTCTGCGGGAAGGAAAACGAGAAACCAACCCCTGAGCAGGCAGAAAACCATCCTGGGGACGGGGCTGTTTCCCTTCTAGTAATTCACCAGATCGCCTTAGTACGAAGCAGAAAAATATATATATACACGTAACGAATTAAACAAAAAATTCAAGGCAAATGAAGGGATTTTTGTCCCTACAAATAAACGTGGAAGGCAGGAGAAGGTAACAGCTCAAGCAGAAGGACCCAGTACCCCTACAAGCTTTCAAACCACTGCAGTTTTCTGCTTTTTGTCCCCCCGCATCCAGCCCTAGAGACTCTGCTCCGTTCCCGGGAAGGACTTTGGCGGAGGACGGCGGCTCTGCCCGCCCGGGAAGGGCAGAACAAGCTCCTTCCCCCGGAGAGACGAGACACTGGCACCCTCAGTGGGTGACAGCACCCAGGCGCACACCTCCACGAATAGAATCTTTTATTTTCTAGTTAGTTTTGCTGGGTTTTGAATTTTTTTTTTCCACCCCTCAACTCTAACCCTCTCGTTTGGAGCCGCTCTCCTCACGGTTGGCTGGACACAGGTTCACTTTTAGCTTGCGTGCTCTTGGCTCCGTCGTTCCTATAAAAATACGGAGCCGAATTTCTTATTCTCCGTCCCCTGACAAAGGCGCGGAGCGGTCCGTCTGTCCGTCCCGGGCAGCCGCCGAGGCAGGAGCGTCCTGCTCCCTCACCGGCAGCTTCCCACGGCGGAATCGGCTTTTAGTGAGGAATTTACAAACTAAAGATACCCCCGTGCCACGCTTTTTGGGTTTAATATCGCACAAGCCTAAAGAGAGGGATGCCCCAGAGCTTTGCCTTTCAAACGCCGCAAGTGTTAGATTCTCTAGAGCTGGTTGCAGCAGCGCTAAATTGCCCGAATAATAAAAATACATTTTATCTTCACGGTTTTCCTCTACGTCTAATTTTATTTGGGGGTCGTTCCTATCAGGTTTTCGGCTGGGTGAAGGGGAACCATCCCCAGCCCGGAGCACTGGGGTGGGCGACCGGAGGACTGGGGCACCTTCACGGCCAGAGCCCCCTTTTCCTTCCCAAACACCCGACCCCAGTTCTGCCCAGCAAACTCTCTAGCTACTTTCCAGGAACAGGAGGGAGAAAAGCTCTTTGCCAAACTATTCGCAAGAGCGCTTCGAAATAAATGAGTTGCCTACTAAAACTTAATGTTATACAAGATGTCCATTTGTCTATATTAGATTTTAAGCAGCTGTTCGTAGGCTCAAATCCACTCCCCCTCCCGCGAATTTCGCTGAAGAGGGGGAAGCAAAGAGATAAAACGGAGCATTGTTTATTTTCTCGGTTCTCCCCCTTCCCCTCCGCCGTGCGCTGGAGCGGAGCCTCCGCGCTCAGCCTGCGCGGAGCGGAGCGGCCGGCTCCGCACAAACAACGCCCGGTCATGAGGACGGGACTGCCGCTTTCCCTAGAGCCGGGTTTTAAATTGGTTCTTTGTTCCTTGAGGTGCCCTGGAAAGGGAAAAAAAAAAAAAAAAAGAAACCCAACTCAGAGCCGGGAGATGGGGGAAAACGAAACAAAAGAGGAACGCGGGGGTCCGCGCCCCCCCCCGGCCTCTATCTGGCAGCACCCGGCCTTATCGGAGTCCAGTGCTAAGAGGAGATAATTTGGACCGTGAGAGTGAGGTGGTTTGGGGTTGGGATTTTTTTTTACCCCCAGCCCAAGCGCTGGAATCCCCCCCCGCAAGGCAACCGCTGCCCGCACCGCCGGTGGGGTGGCTGCGGGGAGCCCCCCCGTCCCACAGACGGGGTCCTGCCACCGCCAAAGAAAAAAAAAAAACAAAACAAAACACAAAAACCCTAATATATTAAGAAACGAGTTTTCACCGTTGGAAACGCCGGGGGTTTGCCGGGGAGCTGCGGCGGGGGGGCAGGGAAAGCGACTCCCTCCCACACTAAAATCCGTCCCCAAAGCCCCCCTCATCCTCATCACAACAGTCCTTTCTCAGTCCTTTTCCTCCTTCCCCGGCCCTTTCCGTGTCTGTGGGACAAACCCCCCTGGGAAACACAGCTCCCAAACCCAGACTCCAGCATCTCTCACACGGCTTCAGCGCAAGCTATACATATTATATACACACCCACCCCACACACACACACACATATATATATATACACACACACACTTCCTGCCGCGTTGAGCTATTCCACTACAATTTACTTCGCTCTTTCTACATCGCTCATTAATCTCGCTTGCCAATTTAAACCGTTTCCCTTCTGCTGCACGGATTTTATTTTTTTTTTTTTTCCAGGGAAAGGGGTATTTTCCAAGCTGTTTACAGACAGGACCCGATCTCGCCGCTCCCATCCCCTCCACTTTTTCGCTTGGCAGGATGGGACCCCTAAAATTCTTTCCCCGCATTGTTCTGTAATTAGAGAGCCGAGGTCTGTAGGGAGAGGTAATATGGGATTTTTTTATTAAAGCAACTGGCATATCGAAGAGGGGGGAAGATAAACTTGCTGACACACAAGCCCTTCTTCGAGGTTTAAATATGTTTGCTCAAAGCCAAAATCCGTTGCTTTTTACTCGGGGAGGAAAAAAAAAAAAAACAAAACAACAAACCAAACAACTAAAAAACCCCAACAACCACCAACCTACAAGCGGGAGGTTAATAGCTTAAATGAGACTCGGGCAAGGAATGCAGGATCGGCCCCCTCCCCCCATTAATAGCCTTAAACGACTTTACATTTTTATACCCGGAGTTGAGTACTCAAGAACTCTGAGCGTGTTTGTAAGACTAGAAAGATCTATTGAGAGACTTTCTTTTTTAATAGCGCATTAATGTTTCCCAAGACTTCGTATTAACTCAAGAATCACTGAAGGTCGATTTGTAAGTGTCTGGACACTATAAAGGTGTTTGTAAAGCAAAGTCAGTTGCGTGCATTAAAATAAGGAGGTTCCTTTGTGAGATTTCATGCCAGGCCAGGAGCCCTTTTAAATGCTATTCAACTGCCTCATTAGAAGGAGCTAACAGGAGTCAGGCCTCCTCTTTAACCCCCCTTTCCCCCCCCTCCCGTGTCCTCCCCTCAAATCAGCCCTTTAATACATCGACTGGCAGATTAGGGGCTTTTAAAAGCTGGGTCTGTCCCGGATAGCCGCTTTCCTATCCTGCTATTGTGACAGCTCTTCCCTGCTATCAATTACATCCCACCCCAAACTAAAAGACCCCTCTTGCCCTCCGCCGAGCCCCCTCCACCAGCCCCACCGAGGGGAGCGAGCCCCAGTTGCCCCACAGGGCCAGATCCCGGCCACGTCCACCCTGGGGAACCCCGCTCCACACCTGCCCTAGGCTCCGGCCCCAAGAAGTAAGATGAACATCCTTTCCTTTCCCCTCTCAGTCCAAAAAAAAAAAAAACAGTATGCCCTGGACCCGAAAATCCGTTTCCGAATAGATTAACAACCCCTCCTGTGTTAACACCAGCTCTGTTCTTTTTCTTATTAGATCGCGGAGATGAATGGGGCAGTGGGGGGAGAAGGAGAGAAGCGGCGGGGGAAGGTTGGTCACCATTATCTGCGCTCCACATGTTCTCTGTGGGTATATATAAAATATAGGAATGGAGTCCCCTTTAAGTAGTTCTTTTATGACTTGTTTTAACAGAAAACACAGAATAAGCCAATGTT
Organism: Haliaeetus leucocephalus; assembly: GCF_000737465.1. NCBI lineage: Eukaryota > Metazoa > Chordata > Aves > Accipitriformes > Accipitridae > Haliaeetus > Haliaeetus leucocephalus. The sequence goes on along the minus strand of NW_010972449.1, from coordinate 1,035,798 downwards.
TGATATTACAATATAAAACACATTTGTGGTATGCTAGGGGCTGGCTTGTTCCTCCCTCCTTCCCCCAATTCTGTTCCTCACCCAAATCTGGTCCAGACCCCACCCCTCTTAGTCGAGTGGGCACAGACCTTCCACCCCCTGAAATGGAGCGTCCTCCCCGGTCTGCAGCCACGCAGAGGTTCATTCCCTTGAAAGAGAATTTGGGCTTGCAGCTCATGTGAATATGAACCTCCAGTTCTTTATTATTATTGCTACTAGGCATAATGTTAGAATCATAATTCTCCATTTATATGGGGGCCTGGATTCAAAAAGCCTATTGGAGCTTGATAGAACAGAACAACATATAAATCTGAAATCAAAGCCAAACGTGTCCTAATAAAAACCAATCTGATGCAAAAATCTGGTGGAGAAACAGCAAACCCATTCTCACTCCCATACACCAAGCCCCCAGCCCATAACTGTATAACAATAATTAAAAAGAACCCCAAGCCCTCAAGCTGGCCACAAATACAGTCCCAAATGCCATGCAAAATCCTGAATGTGTGGGCAGAAATGCCAAGTGTCAAGAGAAAAAGCACAGTTGAGAACTCACTTGGGGCACTTGCTTTTGTGAATGTTCACAGGGTTGTTACCCAAGAGCAGCAGCAGCTGTTTCACCCAGGCTGAGGTCTCATCTCTGCTCTAAACCTAAACTCAGTCTCCCTTGGAAAGTCTGCATGCTTCTAATTTTAATCAGCATCACAAGGTCTCCTTTTATATTGGGACAAGTCTATGAGGGTGTAATTAGAACCTTGTCATTGAAATGAAATAGGTTTGCTTGGCACCGTTCTCCAGGGTTAGAGCAAGGTCCTCTCTTCAACCAAGGGAGGACGATTTGCTGAAAATTGGTCCCATGAGGAAGCACCGGGAGGTTCAGACACCACAGAGGTATGACAAAGGTCGTCAGGACAAAATGAAGCAGCATTTGCACTGATTCAACCTCAAAGCTGGGCTATTGGTGCAGCAGAAAGGGATCCTGATGCAGGTGAAATGGCAGAGAGTGTGGGATGCCACAACCAACCATCATTTTCGGTTTATGCCTGCCCTAAAGAAGAAAACCAGCCCTTCCTTACAATTCCCTGCCCTCGCAGAGAATAGATACAATTCCTGATTTTCAGGGCCAAATATTCCTTTTTATTCACATGAGCCCAGCCACCGAGCCCTGATGACAGTCATGTCTTAGCCTGGAAGGCCCCAATTCAGAAATGTACCCCATCAACAAACCACTTCAGCACCTGCTTAACTTTGGGGCTGGATTAAATCGGCCTCCAGAACATGCTTTCAATTTATTAATAGTTTAAAGCACCAGGAACAGATTGCAGGGGGTGGAATTTAAAACCCATGCTGCATTGGGATCTCTAGGGGGGGAAAGCACACCACCACCACCACCCTCCCAAAAAAAAAAAAAAATCAAAAAACTGTTTAGGGGAAAAAAGTAAAAAGGATGAAAGTCTCCTCAGATATATTTTAAAAGAAATGCCTCTGCCCACCCCCTCCCCCTGCTAGCATATTTCAAGCACTTTGGATGTTTGTGTCTGTCTTCCTTTCAAGGAACCCTGAGCACATGAATGGGCAGAGCAGCAGAATGAATGAGACACTTCAAAGAAAATGAAAACCATTAATGGGAAATCTGTTTATAGAGAGGATGAATGATTATGAGAGAAGATGCCAGCAGAGAGAGAACACAAGCGAGGGTGCTCTTTGCACAGCGTGCAACATAACTCGCAGAGTTGCGGAACTTTTCCTTAGCACTACACCCTTGTATAAATTTTGGGTGAAAAGCTCTCCCCTACCCCCCAGCCAGTCTTTCCAGTAAGCCCAGAGCCCTCTCCGATGCCATAGGAATGGTAGCGTTCCTGAGACCCCCATGCACCTGCTCCTGAGCCCCCCATGGGGTGACTCTCCCCTCCCTCCCAATGTCAAGATGGGATATTAAAAGAAATTATTTCCATTGCCTGGTGTAGATGAGAAATGGATAAACAGCATGTCACTCATGTTCTAAGTGGGTAAACTCCATTTACCCTCGACACCACCGCAGAGAGACCCTGCCCTGAGGACTGCAGATTTTATCTGAACCTTACAACATTCTCACAGAGTCTCATCCATCTCCACTATTGCCTTGTGCTAAGTTTGCAAAGAACTCTGTGTTGCATGTGCACTGCCCGGGGACCAGAAAATTTGTACTGGTTCCTCTGGACCTAGATGCAACCTGCCCTGGATCCATCCAACCCAATTGCTGGCAGCCAAACCAGCAGCTGGGCCTCCCTCTTTTGGGGAAGAGATAGGGAAAAAAGGGGCTGACAAGTATTCTAGTTTTCCCCTCTTGACACCAATTGTATAACCAGCCCAATCTTCTGCACAGGGACCCTAAGATATTTGCGTGCCTCCATTCAGCATCTAAAGCATCTAGGCAGATCTACCAAGGCAGAACAAATGGCCCCTTGTCATCCTCACCTTCATCAGCCTTGCTCAGCAGAGCATACGTGCCCAGACGCATGACAGATGGACAAATGCGTTGGTTACCCCCCAAATCAGTGCTGGGGTTGACTCTTGCTTGCTGACAGATAGAGAAGAGAGAAAGGCAAGTGATACGGACCACAGTAACAACGCAGTAAGGCCCTATTTAGGAACCACAGCCTTACACTAGAGCAAGGGGGTGGCAGTAGAAAATAGCCCTCAACCACCCTTGTTGATTTTGGCATAAAGAGGCAGAAAATATTTGTGCTTCTTCGAATACTAAGAATATTTGTACCATGACCGGTCTAGTTTTCACAGCGCTCTCAGGAGATGCAGGGAGATGAATGCCGACATCCCTGGGGCTGGGCCAGTGGTATGTGATATGCTAGCGTTACAGTCCTCCAAGAGCTCGAGGAGCGATGCTAATGCAGCGTCATTCAGAGCACTAGCTGGTGGAGCCACCAGTTTTTCCCATGCCACTGACTTCTTCAGGAGGAAGCAAATCCTTCCTAGACACATCCAGGATAACAGAAGACCCCAAGGAAGCTTGATGCCTTCACACTAGAATGGCCCATATTCTCTAGGGTCCGTTTAGCAAGAGAAGGGCAGAGCTGGGACCATGCTATCGCCTTGGTTATGCTTCGAGACCTCCAAACAGCATCGTGCTCAAAGAAAACAACAACTGGTGGGTCACTGGCAAATACAGCTGGGAAGCTGCCTCCTAAAGTCCTTCCTCGGAGCCTCTACTGACTTGGCATCTGCCCGTTCCTGCCCTCTCCGTAGGAGCTCACCACCTACCACTTTGGCAGTAAGTCAGACCCACTGCCCACCCAGCTTTCTTGGTGAAGCCCTCCACTGCCTTTCACGTAGGTGGGCACCATCAGCTCTCCGCTACTCTAGTCATCTCCCATTACAATTTGGATTTCAATAATCAAAAGTGAAACATGAAAGTAGGCTGAGCTCCAGCAGAGCGTGAAGGCAGCAGCCGTGCCAACTAGCTTTCAGTGGCTCGTTTCATCTCCTCCTCTCAAGGGAGGGACGGGGAGCACAAGTCAGTGGTGGATTGGCTCCGTGTCAGCAACCCAACACAGATACCCACTTGCAGTTCTCATATCTCCTGGATAATCCCCCCAGCATCTTGCTGAAGTGATAATAAGTTTTGACCCATGTCTATAAAGAGGTTCTCACGTATTCTTATCCATTTAAGTTTCTGATTTAAGTTGCCCATTTTACAGATCAAGCAGATAAAATGCCCTTTCTATCCCTGTGCCAGGACACACACAGGCACAAGGCACTAGAAAAGGCCTGAAACAGCACAATTTCCCAGCTGCCTCTTCTGAGATCAGGTGCACAGCGCTCCAAGCAGGTTGGTACTGTGCGCCGACTGCCATAATCCTCAATTCCTGTCCCAGGAAACATCTCCAGCTTCTTACAAAGAGATCCTCCAGGTGAACCAACAACCAGCTAGTACCATAATGCTAATGCCAGCCTACAGGCACTAACAGAAAAGAGGGAGAGGAAAACACAAGCGCTTCCCATTCCTTGTTCCAGGGCAACCTCCCACCAGCATCGCTCATCACGGGTGACCACAGGAGCGTGGGGAAAGCCGCCAGGCTGCAGGTCAGCAACACAATCAGAAAGTACTCAGGCTTCACTCCCATGGTTTACCATGATGTCACCAAAGCCCCCCACCCGCGTATTTATCTAACAAGAATAAATGATTGGGAACCACAAATTGCAAAGTTATAAATATGTCTGGGGAGGTGACATCATAACAAATGAGATGAGAACAGAGCTCCAGTGACTTATGATGTCATCACAACCCCTGGATGCATGCATACCCTTGGATACAATTCCACAGCTTTATTGTGTTGGGGGTGATTGTGTGGCTTCTTCTATTTTAAATAAAGAATAAAATACTTTGGTCTTATTTCTCTCCATCACGCTTGCCCCCCTACCTGAGGCCAGCTCCCATATTTACCATTTTCCCTGTGTTTCAGAGGTATCACGTTTGACCCTAATACAGACTACACTCTCAAAAGAAAGGAGTAGCGATTTAAGCTAAGTAAAGGTTGGCTAAAAACCAGAAAAGGATATGGGGACACGACAAAGTTATTGGGTTTGTTCCTAAGCAGTTTTTGAAGAGGGTTGAAGAGAGTGAGGAGAAAGGAAAGAAGTCAGATTTGGTGTTAACCCAGTTTGGTTTTTTTAACCTGACTTAGAGGGGTGCTGAGCATCTCTAGGTTTCATTAGTTTTCTAGAAACCCTGGGGAGTTCAGGATTGCAGGCCACCCTTAAAAAAGCAAGGATAGAAGTAAAAATTTCCAAAAAGCCCAAGTCCATGACTTAGATGCCAAAGCTCTACTGGAGGAAAGGGAAATCAGTGGAATTCAGGCTTTGAAGTCACCTTAACTCCTGCAAATCGCATCCAAACTGGCTGAGGTATGTGGCTAATACTAAGGTCTTACTACTGTCAGGTCTCAGAACAGCACAAATATCAACGTTGCAGCAAAGTTCAGCAGGACTTGGGATGCCAAAACTCATTCGGCTTCCTTGGAAATCCCAACGCAAAGTTGGGCAACAAATCTGGAACCGACACTGGAAAGGACCTCGCTCTAGCAAGGGCAGAGGCCGCAATTCCTGTCATTTCTGCAAAATCAACGCTAGTATTTCCCCAGGAGACTGCCAGCTCTGGGGTTTCTTCCCCGTACTTCGCATGCAGACCTTCTCCTGCCATAAACAGCAGCAACATTCCAAGTAGAAGCTGAAACCTAAACCCTCTCTCCTTCAAAGCTGGAGAGAGGCTGGTGTGGGAGGCAGGAACTGGCCCACTGGGTAGCGTGTAGGGTTGAGAAAGCCTTTGCCCCAAGCTTTGTAGGGCTCTAAGTCAAAAGAATACAGCTGGGTCCACATCAATGCAGGAAAGTGAATTTACCGACAACAGCTTTGCTTAGGAGGATTTTTTTTCAGTCCAGAGCCAGTTCTGCAAGCCACATGCTGGCCTGAGTCTTGGGAGGCCAAATCAGTATTTCCTTCCCCCCCCCCCCGCTTCCTATATGAGACGGGCTTGTCCTTTAGCACCTCTGTCCAGGTAGGGAGCTGTGGCACAAGGTAAACATACTGCAGGGATTAATACAACACAGTTTTGAGATCAAGCAGCCTACGTGCGTGAAAACCTGGAGATCTGCAGCTGAAATTTTGCAGGGGGTTCATATTCCTATAGCCAGACAGCACCAAACTTCAGCTCAAACCCTCGCAAAGGGGGCTTTCCAGACCCCAAACCCCATCATTGCTTCTGAAACAAGCCAAAGGTTCAAACCCCTCCAAACTTCAGCAAAGCTTTGCTCCAAGATCCAAGCTCTAGGGTCCGGTTTTTAATGGTGTATTTACTGATGAGGTGAAATATGAATCTGGTTTTGACTTTAAAAAGCCAATTGTATTTTGGGGGCGGAGGGAGGGGGAAGGGGTGCTCTGACCTGACCCGCTAATCTCTTTTTCTTCCTTTAAAGTTGTCTTCTAAATCTGAACATTAAAGGTGATTAGATACCTAAGGGACTTCCCATGTCATTAGTTAATACTTTAGAGCTTGTTTTGGTTCCAGCTAGCAGTAATGCAGAGCCCTTTTGATAATACATCACCCTGCTCAAATATGCCTGCACAGTCTCCAGATGATATACCCCACCAGTGTCTGCCTCTGTACAGCTCGCAGATTGGAAGGGTCGGAGACGAGTTTAATTTAAAGATGAGCCGCCCTTGGGCTGCCAAAGGAAATGGCGTGTCAGCTACGTCAAAAATAGATACTGTTGTGCAGATATATGGAGGGAGAGATGGACGCTGCCAGTGCTATCAATTACCTGGATTGCCTTTAAATGTCAAAGCAAATCCTTACCCATTCCTTCTCTAAAACCTAAATCACTGAGAGAGACAAGGTCAACCCAAGCAGGCTGGAATGCTGGGAGAGGAAAACATGTACATAACGTTGCGTATGTGAGGGGATAATTTGTGTGCACACACGTACTGAAGGAGCATTAAAAGCATATTGACTCATGAATTCAAATTCTGAAATAGCGTTGCTGGGTTTTCACGTGTCATCAGAAACACCAGTCCCTGAAAGAAAGATCCTTTCCAAATCAATAAAAGTGGCCTTCTGGACTAAATATATTTAAAAGTCTCGTGTCGCTCTTATTTTGCATTGTTTCAGGTTTGGGGTTTGTTTTTTTTTTTTTCCTGTGGGGACATAGGTGCCTTTGACAGATTCAAAAGAAACCACACAAATCTAAACTGCCTTTGGGAAAGACCGGAGCAGACTATCTTCTGTATATACTTTTCCCTCTCACTGCTGAGCAAATAATACAAGCATAACACATGTGCACCTACATATCGGCATCCTTCAAGGCAGACCTCCTGGGAAACAGCATGAAATGATCCCTTGGGAAGGGCCCCAGCCTTTAGGGAACAGGATATGGGGAAATTGAGGAGTGGGGGAAAAGGGGAAATCATCAAATCCTACAGGTGGGTAAATAAAAGGAGACAAAGTTTATTACAATAGAGAGGCAAACATAAGGTTTAAGCTTGGTCTCTTAAGAAATGAGGTTTATGCAATCAGTCTGCACGTGGGATACATATATAAAATATAAATAAAATAAACATACTTATCTCCCCCGTCTCCAATAACTTTCAAATTTGTTGGCCAATTCCAACCCAGCTTGGTGGAGGGGGCAGAGGTCTTACAGTTCCTATAAGTTTTATGAAAATAGGGCCCTCTCCTGTATCCCGAGACCTATTAAATGCCCACACTGAAAGAAATTGTTGAGCTCACGTTGCAGCTTATTAGTAATATTATTAGACACTGGAGAATCCACAGGGGAGAGAGAAATATTAAGAACGCCCCAACGGCAGGAAAAGCTTCAGTTGGAGTTTGCACCTTCTTAGACACTAGAGGATCCAACCACAAGACACCAACTGGTTGAAACCCCCATTTCATTGCATCTCCTGCTAATAACCACTTCTTTTACATAAAGATATTTTGTGTATTCCCAGCCTGGCCTCACAGCAAACCAGCGCCAGCCAATTAAGCCGAGCTGTAATTTACAGCTCCCTGCTTCCTTCACCTTCTTCCTAGGAGGGATTAGCTAGCGATGCCAAGACGCACAGAAGAGGAATGTAATCACCAGGGCACATTTATCACCTGCATTTTCACTGAGGGCACTGGCCTGATTCCTGTGCTCTTCTTCCTTCAACAGGATCGTCTCCTCTAGATAACTCCGCACCAGGCCAGCAACCAGATGTACATTAAGCACTGATTTCAGTGCAGTGCATCCGAGAGCCCAGCCGCTTCCCATGCACGGGACATAGGGTAAAAATGTAAAGAATTCCAGATAAACACATTTGGAAAGCCACTTAGGGCTACTGGACAGATGAAGGCGAGGAAGGCAGGGGAATATTTTTGCAATGAACAGGCAAAGAGGGACACGGTTCATCTCTCATGAAGCATGTTAGCGAGCTGCTCTCTAGTTCTAGACACTTTGAGTTTTGGCTGACCAGGAGATCCTCAAGCACCTAAGACAAAAAAAAAAAAAAAAAAAAAAAGGAGCCCTGCGAGAGCAGGGAGGCCACAGGGGAGGTGGACAACATGCATCAGACCTATGTTAAAACTTGCTTGACAGCTGTCCCTGGTTTAGTTCCAGTGGTTTGCCAAACTGGGGAAAATAATCAACACAAGTGTGCACAAGGCTGCCTTAGTGCAGTGCCACACAGGTCCTGCACAGAGGAACAAGCACTTTTGGTACCACCACATACACATGACCAAGAAAGTCCCAAGACAAAGGCAATACACCTGGAACATTTCCCTTCTTGGTTTCTAAAGGAAAACTCTGACAAAATAGCATGGGGCTTTAGATGACAACCATATGGCACCACAACAGGGTATAGCCCTGACCTGCTCCCAACCCTCCGAGCCCATCTCTAGCATCACCGAGCATCTGCTCACAACATATCAGCCTAGTTGTCCCCTTTTCTATCCATTCCCACAGCACGATGAAATACTTATGGCTCCCTTCCTTCAGGGGCTTTTTGTTCAGTTGCATCAGCATATAACAGGCTGGGGGTTTTAGGTGGTTTCAGTGCAAAAGGGACCATTTTTAGTACCATGTATCTCTGCCAACCGACAGTCAGGGTGATGCAGGTGGCTGTGGGAACAAGTCAGAGTCAGCAACGGCCTGAAACAGAGCAAGCAGAAGACAAGAGCTTCCCAATACTGCTCTTTTACAGACACTCTCCCCTGCCCGCAAAGTGGAGGTTCAAAGGAATTATGGGAAGGAGAAACTTCTTACTACACCAAAGCATTAGGCTGGGTGATACCCCATGGGAGCCAGGATGTCACTGATTTCAGCAAGGCTGGGATCCATCCTTCCTTCTTTCACCAGATAGCTCTGAAAAGCCTGGAAGCATCCACAGCCCACCAGCTCCGCAGAGCAAGTACAGTGAAGGCAGGTCAAAGCCACCTGCCCTGAGCACCCTGGGCTCCGTTCCAGCCTCCCAAAACTGGTTTTGGGGTCAATGGGAAGTTCACCTTGGCCCTCAGGAGAGAGGAACTTACCCATCCAATTAACAGCTAAAACACTGCTGCTTCTTATATGTGCAGACTCCCAGTGGTGTTGGGGTCTACATGAATAATTGATGGCCAGATGGAGCTGTGGTTATCAGTATGACTGCAATACTGTGCTGAGAAGAAATTTCCAGTCCATAAGGAACAGAAAAAGCCTCCTTCCCTCCTCATGCAGGAATATTACAACCCGCTATCAGGCTCTTGTTGCTCATTCAAGCCTGCTTTCATGCGCCAGACAAACTCCCATGATGGTCTCCAACCATTTCACCCAGTAGGGGCTCGATTCTGCAGTCCCAAAGTTGCAATTTCCCCAAGAATGCCTGGAATTTCCCCCTTTATGCAACACACATTTGACAGGTTTCCACTTTGATGAGTGAATATCTTCATTTACCAGGAGAAGTATTCCCACACACATGCTATCTCTTTGAACAACCCAAGCCACCAGCTTAAACCCAAGGCAGATGAATTGCCCCTCCTCCTTCTTGGGGCCTCTAAAACCCCTGAGATTTTTTTTTAAGGGTGCATGTTTTGATTTAAACCTCACAGCTCAGAGCTAACTCTGTCTTTTCTTCTGTTGCTTGTTTGCAGAAAGTACCGGGTTTTGCCAACTGGAAAAAAAATCCTTTTTTAGTATTATGAAGTTACCAAAGCTTCACCAGAGATCCTTATTTTGCAAGTGAAATTCCCATTTCTCAGTTTATTAGTTGAGAGGTGTGTTGCTTTAATGTTACGGTATCTGATAAAGGACTACATCGAAGAGAAAGAAATTGCAAACTGGGAACTGAAGATTCATACTTTGGAAAAAAGACCTCTTCAGAGTGTACCTGTCCTTTGAGTTTTACACAAACCAAACAGCTTCAAGAAACTTGTCCAACCCCGGTGCCATATTTTTACTGGAATAAACTTCTTTCATTTAAAGATGAATAATGGGGCAACCAACAAAGCCAAGTCACTTCTCTCCTGTGGCACCCTCCCTCTCCAAGTCCCATTAGGAAGGGAAGATGTGAGCATGTACTACAGGGATTCCCTTCCCTGTAGGACCTAGCGCTCTCCTGATCTCAAGGAGGTTTAATCCGAAAGAGCTGAGAATCAAGCTGATCACCAAGGGAAATCTCTGGGCCAGGTGCCAGCCTCCCACCAGCCAGCTGAGCCAGCGATGAAGCCCTCAGCTTTGGGTGGAGAAACGAGGAAGAGAAGAGCTTGTGAACACAGGGCTACAAACAAATTCTGCCCCCCAAAAAGCTCAGTCTGCCAGCACACCACCTCTCTCTCTCGGCCCTTATGGAAAACCACTAGTTTTAAAATAATCATGCAAGTCGTTTCCCCCCCTTTAAAGGTTTATCCTGGGCTGTGAGTTCCCAAGTGTGTTGGGATCACTCCTTTGCTGGGCTGCAGCGAGGGTCCCTCTGCACAGCGGGGTTAGGAGTCAGAGCACTGCCATCAGCAGGGGAAGGAGGAGAACTGCTGGGGACCAGGCAGGATTTTAGCCTCTGTACACCACAATTGCTATTTAGCAATATCTAAGCTGCTGTTTTGCTCGGAGGATTCCCATTTTGGTGCAGCTCGCAATACACTTCATACCTACAGAGGTCAAAACCATTGCCTCTCTATACTTTGCAAGTTCTCAGCAATATCCCTGCTCCATCCCCAGCTCATGGGTTCTTTTTGTAAGAAAAAAAAAATATGCCAGATATAACACTGTTTCCTGAGAGACTTCCCATCTGCAGAACTCAGAAAGTCTGGATCTCAATGGGGACTCAAACCTGCATCTAGGTTTGCCTTGGTCTTAGCACCAAATGCCAGGCAGAAGATGAAGTGAGAGACTGCTTGGGAATGAGTTCCAGCATAGCAAAGCCATCATCCCAGTTCAACACACCAGCAAAGTCAGAAAGCCAGTGTCAGGAAGAGATGAGAAAACAGGATTTTTGTCTCCAGAAGAGATGCCAGGGTGTTGATTTAATTTCCTCCTGATTTCAGGTTGAAAGGAAAAATAAAAGTCAAGATCTTGAAATATTTTCCAGAATGGAAATTCTGAAATACTCCAAGATGGATTTTTTTTACTTTAATATGTGGTCCAAAAATCAGAACAAAAACAAGGTCAAAGTGAAAGGGGAAAATAAACATTTCAATTGCAAACTGTTTCTGAATTTCTTCTGCAGCTCAGCTGAGGTAGGACATGTTCCCACAGCAGGCAAGGCAGCTACTTCTTAGAGAAACCTCTCCCTGTCACCATTTTGGACCAAGAAACCCCTGCTTAAAGTAAATTAAAAGAAACCAGACAGCAGTTGCAGCCTCACAACCAGGACAGAAATACATCTCAATCCCGTAGCTAGAGAGGATAAAGTGATTCTTTTGAATTTGTTTCCTCCGTATATCCCTTTTGTCTTAGTTAAGGGTCTCATCTCCAGCATTCAGGATAGAGAAACCAGGATGCTCCCATGAAGACCCGTGCTGCTGCAGCTTAACAGGACTCCCCGACACGCTGAAGGATGATGAGCAAAACACAACAGGACTGTAAAAGCTTGCCAAACTCAGGGTTGGAAGAAAACCATCCCTGTCTGAAAGAAAATAAGTGGGCAGTGGCACGGGGGTTTGCCATTCCGGCCCTGTTTCAAGCTCCAGCGTGCTGATTTCTGATTAAGGGAGGCGGGGGGTGAGGGGGGGAATCTTTTTCTTGGTACATACGGCCCTGGGAAGGGTTGGGAGAGCCGCCCATCGCCCCGAAATCCGCATCATTTCAGTGCCCTCTCGTGGCCGCCGCTCCCCGCTGCAGCCCCGGCCCCGGTACCCGAGGGACAGCCCAGCGCCCGAGGGGGATACGGGGGAATGATTTTCCCAGGGATGTTGGCAGGACCTGTCCGTTGCTTAGGGACAGCGAGATACGGGGCTGTATCCAGGCCATGACGTTTATTTGCACAGTTGCTCCTCTCGGAGCAGGTATAATCTCTTTTCAAGACTAAGTTGGGTCTTCACCTCCTGTAGCAGTGACTTTCACCACCTCATTAAATCTCGCGTGAAAAAGTCTCTTTTCCACCTGCTTTCTGACAGAGCCACCAAGGAGCCAAACCTCTTAGCATTAATCCCTTCCTAAACAGCAATACTTCCCTCTTGCACTGCGCACCAGGCACGTTAACAGGACCCTCGCCTGGCCACTGCAGGCAAAACAAGCCATCCTCTTCAAGGACATCGCCCCGGGCTGGGTCCTTTCAAATAGTGCCACAACAGGGACCACGTCTGGAGGAGCATCGGATCTCCATCAGAGAGGGGAGAAGGAGTGATGCTGCAGGCTGGGAACGTGCCCTCCCGAGCGCAGAGCGAGGAATCGTACCTCTTCTATCCGGCCTCAGCATGTTGTGGCCTCTCCAGGGAGGGCAGTGGGTGAGGACCACAAGAGAGGTGCTGCAACCGCAACCAGGCGTTGCTTTGGCTGGGGAGAGAGGCTTGGGATGGGAGCCAGTGGCAAAAGTCTCCTTGCAGGGGTGCCAGATCTGATAGCTTGGTAAGAAGCGCGGCTTGTACATGCAATGATACGAAATAATATGCAATTAGAAAGATGTTTGCCATGGGCAGAAAGATGACAGGAAGGACTCCGAGGACCTGCTTTCCCTATAGCAGGATGTTTTCTTAAGACCTCAAGACCCCCTTCACCATTGTACCACATTCAAGCAGTGATCTAGGTACGGGTTGCTCAGTTTTAAACACCTCAAGTGCTGACCTACGGGTATGACCCAGCCCTTTTCCCAGGAATAGCAGCAGCATTCAAAGCCTTTCTTATGCTGTGCATGATCTTGCCTGTTCTTCAGCTTGTTTTGATGACTTGCTCTATTTCCACAGCAGACAGGCCTGAAAAGATACCCTGCCTTTGAATTTCTATCTAATTGTAATAACATCAGCATTATGTGGTCCCCAGTGAACTCTAAATGATCCCTTTTGTACAAAGAGCTTTGTTCCTCCAGATTCACAGTAGAGTAACTCCAGACTAAATGTCAAGAGAACAAATTAAATCCAAACCTAATCCCATTCTGTTTGTAGTGGATGACTTGAGATTTACCCCCAAGAAGAACAGACCCACATCCTAACCTAGCAGGAGTTAACTACTGAAAATCCATCCCATAGAGTCCCTCGTGAACATGGCTTTTCCATGCATATACAAATCAAAATTTCTCTCTGCAGTTCAAGTGTTATATTCCTAGATATTCTTTGCATTCATGACAACTGCAAATTACTCTTCAAAATCAGCTCTAATCTAATAACTTTACGAAGAGTACAGGAATTTGTAAGAGAGGGAGAGGGATGCTCTCTCTGGCACAAGTTCAGCTGTATCTGTACAGCTGAGGCAGTTTCATCTTAACCAGCACATTAACATTTACATTCCCCTCCCAACACTGTTAAAGGGTCAGTCACGCCTCCATTAATTTTCCCATGAAAATTATAGTACAAATAGTCATGCAAAAATCTCGCAATGTCCTCTCTTTAGAAAATAAGACAAAATTACAGATGGCCTTGGGATTTCTATATGGGAACAGGACCCTGTCTTGAGAGCTTTCAGTCTGGACACTTTTCTGTTTTTAAAAAGCGTTATTTTTCTGTGATATCCTTCACCTCTCCCTGCCACGCACAGTTTAAGGGGAACAATTTCCTTTTATTTAAAACAATTTTTCACTTGTAGGGGGAAAAGAAGATTCCATTATACACTGTCAGCCAAGGAGTTTGTGTTGCCTCTGGACAGGTGAAATACCAGGATGAGAGGTCAAAGTTGTTTGGTTCCCCCTCCTCCACCTTCCACATTAATGCCAAAGGACAAGGAATGGGGGGGAAGAGAGAGGGAGTCACCCTAGGCAAAGCTGCTTTGCTCTACAACCAACCAAAGACCCTAAAAACACTCAGGAGGGTTGAAAAGCCTCCAGTTCCTTTTGGTTACCCCCATCGTTGGCTCCTCTAGGAAGGGTCAGGGTGAATTTGGTTCTACTGCAGTAGCACCTTCCTCACAGCCTCCCCTGCAGACAATTATTCTGCAGCAGAGGAGAGGTCAGCTTTGCTTTGGGTCCTCCTGAATGGGAAGGACTACTTCTGCACAAGGGAAAGCGGGGACTGGGGTTTAGGTTTGTGCCCGTCATCTCATGCTCTGATCCAGTAAGGCTGGAGGAAGGAGTGGATTTCTGGGGTTTGAGTATTTAAAGGACTATTTTAGCTTGCCTCTCCTTTACCCCTGTGTCTCAAAGCAAGAAACAGGGAAAGGATCACACCTTTGTCTTTCTTCTTCAGCTGGCAACAACTCAGCACCCCAAAGTCCTCCACATTTGCCCTGAAATAGGTTATTCCCAGTTGCCAGTAGTCAGGGTTGGACGATGACCTTGTTCCATCTGACCTGAGCGCAAGACAGGGCAGGACTCAGGGCCAAGGTGTGGGGAAAAGCCAGGCTCTTCACCCCTCAGCCAGGTCTGGAGTTCAGTGCAATCCCAAAACCCAAGTATAGGTTTGCTTGTGGGTGACGTGGGCGGGGGGAAAACGCTCTCCGACATGAGCCTGTTCGCAGCCAACAGTAAATCCACCCGGGAGGAGCAGGAGTGAGAGCAAGCCCTTTGCAGAGACAGACCTGTAATGCCAGTTATACAGCGCCTATGCACAGAGCTGAGCCTAAGGCTACACTCTCACTACTCTTCAAATTTCCCAGTTTTATGCATTTCTTCCAAACTTTGATGAAGGATCTACTCCTCAGATCCAAATCCCTGCCTGAGGCATCGCAGGACAGAGTGAAAGTTTCTTTCTGAGGTTGGATTTCTCCATCTCCAGCCTGTTTGCGCTGTCCCACCCACTTCTCAGCCCTTGCCAGGAACATGGGTTTCTGCAAGCTTGTTCTTGTGCAAGGCAGAGCCTTGGAAATGTCAGAAAATGTGCTTTGTTCCCAAGTTCTGCCTCGGTGAAGGCTGGAGGTGGAATAAGAGGACGCGCCCAGGGAAACCCGGCTTCATGCAAACAGCCCTGCTTGTCACCAAACTGCCACGTTCGCTGGGCCTCTTCCAGCCATGCAAAACAAGTAGGGAGGAGACAAGGTGCTCCCAGGCACCGCTTTAAGCCATTGCCCTGCCACTGCAATGCTGGGGGCAGGACAAATAAGATGCTTTATTTGCAGCTCTGTCTCCCAGCTCCCGGCAGGACTGCCGGCCCTCCGTGCAGGTTCGTCCTCCTCTGCCACAAAACCAGCTACGTGACCTCAGCCAAGTCCCTGCTGCGTCACCAAGTACACGAGAGGCAGAGCGTGAAAACAGACCAAACCCTTCGGGACAGGGGCTGTCTTGCACTGGGTTGCATCCAGATTTTAAAGGCGCCAGCGCCCAGCCCAACCAACTCGGGACCATTTTTCAGGTATAGCCGTGCGGTTTGCAAAGCCCTGCTGCAAACCAGCTGGCTGGAGAGCATCGGAAGGAGGAGAGGCATCCTTTAGTCACCTGGGGAGCCCGGAGCGAAGTGTGAGAGGAGCAGATGAGCTCCACGGCACCGCGGGTGCTCCCCAGGCACCGCACGCAGAGCACAGCTCTGACGGCTCGCAGCAGCCTGCCAGACTCACTGCTGGCATAAATAGGCCAAGGTGTTTTCCCTTTGCTCCCTCTCACTCCACCCAAAGCTGGAAGAGACCAGACACTTCCTTGCAGGCAGCGCAGGGCCCCAGGCAGGCAGGCAGGCATGCCGAGCTCACCCACAGCCCTTCCATCTACTCCGCCAGCAGAGACTTCCCAGGTGAGAGATGAAAAGCAGATGCCATAAACCGCCTTGGAATTCAAGTCCTGTGAAACCAGAGCTCCCCAAAAGGACTTTGTATTGAAAGGGGAGGGGGGGGGCTTAGCAAGAGCCTTGAGACCAGACATGCTCCCAGCCTCTCCTCAGACCTTGCCCCCAGGACACCACTGCTCAGTTGGCTTCTCTCCAGTACAACTGTCCTGATTGCAATCTACGCTACGAACAATGGTTGCGTTCTGACAGAGGCAATTTGCTGCCCTGGCTATTGCACTCCCTGCAAGCCAAATACACAACGGTGACAAAAGGACAGTTCCAGTAACAAGCTGCTTCCATGGAAGAGGAAATCAGAGTGGTCACAGATACAACCCAAGGAGTTCAAGTATCAAGACATTGCAATTAGGCTCACATACTCGGTTGTTTGAGGCTTCTTTGAACATCCCTGCTTTTAATTACAAGTTTTTCTATACTCCTCTATTCTCCCCACACCATACTGTGACTCATGGCTTGGACTACTAAGCAGACCAGGGATTCCCATGGTTGCTGGAGCTGGAGGTACCACCCCCAGTATCAGACCTCCAGGTGTACACCGCACTGGAGGGACAGATCACCTGGCTGCGTGGCAAAGATACAAACACAGGGAGATGTTTCCTTTAAAGGGCTGGCTTGGGTACAGCCGGTATTACAATTCATCTCAAGATTCTACTGGTAGTCACGTGAGCAAATTCAGCTACCAAGGGGCTGAAAGTTTCTTGTTCAGCCTCAGAGCTGGTTGAACACCCCACATTGGCAGCGTGTCCCCAATAACGTGATGTTTTACCAGAGGATATCCAAGAACATCCACCCATCCTCTTGCCCACAGCTGCACTGCTCTTGTGGCACATTCCCATGTCCTGCAGTTTCCCAGATGGTGATGGTGTCTGGCCCATTGATTACAACCTTGGACAACTTCCCCTAACCACACTGCTTCAAAACAAGCTAAGGGGCAGAAATCCAAGATCTTTTCATTTCAAGCTTCAAAGAGGATCTCAAAAACAAAAGGGAACACTGCAGTAAAGCATGTATAAACAGGGAGCATCTGGTCTTTCCCCTGGCAGCACTGAGCCTTGAGAGATGCAAGAAAAAAGTTACCAATAAAGTCAGGTAACAAAAAGGATGTCTTGGTGTGGGTACAGTCCTTCTTTATAGTCCACTGAGTGTTAACCTGCTTGCTATAGAGGCGAAGCCCTGTACAGAGCAAGGGACACCCGGTTCAGCTAGTTGCATGTTTCAGCAAAGCAGCTCTTTTTTCTCCAGACCATGTGCTCAGAGGAGGCAGGCAACCGTCTGCTTCTCCAGGGATGCAGCTACACAGCGAGATACTGTGACTTAATCAAAATGTTCCTCTGGGTCAAGTGGCAGAGCCAACTGCTTTCTTAACGTAGGCATCTTCATTTCAGGAAGGAAGAGACAATCAATTAACAGCCTCCGAGCAGGGAAGTCCCCTGGTGAGCAGTCATATATGTCTTGGAGATCGTGCCCCACACTTGCTCAGAGAGCCCAGCTTTTAGTGCACCTGGGACAGCCCTCCACTCCATTGCCTGCAATAACATCATTGCAACCTCTGGCTTCACCCTGGAGGTACCAGAAAACTTCAAGGTGGAACTGTAGTCCCACAGAAGCAATTGCTAAGCCAGCAGGAAAAAATAAAGCTACTGACAGTGACAAAACATATCTAGTAACAAGACTGCACCTACTCCACAAGGATGAACAACAGAGCATATCCTCAAGAGATAAGTTTCTTCTCCCTGGAGAGAGATGGTCTCCCCCTCATCATATCCTGGGTGAATACTTTTTTTTTTTTTAAATACTGACATCACAGAAGCTTCACAGCTTCATTTCTCCAGTTCACTCCCTCACAGTTCCCATTTTCACAGCTCAGCTACTATAAACTAGCTGAGAGATCCCTCTGCCTCTGTGAACTTTGAAATCTCAGGGGCAAAGCTGAACTGCAACCCAACTCTTTCGTCTCTGGAGGGGCAGTTTGGAAGAATTTCTAAAAATAACTAGGTCTGACTTTCCTCAGACCACCTAGAAATTCATATGGTGCCTAATTAACCTTGTCACAAAGCTATAGCAACAAGTCCTTATGGTACCAGTAGTGTTACTACCTCAGCTCCACCTTAATAACCGGCAGTATGGCCATGTATCTGAATATTAACCAGTGATTAGCTCATACTATCAAATTCTTGTTCCATCTAACCCAGCTCCTGAAGCGATCTTTATTTTAAAAAAAGCTCTCCGCCCAGGTAATTTCCAAACAGAACACCAAATCGCTAATCTCACCAAGCAGAACTTATTTCACAATTAAGCCTTTTTATTTCTGTGGGACAAAGAGTCCTCACTGTAAATCAGGAGAGCAGAATATGGCCTGCAGGGCTGAGAGCTTGGGTAACACCTAAGGAATACCAATGTATTCCTGACATGATCCTAATAAATAATAATGAACGTGGTATAGGTAAGGAGCTCATTATAGACAGACTTAACTACAGGTGTTACATACAGCAAACTTGTGAAGTATATTAAGGGATTTAAAGGTCTGTATGGACTGCTGAAAAGCAATTATCCAGGCAGAGCAGAAGACAGCACCTGCTTGAGAGCTGTTGTAGGTGCCAGGCTTAAGATAACATATGAAGACTTCATCCAATTGAAACCAAAAGAGTGTTCAATAAACAAAAAAAGCAGATTCCCAACCTGAAGCCTGAAAACTGCTACAGTCTCTTGAGTCAGTAAATGTCTAAATGTACATTATATTCTGGAGTCAAGAAACTGAGACATCAATTCTGACAGAAGCATGAAGCCCAGGTTCACCTTTCCTTTCTCCAAGAAGGACCAGCTCAGAAACCCTGTCTTAGTATTTCAGAGGACTTTGTACAGAATTAAATCCATTTCTAAGCTAACAGACCTGCTATGTGATCATTTACACCCGTTTATACCCCAGTCCTTGTTAAGAAATGCCACTTAATTTGGTGTGTTGCAAACATGTTGCAAGAACTGACACCTATGGTGTAAAGGATACCACCAAGTTGCATTCAGTGCCTCAGATGTATTTTCTGCTGTAAAGCCGAGTGATTATGTTTCTTTGGTTTGGATTTCCCCCGCCAAGGTGAAGAGGGATGGGGAGAGCAGTGGGAGACTAGAAATGGAGAAAACCATGCTGCCTGCCAAATCAGCAATACAAGAATCACTAAACTGGCACAAACTCTGCCCAGTATGAGTCCCTGAAGCAGCTCCTGACAGGGAGACATGGGACCCCAATTAATGGGACTAAGCCAGAGTTCAAGAGCACACAAATCAAAATTTTTACTAGTTGTGGGGGTTTTTTTGTTGTTGGTTTTTTTTTGTTTTTTTTTTTTTTTAACCAAAACAAGAAGTGCTGTCCCAGCATTTTGGGGGAAGAGATCTGGGATAAAACCTGGACAGTCAAAGCTAAAGCTGTGATCCAGAAGAACTTCTGCTCAGCTGTCACATGAGCTCACGATACACTCCCCGATGCAGCTGGAAATATTGCCAGAAGCAGAACAGCTTCTGTACACTCAACCCAGACTCGTACAAGAGCCAGCTACTACAGACGAACACAAATGGGCTCCAGAGGACCCAGCCTGAAATCCCAGCATATACTGGTTAGCTAGGCTTTCCACATACTGCAGCTACTGGAACCATTTTTGTATCATAGCTAGTGGCTAAAATATTCATCCAGTGCATGGGAGACCCAAATCTAATTCCTTTCCGAGAGAAATACCTAACTGCCAGCGCAGAGCTGCAGCCACACTGAGCTTTACAGGGTTTGGTGGGAAGTTACACAGCTTGCTCTGTCCTTCATTCCCACTGAAGTCAATGAGCTTTCAGAGGAGATAAAGGCAACGAATGCTAAGCCAATACCCCTTTAACAGCAAATCCTGTCTTATAAACCAATAAGCATTCCTCAGTCTGCTCTGCCTAAACCTTGCTACTTTCCCAGTGCAATATCAGAAATAGGCTTTAGCTGTCACTCAAGGCTCTGGTATTTTTAACAGTGGCATCCAGCTATGAGTGAAAGATTGCTCAAGTCCATTTAAGCCCTCGCTACCAATAGTTCCTGCTGCCAACCTACATTGCCATTACATGCCCAGCATAATTCATCAGACTCATGCTTATAGAAGTCCCAACTTTCAGAAAGAAGAGGGCTCTGAATTCCCTGGAGCATATACATTTGGACTCAGCCTCTTTGAGGATGTTTTAACTAATTTAGTTTAAGGAAATCATCAGACCATAGATTTGATTAGAAATGCTGTCAAGCCTCACTTTCCCTCTCAATTCCATCCCTTTCTCCCCACATAGAGAAGAGCAGGAAGAGCTGCCTTAGTTTACCTTCTATTTTTGTTGAAAAAGGACATCAGTTTTGTTTCCACTAAAAGTTGGAAACCCAGACGTGAGTTTTGGTGATAAGCAGGACGTAAAGAAATGCACTTCTCGCCAGGACTTTGTGCTTCTCTAATAACTTCAAGAAAAGCAAAAAGTCTAACGCAGAGCCAAAACATACCCCTTGGCCTCACATGGGATCTGATCAAACATCTAAAGACATTTGAAATTCCAGGAAGGGAGAGCTTCCTCATTCTTAAGGAATATACCAAAAGGTACAGAAGGAATGAATTTGTTTCATTGCAAGTCCCTTATGATTTACCCCCATGATCAATATAACCCAAAAGCTTTGAAACAGACTGAGTATTCCAAGCACTCACCTGCAGTCTATGGGAGACACAGGACACCATTCAATTAAAAGATAATAAAACATGCTATCTTCGGCATTTGTTTGTTTGAAATTCAAAAGGATTTTCAGCTCTGTCTGCTTAGCCTATCTCCTACAAAAGCCATAAATCTCTCTCTTCTAGCTAAACCAAACCATATTCTTACGTTTAAATCATATGAATGAGCTCAAAGACCAGAGGAATTTGCAAGCGCCAGCCCTTTTCTTCCTTCCCAACATACCCTGTGGCCTTTGACAAGTCTCTAAAAATCCAGCTTTCAGGAGCACAGAGACTTCTTGTCTTTCATTTGGGAAATGTTTTTTGAAAGACACTCTGCTGTTGACCTACTGGTATTTGCACAAGAGCATGCTAGGGCTGAAAAGGATGTCTTGATCCCATAAATGCTATTAAAGGGCAGGGATATGCCATGCTTACCTGGATGATAGCCAATACACTTCAGAAAGTCACCTTGAATACACAATTGGGTGGAGGAAAGGAGTCACTGATAAACAATCAACTAATATGTGAAGCAGACAACTGAGTATCGGATCATGGCAAGAAGGACTGAGCAGAGGAATAGTGAAAAAAAGTGAAATCCTGGGCAGTTCAAGCACAAGAAACAAGAAGCACATCTCCATCCTGGCTGTATTTCCCTAATCCGAGGATCCTAACATACATCACCCACCCTTCCTGGAAAAGCACCTTCCCAATGCCAAAGATGGTCCTGCAATACAGGCCCCCATCTCCGGGGGAAAATCCTCCGAAAAGATAAAGCCTATCAGCTGCAAAAGGCACCATTTGGTTCTCATGCAAAATCAAGGTGAAAAATGATGTTCAAACCCAGGAGGCTCAGTAGTAACGACTCCAGAAAGCATCCTTCTGCTAAGAGCCTGGGCTTTTGTGCCTTGCCCCAAACTGAGTGCACTGGGCACAACTCAGAAGCAGAGCATCAGACACCCCGTTGTACCACGAGGGTGCCGAATCCAAGGCCTCGTCTTAATGGGCAGGAATGAGCTCTGACACTTTGTTGGTATCCTTGAGCAGTCTTTCAATCTCAGCTTTTAAATGAAGGCAGTAATAGCCTTTGCTGTTTAGGCTTTAAACACTTTGGAGGAAGATAACAGCCTCCTTCTAGATAACTGGAGAGGCCATCTAAAAGGAGAACAAGTCTCCATGCTAAAAGCAAGCCACTCAAGTTTGTTTCAGCAGAGGGTTTAAACCCTCACCACCCCAACACACTACAGTACAGGAGAACAGCAGGGAAAGCCAAGAGCAGAAAAATCGAGAACAAGGTGAAAAAAGGCCGCTTTTGCAATCCTTAAATATTTTTGCTTCCCGGAGGATTCATCATCCCTCTTCCAGACAAGCAGCAGTGAGGTGGTCTGCCCCTTCAGAAAGCTTTGGATGATAAACAGCGAGAACATTATGCTTAAGCTTCGAGGACTGAGCGTTCCCACAGGATTCATGGATGGCACGGCTGAGCCAGAAGGATGCATTTAACAGTTGCTTAAGTTCTGGCACCCACACGTATTTCCTTATGATAAAGTCCAACACAGCCAGCCTTCAGATGTTGTGTAAATATTGTCGGCACTCTGGCACAGCTCCTTTTTTTTATGATTTGTTTTACACAATCCCCAAGTGTTTCATAAACACTAATTATATCTCCCGATTCCTCTAAATGAGCTGCGAGTGCTCCACATATGAGGAAACTAAGGCAAAGTGAGGATCACTGCTTCCCACCAGCACATTGGAGGCGGCGAGCCGGCTGAAGAAGCTTCACCTCCTCCCATGAATGAGGCCACTACCTAACATGAGATGGCATATTTACTGAGAGTTAGCACTGTTGCCACCCCAAATGTGATTTGAGGTTTCTAGACCAGCAGGGTAGGAGTTTAATGTTACGAGCTTCTCAATGGCCAGCTTAAGCTCCCCCCTAACACTGTAAGAACCTTCACTTTCACAGCATCTTGTCATAAGCTGTACCATCTGCTGAGCTCTTCAAACTGCATACAGAGTTCCTAGACAATGGATCCTATCCCAACTCCTTAGCTAGATCTTGCAGATATCTTCAAAGCAATAACAGTACAACCAGTTCTGTCATGGCACAGATATTTCTCCTTTGCATTTTGCCCCAGTGCATAACTAAACAGGCTGAAGCTATCACCTGGGTCCATATTTTCTTAAAGACAGCTCTGTCAATTCTTGTCTGCTTGCCAGGCATATCATAGTGCCAGCAAATATCAAAAGAACCAGGAGCACCACAAATGAGGTTGGAGTCCAGAAGAGTTTCCAGGTGAGTACTACCTATGTGTAAAGCTTTTATTTTATGATTAATGACTTATTTGCAAAAGAGGAGCAATAAGCCCCAGCACTAGAAGTACACGCATCTAGAAGTCATTTTTGTGCAGAGCACTCCTGTTTTCCATCATCTACTACTGAATCTGTAACTACATGTTGTTTTGCAAGGAGTGATGGGCATTATGAAGATGAACTGAGAGTTTAAACTCAAAAGCATTTTATGGAAGATAAATGGACACGATATACCTGGTAAAGAGTGAGGCCTCAAGTGTTTCCTTATCATCTAGAAGAAGATATTTCAATAACTGGAGAGAAGGGGAGCATGACCAGCTGAGCTCCTTTCCTTCCCCTGGAGCACACAGAAGCAGCAGGGAGCACTGCAAAACCACATCATCTCACATCACAGCATGCTGCCCAACAGGGAAGGCATTTCAAAGCCAATGGAGCATGAGAAGTAGTGTTGTGTTTTCTGCATTTGGAAATGAAACCAGCCTTAAAGAGAGGTTCATAGGTGGTTCTGCTAAAAGAAAAATATAGCTATTGATTTTTGCTAAGCCTTGTCAATTCCACAACAGTTACCCATCCCTATTTCAGACAATAAAACAGTATCAAGCTGTCACTGACAGGGAACACACCCACAGCTCACAGGTGAGCTCCAGTGCCAACACTGCTATGATATTAACCCAGCACTCAGAAGGTGCTCCCTTCAAGCTGAAACACAGTCCAGGCATGGAAGATTTTACACCAGCCTGGAGAAAGGCTGGGCTGTCACCTGAGCCCTGGTTTTGCAAAAAGCCTTCACTATACCTTAACAGCCCTAAAGAGAATTTAAGCTCATCCAAGGCTCCACGTCTGAGGCAATTCCTTTAGCTCTAAGGAAAATGCAACAAGAGACTAAATTTGCTGCCAACTTGCTCAGCCATTTGCACTCCTGATCCCTTTTCTCCTCTGATCTTGGTGTTGTAGTAGCACTGCCAAAGCCTCCCAGGACCTGCAGCCAACAGGCTGACATGGCTGTGCCACTGCGGACTCAAAACAAGCCCGAGCCACAAAGCCAGCAGCCTATTAATAGTGCCTGGCACAGGTCAAGGATATTTTGGCAGGAATCATCACGGCAACTCATTTTCCTGCACATTTACCAGTTAGGTGCCCATTGCACGACAGCTCGCCTATAGACAGCAGCCCATGGCCTCTGCACCACCCTCAGCCGCATTTCCCACCAGCTCTGCATCTCAGCCCTTCTTCCGCTTTCCACATGATGGGCAAACCCATGAAGAGAGGAAGGATTATCATTTATGGCCCTGCAATGCCTCTTAGGGACAAGAGTCTGCCACAACAGGCAAGTTCTGCGTCATTAACCAGGGTTGTGAGCTCTCCAGAGAAAGGAACTTGCCCCAAAATATAGAGGTAAAATGTAGAGGTGAAAATTTGCCTCAAAATATAGAGGTAAAATATGCTGCCATGAAATACACATAGTTCAGTTAACAGGGTGACTTTTAAAAATATCCTAAAGTATCAGAGTATTACATATGTAATATAGAGGTGAAATGCTATGTACCTCATAATTCAATCTCTACCAAGAGGTCTTATACTGGGAGAAATTCCTTCTCTTTACAGGGAGATGTTACACCTAAATAAGCTTGTGTAAGAGAAAAGAGGGATAAGCAACTTCATTCTCACTGCAAAGCCCAGCTGACAGGAGTTTAATACCCAGCATTAATTTATTTAGGCACCAAAACTCTGCAAACATTTACTGTGCTCTGACATGAAAGCACCAGGATTTGGGGCACAGGTCATGCTTATACTATGCCTGGCACAAAAAAACTCCACTCTTCAATAGCATGAGAAAGATATAATAAGACCAAGAAGTCAGGGCAGACTGTTTGCATCAGATCCATCTGAGGGGCACAACGAACCACTGAAGATAAAATTTGCATCCTGGATTTCTTAACACTTGCTTTATGGTCAAATTGAATGAGAAGCACAGATTCACCACTGCTACCACCACTACTCTGGAATAAAGCAGCCTGTGCCAACTCAGCAGGCAGACTTCAGCTTAAGTTCAGAAATAAGCATGTGCACGCCAATGTTTTGTAATTGGAGTGGTTTATTGCATTGCACCTTACATAAGGATTAGACTCCTAAATTCCATGCTTAGACAGTTAGCAAGGCTTGCATTACTTGTGGCACATATACATACCTCCAATCATATACTTTACACTGTGCCCCAGCATTAACAGGGATTTGGAAAAGGCGCTAAGAGGAAAGAAGCAAACCCTGTTGCGCTATTATACAATAATGCAGTGTGGCCCAGAGGAGATCCAGCCCTTGCAGGAAAAGTGAGGTTTTGACTATTTTAGCCAATCTTTCAGCGTGGGCAATACAAGCTGTGGGCTGAAAAATCCTCTTCCAGCTTTAGTTTCTACCTGCCACTTCAAGACAAATCATGTCACACATTCTAGAGATTAACAAGCAATAGCATCCACTTGTTTCTATGTTTGAACCATGAAACAGGAAAAGCTTTATACTATCTTAAGTAAGCAAAATCACAATAAACAGTACATGGGAGGGGTGCTTTTAAGGCATCCAGAACTGGGCTTTGTCAACTCTTTGGTCTGAAAGCTACACTGGAAAATCCTTAAGGTCGTGGTTCATGATTTCTTAAGTCGTCCCTTGAACCGCTTGTCAGGCACATTGAACACCTAGATCTTGGTCCAGAAGCGAATCAGCAGAGCAAAACTGATGGAGAAAAAGTTTAAACTGGTGAAGAAAAATGCTTCTAAGCTTTTCTGAATTCGTACAAAGCCTCAGATGAGGGATGCAATCTGAACAGAGACACCCAAGAAGAGGGACCGCACCCTGCAGAGGCTGAGTGGAAGCCAGAGGAGCTCCTGACCTGGGGAAATCACTATACCTGATTTCTTCTCCATGCAAGAAGCATGTAATCAAAGCAAACAAACTTCTCAGAGGAAGGTGCAAGACACTCACTTGCTTCATTCTTCACTCTTTGCAAATGGTAGTATTTAGTACTCACTGCTCACATGTCAGGCAAGAGCATGGAGTAGCTGAGACATCATCATGACCAGGGCTTAACTCAGGCACACCTGGGAAGGGAGTCCTAGCACTATGGACCCAGAACAAGCCTGCCTACTCTGCACAACACAGCCCAGCTCCACAGAGGAGCAACTGTTTGAAAGCTCTGCATCAAGGGGAGGATGCTTTTACACCTGCTATTTCCCTCTCTGGAAATGCAAATAACCACACAGGCTGGGAGGCAGGTCTCCGTCTTCAGAGCAATTTGACATGCTATTTGTTTTATCTGCCTTTCCTGCAGGACACAAAGTGACATGTGGCTTGTGGCATTACGCAGCCTTCAAAAGCTTCCCCACCATTGCAAATTAATTAATCTCAAGGAGGGAAGAGCACACCAAAACAAAGCAGCCTCTAAACAGAAATGCTGCCTCCGGGGAAGTTACATTGCCTACTTCTCCTGCCTCCTCCATCTTACCCCTTCATAAAACTCAAGTTCAAGTCCCAACAGGCACCACTTTTAATGTTCTCTGAGCTGCACAAAGGAGCAGGGTACACGTGCTACCGAGCCAGAGTTACACGCTGCCCCATCTCCTCCCACTCCCAGTACCTCCCCACCGCACCTCTGTTCACCCCAATTTCCAGGACACCAATTTAATGAAGACTAATGTGTACCCTCCAAACATACACCATATACTATTTCTGGAAAAGAAGCATCACCTAATTTTAATATTAAAGGATCATTTTTCCCCACCCTGAGCACATGAAGTTTAAGTACTACTTAGCAGACAGCACTGTGTGCCTATTCCATTAAGTCAGAGGAATAACCCCAAGCTCCACTTATAAAGCAGCACAACTCTGATTTTTTTTTTTTTCCCCTGTTTGTTCCCCAAAACCAGCTGCATGTGCAAGACTGCTCTAGGTACAATCAGCTGGCCATATATATAGGGCATTAAGAGGCTACAAAGGTAGGGATAACTCTTCATGGAGCATCAGATGGCTTGAACAAGATAAACATACAGCAACTAAAAGACTGATATTTATCTTTGTCAAGCATTTTGGTGATGACTAGCAGGATCATGAGCTGGGCATTCAGATTCTGCTCCAAAGGTGACCAATATTGCCAAAAACCCTTGGCTATTTCTCAGCATATAGAACAGGGGAGAAACAACAAGACAGGCAAGCTAATTATCAGCCAGGCTGTGTATAACCAAAGATCTGAAACTCATATTTGTCTAAGTGTGAGCTTAAATCATTCTTGCACTGGTCCCAGAAGCAAGGCAGCTTAAGCTTCCCTTGCTTGGGGTCAGGAGAGGCTGATACATATCAGATTCTCAGCCTTAAATAGGTGGTTACACCACCTTTAGGACTATCCTTGCACTTCAACATCATTTTGGGACTTGCAGGGAGCATAACAACTTGGCCGTTAGGATATCCTAGCCCTGCCTCCTCTCACTTTGACTTCAGCCCATTTCTAACACTCCCAAACTCCCCCTGCACCTCACAGCATGACTAAGTACAGGACTAAAGCACAGGAGATGCATTTCCTAGACTTTTCCTCAAATTACTTGCTATCTCCTTGCCTTGAAGGTACTTTGCTCTTTGGCCTATAGTCACTGGCACAGTACTGAGATTAGCTGGCCGGTTTTGCCTCTTTCTGCTTGGAGAGGCAGGAATTTGCACTCTTACCCCAGTTATGGATCAATCCTGTGTCTAGCCACGGGAAAAAACGCCTTTGCAATCTGTAACAACTTCATGATTTAGGACTCAAAGCCTTGTTTGACTAACAATCATTGCACAGCATGCACAGCAGCCCTGAGAGCGCCTTTTGGGAATACGCCAAATTCATATTTCTGTCACTTTCCCCATCTTGCATGTCCATATATCCGTTTATACTCATTTCATTAGTAAATCGCCCTATCCATTTACTTAGCTATTTATCAGTGTGGCTGTCACTTTAATTACCTCTGTCTACATGGATTGCTATTATTTGTCTTGTTTGCAATGCACCATCCACCAAAAAACATTCTTCCCTTAACGATAGACACTGATGTTATCTGTAAACCTGACCCAGGGAGCAATGCACTTAGAAAGACAAACTGTTTCAAAGCAGATTTGTGAATTATACTGTCTTGTTAAGAACTAACATCAATGACATCCCTGGAAAGCCAGTGATCACCACTCACCTGAACAGTAAAGGGGGCTCACACCACGGACATCGCCCATCTCTACAGCTATGTGGGGCACATGGACACAGTAACAGGGTCTGGCACAGCTATCCAAGCCTGTTGCAATCCATGGACACACACCTGAAGCAACATGGACAGTCACAAAACATTGAAATTCGACTAGATTTGGGTCCATCTCCACCTGCACATACCCTCTTCCAGAGCTTTTCTTACATGTATCTGTAGGATGGAGCAGGGCTGCTTTGTTGTGACACTGCAGGGATGTCCCTTTCCCTGTGAGATACCCAAAAGACCGTCCCTCCAAAAAGGTCATACCCCACACACTAGCTCTGCCTGAACTCTTCCCCTACACCTTCCTTTCTCTGAGCATCTTTCACCAATAAGCAAGCACACAAACCACCTTGCATACATCTCCACCTCTCTCTTGCCCATCTCTCCTCCTCCTCCTCAAAGGCTCCCATGATAGAAACATGCTAGAAAGCATGTGGGGATTCATAGGAGATCCCTTGTATGCTTTTGTGTGCAGAGACTGGCAGCCTGAAGCCTGCATGCTTGGATCAGGGTGCCAGTTATGGGGAAATCCCACTCTCCTCTCCAGGGAAGGGACCTCTTCTTATCCAGCAGCTACAACAGAGTTAATCTGCTCTGGGGTGCAAGGTGCTTGGTGGAGAAGCAGCCCATCATCCACATGGCCTGTTCAGCAAAATTTGCTTCAGAAGGCACAACATGACCATGCTGCCCACCTGCGGTCTTTTCTGTCTGCTTGTCACACAAACAAGGATTGACTCAGACCTGCTGACCAAGACCTTGGGCACCAGCTAGTGACCTGTAGATAAGCAGTAGGGAGAGCATAATCATTTTCAACAGATCATTCCAGCTGTCGTCAGTCCACACATCTCAGCTTCTGCACACAACTTCCATCCATGGAGCCATACACAGCACCAGCTGGGAGGCTGCGCACCTCTTCAGGCCTCAGCTGTAATCCACTTGGAAGCACACACCTTTGCAGAAACCAGTTCCCTCAACTTCTTGAAAAACAGCTTATAAAACAGCCCCCCTAAGCCCAGCTGTAGCAGTCAGACCTAAGGTCTTGACTCTAGCTAGGACAATAGCCCACACCAGGCAGGTATAATGGGGCCCACACATCTTTCCCACTGTGTTTTCCCAGCCTCCAGCTGTGGTTAGAGATTTTCAGTGCTCACATGCACACCCAACCCAGACATTTCAGCACAAATCTGTTGAAGTCACCCAGTTATTCTAGCTACATTTTCTTGGTGGCAACACCAGCTGGATCACTGCCCACCTCATAGTGCCTTGCAGTTTCTGCACCAGCCTCACACTTCGTAGGGTCACACTATGGACCAAATCGCATTTTCAAAATGTCCTTTCCTTCTCCCAGGTTATTGCCCAGCCAGATCTGTCCCCTAACGTGCCCCACGGACAGCGAGGTCAGTATGGGACACCTTCAGCTGCTGTTGCTGCTGATGGTGTAATAACTCCTTAAATCTCAGCAGGAAGTTTTCTTCTCCCTGTGATCTCTGGGAGAGAAACACTTAAACCAGAAGGACTCCAAGATATACGGTCCTCTTCACAAGCCAATCCAGCCCCTTAGAACAAGCTTAAGGGTTCAGTGGGGAGACTAAAGGCCACAAGAACTAGTCTGTCACAGGAAAGGAGCTGCTGAGATCAAGGGCATAGCCAGTGTCTGAGGTCCTTAAGAAGGTGGGAAATTTTCTTAGTGAAATAAATGCTAAGCATGATCTTTAAGGCATGGAGAAGTGACAATTTTCTCTTTAAGGCAGGCAGAGGATTTCACGTGATCTTTTCCTGAGAGGTACATGCATGGGTGGAGGCTGAGAAAGAAAACCCTCAACCCTGGAACAGTGGAGTACTG
The DNA here is from genome assembly GCF_000737465.1 of Haliaeetus leucocephalus. Taxonomy (NCBI): domain Eukaryota; kingdom Metazoa; phylum Chordata; class Aves; order Accipitriformes; family Accipitridae; genus Haliaeetus; species Haliaeetus leucocephalus. The sequence continues at coordinate 1,005,783 of NW_010972449.1, read as the reverse complement.
CCAGTTGTGATGGGTTTACGATAAGCTAAAAAACATCCATAAGCATTCAACTTCAAAAGCAGGGAAAGAAGGAGGGGAGCTGCACAGAGTCAAATGCCTGAGGCATCCCATTTTCAGTCAGCGTAAGGAGGCTATTTTTAGAAAGCCTGCATACACCTACAAAAGTACTGAGGCTGGAAAGGAATTCTTCCTTGTAATGGTCCCCTTCTTCACACCACCTTACAGGTGGCATTTCTACAAGAGCCACTCCACCCTCTATCTCCAAGGAAAGCTGTCTGCAACACATTCTCCCCAAATGCAAAAAAAATATAAAGACAAAAAGCATTATTTCCAAAAAGCCCTTCCAAATGTAGAATGCAGACAAGCTTCTAGTCAGGCCTCCGTTTCCCTCTGTACGACAGACTCCTGCCCACTTCCCATCTCCTGTGGTAGTTTGCATTAGCCTGTGGGAAAAACAGCCAGAATACCCAATGGAGACCTACAGCTATGGTCTGCCATGGGAGACACAGACCAGGTGGGAAACCTGTTCATGAAAAATAGACACATGAGACACCTGAACTGCAACTAGTGCACTAGTTGCTTCAGGGGCCCTGGAAGGTAGATGACTATCAGATCCAAACTGACATTTTCCAACACTTCTTCACATTAAAGAACCACCAACTCAAAAGGTTACAACCTAAAAGCACACGCTTTGCTCATGCCAAAGACAGTATTACAGTTTTCAATGGGATGAAGAGTATGGGGAGGGCCATGGTTTGATTTGGGGGTTAAGGTGCTTGGCTTCATCTTTTGTCTTGTTTTGCTTCCAGCTCAGAGGGACACATTACCATCACGACAAAAGAGTGGTAAAAAAAAAAAAATGGAGCCAAGTTATCCACCCCACCATTGACCATTTTCAGATGTCTGAATATAATGAGAAGTTGGCCAAAGGGAGACCTGTAGGACACAGTGGCTATGCATAGACACAGCAGAGACCACCTGAGTACCTACAGCCTCACAGCAACACAGATGACCCATATCCCCAGAGTCTGAGCCTGGCATCCCCTTCCTCCTCCCCAGACCATCGCCAGCTGAGAGCATGCAGCAAACATCCCTCCACCTGGCCAGCAGTGGAAAAAGAGCAGGATGCTACAAGTCTTTTCCTTAAATGAGATGCCACCTTTCCTTCCAACAAGCCAACTGTCTTAACCTCCTAAAAAAAACAACCCATAACAAACTTGCCAATGATGATTTTTCCTTCTCCCCTGCACCTATCAAATGTTAGCTAAGTGATGGAGTCCCCAAAACATGAACACATGCTTCCAGAAATGAACCACCTTGAATGCTATATTTCAATCCTTCTGTTTCTGCTAATCAGGAGAAATCCCACCAGAGGCAATAAAGCTGCATTCCACACTCCCAAAACCAATCCCAGTTGATACCATTTTGCACCTTAATCCATGAAGTTGCCAAGCAACCCAAAAATCCCAAAGTCTCCCTACCAGAGCTCACTGTCACAAAAAGGTTAGCGGGGTTCAGAAATTGTATAGATAACTTCTCTATGAGAGTCTCTAGTAACATCACAAGGGGTTCAGAAGAGCCATCAGCCCCATATGCTTTGGGTTGATAACCACGAGCTCCAAGAAGAGCTTATCCAAGGGCTAAGCTACCTCATCTCCCTGTGATGTTTTTTTCCAGGTGACTTTTCATTTCTGTTGCTGCTGCAACAGGACAACTGACTCCTCTGTCCCTCAAAATACATACAACAGCGCAAGGTGGCACTGCTCCACCCCACGTCCTTAACATTGCTCCCTGTGTTTCTAGTTTCCACAATGTGTGCAAAAAAAAAAAAGCCCACAAAATAAACACTTGCTAAAAAGCAAGCTACTGTTCTTTGTCCTTGCACACACTTGTTTAAGGTATAGGTACAGTGAAGGTGGAGGAGATAAATGAGGACTAGAAACACATCTCATTTTTGTCCCCAACTTTGTCACCAAAACTGATCTGGGACCAACCCATTTTCCTCTGTCCACTATCTCTTCCACCACAAAGGAGCAGGACATCATCTTCCCCTCCAAGTGACCAAGGAAACACTCTTTGGAAATTCCTGCCTGTTCAAATATTTTAAGATGGCAAAGAGAAATCTTCTCTTGAAAGCTTGATAGCATCCCTTTAAACGAGCATTGTGGTTTCAGCTCAGCATTTTCTTCTTGTTTGCATGCTAGACACACTTGGATGGCATCATGTTTCCCAGCTGAACCCAACCACATCCCTGCACCTGCATAGCTAGCAGCAACATGAGAAGTCTTCAGCACGCAATTCAGATAGAGATCTATTCAAGCAGCTTTATTGATGTTAATGGAGTAACTTGGGATTTACACACACGTAAATCAGAGCACAGGTGGATGATAAATTCTTGCAACTGGCAACAATATAGGGAAGGCCAATTTCACCCCTGGTATAACACTACTGATGTCAAAAGCCATGCACCAAGCAGCAGCTGTGTTCATAAGCCACCTTAATCAGGCAAATCAGTTCATTGCAAATAAACCTGCAGATTCACACAGTACCACTCACTAGCTCCAGCAGTGAGCTACACAGGTTCAGGATCCCACCCAAACAGATTATGTTGCAAGTTTACTGCTTTAAAGTACTTCCTTAAAATAACATTTTCAGCAGACTTGGACATGCAATAGGCAACCACATTTGTGCACGGTCATCTCATCCTTTGCAAAGACACCACCTTTGGACATGGATCATTTTGTAGTAGCAGTTGCTTTTGAAGCTACAGCAGAAGCAGTCTGGGGAAGTATAACCCTAACTGGCCTTGAAAATGAGCCTGTCAGTCTGACAAAAAAGTATGGCAGCTGGTAAGGGCTTTCAACCAAAGACAAGCAAAGAGTTATGGCATTCCTGTGCACGCCACTGCTCATCCCTCAGTGTAGCTGACTGGGAATCAGGATACTTTGTCCCTTGCATTTTAAGCCTTTGCCTTCTCATGTTGAGGTTGGCAACCCACTTCCTCATGGCCACTAGAGACCTGAGGAGTCACTCAGCAGTGTTTTCTTCCAGTTTCAGAGGCCTATAAAAACATTCCATTTTCCTGGACCTTTTCTGACCAGAGGAGCAAGAAAGTCAGCTTGCAGTAGAGATCATCAGTACCCAAGAGGAGCTGAGCAGCAGTTGACTAATGCTCTCAAAGCCCAGTTAGCCAGTGGATCCTGAGGGTAATGATGACCTAGGCAGCACAGGTGGGAAGCAATGAAGGTCAAATACACAGGAGAGATGGCAAATGGCCAAACTACAGCTTCCTCCCCTGGCTACGGGACACAAGTCTGAGTCTTGCAGAAAGACTCGGGACCTTGGAAGTCAGACGGTCAAGCAGGTCATGACTAATAGGGACAGCTAGAGACACATCTCCGAGCCAATTACAGAAATATGAATTGTTGTAGGAGTCTCAGGCTCTCAACCCTTCCAAATAGCAAATTCATGGGCGGGTGGCCTCAAGATGTCCTCACTTCCCCACCTGGCCACCAGGGTATAGTCACTCCCAGAGGCCACCACTCACACTCCCAGGGTTTAACCTCCTACTCCATTAATTGTTTGCCACCCTGCCATGACTAATCTGGATTTACAACCCGGAAAGCAGTAGGGAAAAGAATCTGATCAAAAGGATGATCCTCACAGCCAGAAAACAAGAAAGAGCTGTGTAGCCAGTTGTTCCAGGACACTTAATCCATCAAGCCTTCGCCATTCTACCCTTGGGCTTAGGCTGAGTCAGTTATGATTTGCTTAAAACCATGAGAATTCCTTCCTCTTCTCAAAAAACAGCCAGTTGTAAAGTTTGTCAAGAAGGGGAAAAAAAAAAACGGGACTCACACTACAATTTTACATTACTTTTTATTACTTTTACAGTGGCTGGTGATCAGCCAACTGGCAATTCTCCACCTGTGGCATCTCCATGCTTCTGAATGCCAAAGCAAACACTTTCTTTTATCTAAAAGCCTTCGCCTTCAGCTGGGCAAATTTGTTCTTATGCTGCCAGTTACACTGCAGGTCCAGGACCAATGAGTCCCACAAGAACCTCACTCAACATCTTCTGGGGCTAGCTGTGCAAAACCACCCAAGTTAAGCCTTGTTGCAGTATTACTCTCCTACTGGGAGGAAAGTGGGAGTTTGGGGTCCAAACACTTTTTTCAAAGAGAAGCAATAGATACGTTGCAGCAGAGGCCAAGCCAACAGCAGGAGTCATAAAGCATCAGTCACTCTCCTTTTATCCAAGAGAGGATATATGAAAAAAACAAGAAGAAATGCCCAGTTCATGAGCTGCTCAAGTACCCCAGTACACAAGGCTTTATCCTCCTCCTATCCCCCTAAATCCCAACTTCTACCATTGTGGGTCAATCACTTGCTTTGGCACTAAGATCCAGACTTTGCCAAGACTTTTTTCCACTCCCAGGAGCAGAGAATTTCCCTTGGCTTCTAGATCTAACACAGCTTGGGCTCAACCTTTCTCCAGTGCTCTCCACGCTTTGGAAGCGATCCAGTATCCCCCGGACTAACAGAGGTTTTCCATTGGTTTTACTGAGTTCTGGATAAAGGCCTTAAAGATGTTTTCTTGCTTTTTTCCCCCCACAGCTTAGCAGAAGTCAGAACCACTTTGCCTGCAGTTTTACAAGAGGCAGCTGGTGAAAGGTTAGATAACCAGACAACATAGCCAAACCCAGGAGAGTCTAAAGAAACCCCTATTTGTGGGCTTTTATGCCAAGTTATTGCTTACAACCTTCTTTTCTCAGGAAAGGGCTGTCTATAAGCCAGAAGTTCCTTTCCTCTTTATCTAATGATCAAGTACCCTTTACAAGACAACTCAGACACCAACCAGATGTGCATTTTAACTGCAAGTTCATGGGGAAAATGGCAAGAATCTACTGCAGAAGCATCGGGTAGGAAAATTGCCTAGCTTGCAAAGTGGGATCAGTCTTTCTTCACTCGCAACCCTCTAGATCACGTTCATCTTGAGCCTACTTTTAGCTGAAGATTGGACAATGATCTAAGTAGGTTACATTCACAGTAGAGATGCTTTGCTGGCCCAGCAGGAAACGTGAACACCTCATAACATCTCCAGAACCCCTTCAGATTCCTTGGCAACATGAGGCAGAAACATACAGCACCTCTGTACACAGAACAGGCAGAATTTCAGGAGTCTGAGCAATGATGCCCACAAACCTGAAATAGAATACTCTTTTCCATCACACTCTTACAGGAGAAATTCCCTCCTGTCTTCCCCCCACACCCACCCCGGCCCAGAGAATAATTTGGAGACGGAACTAATCCTATAGTCTCCAAAGCAAACAAACAATTTTGAGTGCCTTCTTTAGGGGTTAAGCTTGAAACGCCTTCTGAAAACCGATTTTAGAGTCTGCGTACAGCATGTTGTAGGACAAGGAGAAAAAACTCAGTCCTTATAAGCATCTCACACAGATGCTCTCATTGAGAAAAAAACTAAGTATGGAGGTCTTGAACCACAAAATGTAATGAAATGCCAGGCAAGAGATTGTCTCACCCGAATTCTTTGCTTATCAAACACTGGATGCTCCTCTCTGGACCACAGGTAGGATCCCAGAGATGATTACCAGCCAGGTCTCTTCTATGACTTCCTCCACCTTCCGGACAAGCTCACACACTCACACACCATAACAGGGGGAGATTTAGAAGAACTTACTCTAAGAGTTACAGGCCACTTGAAAAACCTGCCCTAACACAAGTCTATTATTGTACGCCCTGTTTACTTAAATTCATTCCACAGCCTGGGAGACTTTGCACAAGGAAATTTACAGCTCAAGTTAATAGAGCAAAATGTAAAACTGCTGGCTTTTGGCTGAGGCTGCAAGCAAAGGACAGGCACAGGTTGTGACTGGGGGTGTTTTCACAGGGCCACTGACACAGAATGTGTTTTCAGGGAGTATTTATTTTAAATAAGGAAAGTTTATACAGCTTGAGAAAATTATTGGGAAGGAAATTAAATCTCGTTCTGTTGCTCTTCCGTCTCACCTTGACACTTGCAGTTCTCCTCCCTCCCCCAGGGCTTGGTTAGGGCAGGTTTCACTTGCAAAAAATTGCCTTCCTCATGCATACCGATTTACAACCAGCTCGTGGACCAGCCTTCTACACCCATTTTTAGGAGAGAAGGGGCAAGCAAGACCCACTCCTCCCCTACCCTGACCCCAGGCTGCAGCTCAGGAGCACAGGAATATGTGGCATTACAAGCAGGTTGCATCCCACCCCAACCAATCTGCAAAAAAGACGGGTGAGACCCATCAGTTGGGATCCCCCTGGGCAAAACTACCCCCAGTCAAGCAGGGGATGGGAAGCGACCAGCTTTCTCCCAAAGCTCCTCCAGAAGCAGCAGGGCAGATGCTACCCCTGCCTGGGAACAGCTCTGCTTCAGAAGCCGCTGCACCGGCAGCGCTGTTGGCACAGATCAGCATTCCTTCTTCCAGCCCAGGCATGGCACAGCCGCCCAGGGCCAGCACAGCCTGTTCCTCTCCTGCCCCAGAACTCCCCAGCCCAGTGAGCTGAACCAGAAACCCCAGCACCGTGCACAAACAGCCACGCAGCAGGGTCCTTTGGTGCAACTCTGTCAGTATTTAGAGGTATTTTCTTTTTTTTTTTTTCTCCATCCTTCCAACGGTTTCTTCCCCACCTCATAGTGATATTTGCAAGGGCTCCCAGGCATATGGCAGTAAAGACTTGGACACTGGACGAACTTGCTGTCATGCTGGTACTATAGGGTGGGAATGACATAGAATATAAGGTCAAAAGGAGCCATTTGAGGCAACGCCACCCCAATTTCCTCCAGGCACAGCCATCCACACTCTTCTGCATCCCAAAGGGCCCACTGAATACCCACTTCCCCCTCCCGCATCCATCACGCACACCACAAAACGCTCCTGAATTCCCCACACTGCTAAAAGGCCTGAAATTCAAGATACCAAAAGCCTCAAGATGCACCGTGCAATTAGCTGGGTGAATTCATAGCACACATCCCCCACAGTGCCTAGATCACAAGGGATCCAAACCTACCACCACTGCCACCTAATAAACCCAGCAGCAACCAGACTGACAAAGTCTGGGAGTAAAATCCTCACAGCAATGTGTTGGTAGGTTCACTTGCCTAATCCCACAAAACTAGTGGTCTGAGCAAACGTTCAAGCACTTGCACCCCACAGAACAGGTTCAGCTTGACTCCAAATGCTCAGGAATCATTCCTGCTCTCTTCTGCATTTCACCTTCCAGAAATTCCTCCTCCCATAAGTAAAAAAAACTTCAGCAGGTGTCAGGCAGTGCATTTCACTTCCCATCAAACACAGCAGCAGCAAGACAGATTGACTCAGCAGGTACTTACGATGGTTCAACTGGAACTAAACCTCCCTGACATAAAAGCAGCAAAACCCAACGTACCGCAGCTTTGCTGAATCCTCAGCCCAAAATGGCTCAATAGCAGGTTTTGGTTTATGTGTCAGAGGGCATTTATTCACTGAACAGCTATTTTTCAGGATGCTCTCTAGAAACAGTACTGGGAGGAAAATAAAGTCTCTGAAATGGTATTTGGGGATGGGCAGGGGTAACAGGAAGATTTTCAGGGAAAAAAAACTCCTGGCTACGGAGATAGTGTCTCAGGCTTGTCGATCCCTTTCTGAGCCATGCTTAACCGTATTTATCTATGGCTACCTGGGGTGTCCTTTCCTAGCAGATGTTATTGCAGCTCACACTGGTTGTATCAAGACCAATAAGGGAATATTTGTCCTGTGGCTAAAATCTGGATAAAATGTCCCAAACTGAGTAGGTTTAGTTGTACCGGTTCAAGCACAGGAATGGATTTCATGGGTTGAAAGCTGCATTTCTCACCTGAAAGACCTGAGCTCTGTCCTGGGGTGTGACCACTGACAGCCAATGGCCACATACAAAACTGCAGCTTGTCCTGAGGTTTCCATCCAAAGGTTGGCTGGCTCTTTTGAGCAAGGGGTCTTGTGGAGGACCCCTCATCCTTTCTCTTCGTGCAACTCTTAAATCAGACTGCTCCTAAGAGCACAGCCATTCCCTCCTGTGCACCATCAATTCCTGCTGGCATCAGCAGACATGACAGACAGCTCTTAGGATCTTTCGAGGGCCTCAGTCTGCGTCCTTCAAAAAGCAAAGTCACTGAAGGGACCTCAGTCCTTCAACATCAGTCACTCCTCTGGGAGATGGGAGGCAGCAGTGTCTTGTAAATTCAAACAACAGATTGCACAGGGTTTTTTCGGAGCGCTCGAAACCTGATGAGTAATTAACTCTGACACCCTTAGGTGTTATTAATCCCACTAAACAGGGGAGGAAACCTAGAAAGGAAACCAGACAAACCCTTGGACCCATTCCAGTTTGCCTTGGGAGCAAAGCTTGGCTTGGAAGAGCAGCACCGCTCGCCTCAGGCCCCACAAGAAGTCCATATCAGAGGGACGCAGCTTCCCTGTCTGCAGGAGAGCAGGTACCTCCCCGGCCGGCGGCAAGGTGCGAGGCAGGGAAGAAGCCTCAGCAGCCCCGAGGGAACTCTGCCCCGCAGCCTTCCCTGGCAGCGCTCATACCTGCCCGCGGCTCTGCAAAGCCTCCGAGATCTCATTTTAGTGCAGACTTTTGTGCCAACACGTCCCAGAAAGCTGACTTTGTGGCAGCTCCAGACGGCTCCTTCCTTACCTGCGTTTCCCCTCTTAACTGGCTTATGCAGCAGCCGTCTCCTCCTGCAGGACCACCAGGCCAGGTTCACCCTGTGACATGGCTCAGTCGCTGTTTTACACTTCCCCAGGTTAGCGATTTTTCCTATCTCATCCATCAGTGAAGCTCCATTCATTAAAGCCTCCACAGGAGCTCATCAGCACCCCAGAGAGCAGCACTGCTCAGCTGTAAGCATCCACAGCTTCCCATCCCTCCTGGTTCCCAGAGGCTCGGGTTTGAAGTATGGGCCATAAGCACACTGCAGGCTCTACGCTCCCCTCCTGACCCTGGAAAAAGACCACTTGCCCCCTTAAAAATGAGCACAGCTACCACCTTTCCTT
>NW_010972449.1:984632-996705 GCF_000737465.1 Haliaeetus leucocephalus | reverse complement strand
ATAGGGCACAACACCAGAACAGGCAGCTCACGCCATTCCGAGGAGGAGGCATCACACCTGCGTGCTCCGATGGCGCAAGACCCAACAGAAGGTGCCGTGAAAGATAAGGCTGTGGGGGAGCCCTGAGTGCTCCCCTTGTTCTTTCCCACCGGTGGTGTTTCAGCAGTTGGAGCCTGCTCAGGCCAGCCCTTCCCCGGAGCAGGGAGATGCGGAGCCCAGGTGCCTGCTGGAGGCTGCCCTTGCCTCCTCTCCCTCGGGCCCCGCAGCCTGAACCGGCTTCTTCCTGGGGCCATCTAGTGGCATATTTTAATATAGTTTCTTCAAACACAAGCCCGTTCACCTGGAGTTTATGCAAACACGGCTCAGAGCCTGATGCGCATCCTTCTGCATCGAAGCGCAAACCAGGATCCCCAGCACCAAGCCCTTCCTCTGACAGGCCAGGAGCAGCATATGCCCCCTTTTCTCCTCTATTTACTGCCTTTACATGCAGAGCATATAAGGTTTCTTAATCCAAAAAGATGCTTTCGCCAAGGCAGCAGGCTGATTAATCGCGAGAAAGCCATCTGGGTCACCAAGCCTGGCACCTCACAGCCAAGTCAGAAGAATCACAACTGCTAACTCCAAGGGGTTTTTTCCTCCTTCAGAGTTAAGGACTTAAACACCTGTGCCTCTACACCCATTCTTTTGCCAGAGCAGGCATTTTCCAAATTACATTTCACACAATGCCTATATACCTGTTCCTGTGCACTAAGCCCTGGGTCAAAAACAACGTCCTTTTGCCTAAAGCAATTTAAATGGGAAAAGAGATTTCTACAAATCCCACCCAAGCCTAGAAAAAGCATTCCTCAATCTAGATGAGGCTACACCAGTATCAGATCAGTGAAATGCCAATGATTTTCCTCCACACAGCAGTGGAGCAAAGTGCTGATGTCTGCAGACCCTGGCCCCAAGAGCCAGCCCCAACAGATGCGAGTCACTAACGCAGCATGGATCAGGAGAATGAGAGCAGCCCTGCTCCTGCACACAGGTTGCAACAAGGGACTCGGGCCAGGTCTGCTCTTTGTATGTAGCAAGAGATGTCAGGAGGGACTGGAAAAGATTTATTTGCAGGGTGCTGCTGGGTTCGCCAGGGAAGCAACACCATTTCTTTAGGCACAACCTCTCACAGAGCAGAGAAGACTGAGCCCAAGAACAGCCAGGGCTGTAGTCTCGACCCCCTCCCATTGCTCTGTTCCCTCAGTGCCAAGGCAGAGGTCTTGAGACTATTTACCCATTGTAAGCCCAGCAACTGGCTCTTCAGCCCTCAGCTGTAAGACATGATCATAACGAGCACCCTCCTCACCTTCTGGGACTGATAGGTCATCAGTAAGTCAACAGGAGGCCAGCATTTATACAATGGATTGGCAACAGTTGTGCAGTTCCTTCCTCATGTGCTTCTGGAAGGAAAATAGGCTCCTAACAAGAAGACAGCAGACATTATTATACTTCTAGTTTTAACCAACATTTATGTAGATGTAGACTCTTGGGAACATAACACAGCCTAGGAGGTTGTGTTGTTCACTCCTACATACAAGATCTCATTGTCTGGCAAATGAAAAACAAGTCCTGTGCATTAGTTCTCCTGGAAAAAGAAATATTTATTTCCTCAGTGATCAAGTACCTGGTATTGCCTTGTGGCAAAGATGAGCGCATTCTGCAGCCCAGTGACAAAAGGCACAAAAAGCAGTATCTACAACTTTGAAGATTGCAGTGGCAAATAAGACCCTTCAGAGGGATTATTAAGCACTAGAACTAGTCAGATAAGTGGGGGTCTGTGTCTCCTACAGTCCTGATATCGAATCAGGATGGACCTCTGGAAGATCTTTATCAGGCTCAAACAGGAGCAGCTGGATGAAGCTGAACAACCCATAACACAGAAGGTGAGATTAGAACAAAACCAGAAGGGATTAAATGGTCCCATCAGTTATGTTCCCTCACAGAAGTGGGAGAGGAGCAAGTCCTTGCCCTCATCAAGTGAGTCAAGTGCTCAGTATGATCTGGCAGTTTTCCTGCCAGTAGACAGACTGGGACCCAATCTTCCCAGAACTACCTCCTCTCCCGACACAGGCAGGTACACCAGCAGCAGGGTTCCTGTTGGAGAGCTGCTCCTGAGCAAGACAGAAGTTAAAAGCACTTTTTGGCAATGCCTGCCCAATAGAAAGTAGTGCAGATCTTAACTTTGAGACTGTTCCAGGAATAACACCAAGAGCTACATGCAGCTATTGGAGCCCTGCTTTTCCCACCTTGTGTCTGAGTAGCTAATGTGAGTGACTGCAAGAGCTACAGCAAGCATCATTCATGTACCTACCCACCAGTCTTGTATTCCTGACCCTTGGAGGTTCCCTACTGTAGATCAGGTTGATTTTACCCACCCTTTTCAAGCACCAGACAACAGGTTAATTGGGTGGAGCTGGGGTCAGCTTCCAGATCAATTCTCCCCGATTTGGGGCAGAGCTTCTCTTAATGCCAAATAGCAGGAGAAGTTTGGTCCTGCCTGAACTGGGTCACCCAGCCAAAATAGGCTCCACATTCTTCAGTCGGTACTACTACCTCCATCACCTTCTCCACACCAAAGAGCAGTCTGTATGACCGAGAGCCTAAAGAACAAGACATAACCTGTCTTGGAGCTCTGTTGGACATAGACACCCAAGGGGACATGGTACATACCACATACAAGATGTTTCTGTTCCTCTTGGACCCTTTAAAGGCTGATCACCCTCGAGACCTGCAGGGAGGCCCCCAGACAAAGTCTTTGCCCTTCTGTTTGTGATTCAAGCCCACTTGCAGCTTAAGGCTCACATATGTGAGAAAGCTGTAACAGTCAGATGTAGCCATGCTGCCAATAAGAAAGGAGATTTTTGCAAGTTTGTGGCTCCTGACACAACCAGCAGCCTGTGCAGCACCAGGTTTTGCTGGTGGGAGGACAGCTGCCCACACTCTGGAAACTTTAGTATTAAGGGAGCTGAGCAAAAAAGCTTAGCCAAAGCTAAAAGAGTCCATTCTTTGGTGCACTCTCATGCATTTAAACTGCCTAACCCCTTGATCCAAGATACTGGCATTTTTCATGCCCACACCACTGACTCTCTGCAGTGCTGGAAGAGGAAAGTCCTTCCCACAAGTCTTATTACATCCTCAAATTCACCCCATAAACCTCAGATTACTCCCACTTGTGTCTACAGCCAAGGAGCCCCACTATCCCAGGAGCCTCTAGAGTCAATGAGCACAGATGACAGACACGCTGAAGGAGGGCATCTCCTTCCATCACAGCACAGATACCAGGGCACACAGGTTCTTAACCAGAAGCTGCAGCTAAACCCAGCTCCAAGCCCTAGCATCTTCAGGAAAAGGTAGATTTCAGAAATATTGCAGGAGTAAGGCTTATTTCCAGTAAAACCAACAAGAACAGGTCTTACTCATGCACAGCCTCATTTAGTAACTCTAGCAGATGGTCTGCTAGTTATTTCCCCATGTTCTGCAGAACCAGGACATGGAGCTGGACTGCCCAGCTCAGTTTTGCAGGCCATTGAGCACACTACAGTGAGAAGGGGGGAAACTGAGGCTATCCAGCACACCAATCATTAGGGTAGCGAGAATCAAAACTGAACAACCCAGGCTTCAGTCCAGCTTTGGAGACCTTGATTCAGGTCTCTACTCAGGCACAGCATAAGTCACTGACTCAGTTCCCAGCTTATTTTGCAGTTAAACCTCCTATCATAGAAAGGGTAGCTGGCTGGCCAAGCTGGGCACAGGGAAACTCACCCATTGAGGGGCAAATAATGACACTTAGCCAAAGCTGCAAGCTACAGCAGAGGGATAGCTAGGATTAACAAGAACAGACACCAGAAATTCAGATAGCTCCATCCAGTCTCTCCCTCCACACCCTTCCAAGCTTTTTTCCCATTTTGCTACATTAAATCTCTAGAGGAGGTAACAGGTTGCTTTAAAGCCAGAAGATCACAGTTCCCTGGAAATAGTTTCTTTAAAAAAAATTATTTATTTCTACTCCATTTCAGACCAAAGACAACCATAGTGTTGAGTAATAGCCAGAAGCTCCTATCACAACTACTACCATATTCCTGTATGCTGGTTACTGACAGTACTTGCCCTAGAGCACCCACAGCCCCAAGTGGCAATCGTTATCAGCAGATGACTGTCCCAGATTTACCGGGGTGTGCCTTGCCAAGAGTGGAAAATTACACATTGATGCTTTACCTGACTGAGGTCCTTAAAAATAAGAAACACCGTAGGTAGTCTGGGGACTTCTCACATAAGAAAGCAGGTGTTGAACGGACCAGCCAGGCTGGCAGATGAATGCAGGATGATAAAAGGCTGCCAGGCCAGCTAGAGGCAGCGTGTCACTAGTTTATCAAGTTCCTTCCCTTCCAGCTATACTCCCGACTCTGGAGCAGAATCTTTGCCACAGTCACCCCTGAGTTTCAACATCCTCCCCAAATCCAGGCCGCCTCCTTTGTTCTCCAGCCAAGGAACTCCAAAAATCAAAGAGCACGAGAGACTGATACCACAGGACCCCATGTATAACTCAAATCATTTCACATCCACTTTCAGGTGCAGACCAGATTGGCTACAAGCTCTTTGCAAGGACACATTGGCAGCAGGGGACCAAAAACCAGGTTGGGCTTGCTCAGCTCTAGTTTGAGTCCCACAGACAAGCAAGGGGAAGTCTGGAAGAGCCTCAGCAGGGAAGGAAACCCACACACACCACTTGCAGATTTGCACAGAGCAGCTTTCTCCTCCAGACTTCAGTTCCATGTAAATCACGTTGCTTGTGTCTCTGCTCATCACAGCAGTCCCCACGGTAGCAGAAACCAGAAGTGCCAAGCCCCTGGAGCCCTCTGAGCCACAGGGAAGGCACAATCTCACACAGCAAAAACACCCACCTTACAGCTCTTAAGGGCAACAAAGAAACCACACGGCAATCATTTCCAGCACCGTGCCTACACCACATCCCCATCGCTTCCCACCGAGCCTCCTACCTCCCGAGTGAATCCAGAGCTCCCCATCGCAACCACCACAGGGTCCCCTCACCACTCCTTCAACACCACAGCCTCCTGGAAAAGACCCTTGGTTGGCCTGAGCCAAGCTTATAAAGGCTCAGGTCCCTCTTCCTCCCTGCAGCAAGTTCACACCTTAATTTTAACTCAATCAATCACAGCAGGTTCCCTCTGCTCCTGCTGGGTAACGGCTTGCAGGGGTGCAAAGCCCGAGGTCTGCAGCACGAGGGGTAGCCCCGCGCCGAGCAGGCAGCGAGAGGCCTCGCAGAGACGCCAGCGCTGCCGTGCGGGGCCCTGAGGCGAAGCTTTCCGCCGGCCGACGACATGTCGGGTCCCGCTCAGGGGTGGGGAGGCATTTTTTGGGGGTGTTCAGGCGATGTGCTAGGAATACAGGGCAGCCCTCGAAGCCCTTGCTGTCTGAGCTTAGAGAGCATGTGTGTGCGTGTCCCCTATTTGAGAGAAATAAGGTTTGGCCCCAAAATGGGTGTCGTTTCTGTCACAGCATGTTTCAACGCAAGCGAGCGGGGTGAGCCCGACCTGCGTGGTGCTCAGAGGAGAGCACCGAGCTCCCCAAGCCACGAAAGCAGGTTAGAAAACGTCACCCTCCGTCACCGTGTCCTCAGGGCAAGGGCACGAGGGTGCTCGCCCGACCCCAGAGTACACAGCCAAATCAGACCCTGCCTGTTATTTCTTCCATCAGTTGCTCACATTAACACCTAAAAATCTGGTGGAAATGCTTTTCAAAGGGAAACCTCTGTGCGCTTGGAGTAGTCTCACCCCCTGATTACACTGGGGTGATGTGATTTAAGAGGAAGCCAGAAAAGCAGCAATTGATTACCCGTAAAACAGGGTTATAATCTAATAAATAAATGATAAATCAGCGTGTCTCCTCTCAGCGAGGAGCTGGAGACCCAAAGTTCCCCTCGAAGGAGCTGAACAGAATATCCATTATTCAAACCGATCGCAGCTACCCAAGTGGAAAGAGCAGCTGTGCCTTCATGTTTCCTGACACTTTTTCTTGTGCGTTACACCATGCTCGCTGAAAACAAAGTGATTTCGACTTGAGATAACTCATTAAGGAAAGGCAGGGATGGCTGTTTTCCAGATTACCTAACCCCTGTCAATTCGGATCAGAACCCGCCACCCAAAGAGCAAAGTGGGGTTACTTTGATAAATCTCAAATTAATCCTTCTACTCCCAGCGAAACTGCTGCCCTCGCAGCTGTGGATTCCCCCCGAGCTCTGTTCACACAGCTTCACTAGACATTTGCGATGCAGTCGCAGGACCATCACCCTGTCTCCCCTACCCACCGCTCCTGGAAGCATTGAGACTCCAAGGGTTTAACTCTTTCAGAAACCTTTCAGGCCACTGGAACCCGGGAATTACCTTCCGCAGAAACCCTGCTCATCCCTCCCTGCCAAACAGCTCTGACGCCGAGATGCACACACACAATTCAGGGCCCTTAATGAGAGCGCGCACCAGCCTGGGCAGAGACAATGGACATTTCTCATCACTCATCAGAGTCAGTCGGAAAGTAGGACAGCACTTTCTTTGGAAGCTCCGCTAGACCTGGAAAGCCACTTCCCTACAGAAGCCCTGGGATAAGGTCCCCTCTGCACTGGTCCAGAAGTTGCACTGAAACATGTGCGTCTGCTACCAGTTTCTTAAGCGGGGAGAGTGTCTTTTTTCTTTTTCCCTGGGAAGGCTTTCTTCCCCATTGTGTGACCACCGCACATTAAAAGGCAATCAATATCATTCCCATTGTTTACCCTGAAGTTTGATGCATGTCTTCCTGCTTTTACATCCTTGTTCTCACATTTTAGTGCCCCCCGGTTCCACCAAAGCAAGTTGATCTCCTGCCCAGAGTGAAGTGTTTCATGCGAAATGGCAGTTTCTGGTGCAGAGTAGTTTTGTAATGAGGGACGAGGCAGAAAACTGAAATAAGGATGTAATAAGACAAACTGCTTATGAAGAATAGCTCTGTGTGTGTGTAAGAGAGAGCAAAAAGTCTAAGATGAGTTGGAAGAATATGAATAAAACTAAAGTATGAAAAAAAGATTAGTTTTGTGCTTGCAGGCATTTGTAAATGTATATGAGTGAGCAAGTGGTGAGGCTAGCGTATGAGAAAAGATGAAAACACGGAAGCAAAATAGCTCAGTACATGTGTGCCTGTGGATATGTGAGGGAGGGTAACAGAAACCCAAGGAGACAAAGCAAGGGAGGCTTTGTGCCATGCAAACCAGCCCGCGGGTGCTGCTGGGGGAAGGCGACAGTTCATTTTAAGAGCCCGCCTGCTCTCAGAGCGCAGCTACACACACCTGTAAAACGCGGGGAGGTTTCCTACAAAAATGCCAGGCCTAAAATGCCACTTCTTCCCTCTGAATGCCCAGCACCAGGGTTCTCATTTGGAGTCCGCTGACACCCAGAGCCGCCGTGTCGGTGTGGACGGCAGTCTTGTGCACATGGTCTCACCCCCCCCTCCCCGATTATAAGTGAACAGAAGGAGGGTGGGCACGCAGGATTTCCAGAACCAGCTCTTCTTTCTCAGACCCCACAGAAGAAACACTTTCAACCGGTACCTTTTCCTTTTTAATGCCCCTCCTTGCATCCTCAGCCTTTCTCACGCCCAGGCAGTTGGGGAGCCCCTGCACACCCCCCCCCTGCCGCCCCGCTCCCCCTGCCAGCCTTGGGGAGACGCTTCCCTGGGGGGGGGGTGGATGGGGGGGGGTCCAGGAGCCCATCCCTGCCGGTGCTGCCGGGCTGTCCCCACCAGGTGGCACTCCAGGAGCGGCTTAGCGCCGCGATACGGCCCCGGCCCCGGCAAAGGGCCCCGGCTCCAGGGACCCCGGCCGCGGGGGCATCCCCAGCAGCAAGGCACCCTCCTCCTCCTCCTCCTCCTCTTCCTCCTCCTAACCATGCGGGCTGCTGGCACGGGGTATCCAGGTCCTGCCTGCTGCCGTGATTTCCCGAGTCCCTCATTTCATTATTTCGCGATTTGGGGGATGGCGTGGGAGGTGAGGAGAGGCTGGAGCTCCCTCCCTGCGTTGCTCTGCCCCGTGCCCGGAGTCAGCCGGGGCAGCGTTTGGGGACAAGCCGGTCGCAATGGAAGGTCTCCGGCACCGCCGGGCCATCCTCCCGACAGCAGAAATTTGGAGCCGCGGGATGCCGAGCTGGAGGAAAAAAAAAAAAAGGAGGCTGAAATTTATGTTTTATCTCTGTTCCCCATCCCGCCCCCGGTTCAATATTTGGCAGAGGGAACAAACCAGAAATCCGGCTGTAAAAGGGGTGTGAACACAAGCACCGAGGCTCCGGGCCGGCAGCGGAGCAGGGGGGGGTCCCACATGCTCCCCACTCCTCTAGGGGTGACGGGCAGGGACCCCCAAACCTGCCCCGGGGGTGGCGAAAGAGCCCGGGGCTGTTCGGCGAGCTGCCGCTCGCAGCAATTAATTTACCCAGGACACGCGATAGCGAAGATAACGCAAAGCTAACCGAGCCACAGATACCCAATACACCCAGTTAAAGCCTCCCAGCCCCAGTCTGGGTGTATGGTTGTGTTCGGCCAGGCGGGACGGAGCCTGGGAAAGCCGGCGGGGGGGGTGTTATATGCGGGCTGTGGGGGACGGGACACACCGTGCCCAGTGTCCCACACCGCACACGTCTTGCGAAAAGTGAAAAGAATGCGCGTAGAGCCTCCTCTCTTTGCATTATCTTTATATAATGACACATATACACGGATTTGAGCTACATAAATATTTGAAATACATAAAGCTGCTTAGCGCTTTTATACATGTTATGTACGGAGGGAGCTATATCTAAATAAAGTAATGTACAGCTACGGAGAGGCTCTGGAGCTATGCACACGGTATGTCTGTAATCGCAGCAATGCCTGCATGTAAACACAGCCGTCGGAGAGCGGGTGGCAGGAGCCGCTGCCCGGCCGCGCCGGGGACGGCCACAGCTCGCCCGGCTGCCCGCGGACTCGGGCGGCTGCTCTTGCAGTTGGGCTTCTGGGTTTGGTTTTTTATTTTTTTTTTTCCTCCGTAATTGTTAAGAAGATGGGGGAAATAGCGCCAGGTTCGTTATTAAATACAGTCTCCGCCGGCCCAAGTCGCCGCTTTTCGCGGGAGGGAACCCTTCGGGGTACAAACCAAAGCCCCGCTTTCCCGGACCGAACCCGCCGCCGGTTCGGAGGGGTCGCCTCTCGCTGCGCTCCCACGCGTGTTTCCCCGCCGTGTTTCACCAGGGAGCCCTCCCGGGCGCGGGTTATTCCTCCGCTTCTGGACAGGTTCCTGTTGAGAAATCATATTTAAAACAAACCAAAGAGCCACCAGACCACCACCACCACCGTGGTGCGGCTCTCGGGTTAACCCCCCCACTAATGACTGACGGCTGGTGCCACTGAGACAAATAAATACATCGTAAGGAGGGCAATGGGTCGCGAGTCGTTTTGGCCCTAAGGTGAGATTTAGCAATGACCGCCCATTAAAACAAGCTTTTCACTTTTCCTAGGGGCAGCCCCTACCCCCACCCGCTCCAGCAAGCGGAGCGGGGGAGCCTCCCGACCCGTCTTGTATTTGTATTTCAGGTTTGGGGATTTTTTTCCCTGTTTGTTTTTTAGCTTCGAGCCGGGAGAAATGGAAACCGGCTGAAATAGGACTCGGGAGAGCGGAGGGGTTAAAAAGCGCCCCTCAAAAATCCACGGGGAAGGCCATGGATGGACAGCAAGGGAAAGCTGGAAAAAAAAAATTTTTTCAAGAAACCTGTGAAAAATAAATGCGAGAGCGCCTAGGAAAAGTTTCACGGCAGAAGGGAAATAATCCTGCCAGCCAAATTTCCCAAGGAGCGCGATGGGGCAGCGCGATCGCGGGGGGCTGCGGCGGCGGGGACCCCCTTCCCCGCAGAGGGGCCAGAAACGTGACTCCAAGTTTTGCACAAAAGCTTGGAGCAAACCCTTCCAGCTCCCTCCCTGCCCCAAGAAAGGCTCCTTATTTCACCGATCCTTCAGTCCAGTCGGTGGGATGCCCCAACCCGGACCCCCCCCTTCCTTCGACCGGCCCCCCCTCCTTCCCCGGAGCCGCTCCGCTCGTACCTTCACTGGAAGGAGCATGTCCGGGGGGGCAAAAAGCCCCACTGGCTTTTTTCTGTCGAGCTAATTTCCTTGTTAACTTTATTTTGTCAGTGGCGCTTTGGCGGCAAGCAAGGAAATAAAAGCTTGAAAGGACTTCGGAAAGGAGAGAAGCCGGAGGCAGAGGGGAGGGGGCCGGGGGTGTCCGTGGGGTCGGGTCGGGCTCCGCACAACCCAGCCCGCTTGCCATCAGGGTTTGGTTTGAGGTTTGGGGGTTTTTTTCAATGCCTTCTCTAGGAAGGGCTTTATTTGGGGTGAGTGAGGGGAAGCTGAGTTTAGCGAGACCAACGTGAAATTCAGCAGGAATTATGGCCGCCGTTACCTGCGCTAGAGGTCGAACTCTGTTTCGGTTGAGAGCGTTAAAAAAAAAAAAGGTATTTTCTCCAGAATAATGAAATAATTTTTAAAATTAAAAAAAAAAAAGTGGATTAGAGAAGGGCAAACCCAAAGGTGATGTCTGCGAGCTGAGCTCCCAGGAAGGAGCGGGGGCAGATGAGGAGGCAGCTCCCGAGCCCCGCAGAGCCCCTCACCCGGCCTCGGGGCTCACCCCTGCCCGCAGCGGGCGGGGAGGACCCGCGGCAGCCCTCCGGGGGTCGAAAACCTGGAGTTAGGAGCTCTAATATCGCCTTGAACGGCCACTTCAAGCTAAGGGCTTCGCCTCGCCGTGTTTTTACACGACTTAATTGTTACACTAATAATGCGGGGTTTGGGGGAGAAGCACGTGGGAAGTTTGGAGCTGGCTGGAAAATAAACAAACAAATTAAAAAAAAAAATCACAAAACATCCAAACATCATTCTCTAGAGCTGGGAGCCGCGGGTTTCTTTTTTTTTTTTTTTTTTTTCTCTCCGCCCGCAGTCAAAAAGGTTCAGGTGTGAAGGGCCCCGGCCCCGCTCGGGAGATGGATGCACGGAGGGGCTGGCAGCGGGGAGAGGTCGGCGGGTCAGGGTGATAAGGAGATCCGAGCCTCCAAGTTCCACGGGCTGGAATGTCCCTGCTGTGGGGCTGTTTGCTCTCCTGTACAGCCTGCAAGGGGCTGAGGGCTCCGCAGACCCACCGCGCCCCCGGGGACCGGGCTTTCTTTGCGAGGAGCGGCTGTAGGTGCCGCAGGAGGGAGGGTTTGGGGGTTTTGATGTTGGGTTTTTTGTTTTTTTGGTTTTTTGGGGGGTTTTTTTTTCGCCCCGTTTCTCCCCTCAAGCCCGCCGTCCCGGCGCCTCCAGCACGGATCCGCCCGGCCGGCTGCCCCCCACCCCGGGGGGGACACCGGGGTGACAGGGACCGGTGGGCAGAGAGGACCGATCCTCCGCCGTGGCAAGCATCAGCGCCTCAAGGCAATCACCCCATCAGCCCGTTTCCCCTCCCGAGACAACAAACCCTCCGTCCGTCCGTCCGTCCGTCCATCTCTCAGCCCTGGCCGGGGCAGTGCGGGTCCGTGCGTGGAGCAGCGGACTCCCGTGACCGGTTTGCAGAACCCCTCGCACCGGGTTTCCCGGCAGCAGGAGCTGCAGAAACGGGGGATATGGGGGGGTACCCCCTGCCTACGACCCCCGCACATCCACGGCCACGCTAAAGCGCTGGGGGTCACCTCGGCCCCGCGCTTACGGGGGTATTTTTGGGGACCCACGTCCGAGGGCGGCCCCGGGCCCCGCTGTCGTCCCCCCCGGGGGCGGGTGCGTGCGTTCCTGCAGACACACGGCTGCTAAATTTCAAGTAACTCCTCTATTTTTTCTTTTTATTTTCCTTTTTTTGTTGTTTTTTCCTCCCTTCCCTTCTCCCGAGCCCTCTCTCTCTGCCTTCCCCAAAATCGTTTCCCGGTACAATCCTGCAGCCCGGGGCGAGGGAGGAGGCGGGATGGTCCCTGCTTCCAAGACTTTTACGAACAATCGTTAAAGAAATCAA
>NW_010972449.1:983396-984245 GCF_000737465.1 Haliaeetus leucocephalus | reverse complement strand
CAGCCGGACAAACCCCCCCCAACCTCCCCCCCCAGCGCCGGGTCGCCTGCATCAGCCATAAAACCATTGAGGATATCAAGACAGGCGCCAGGTGAGTAATAGACAGGATAATCCAGAGAGATTGCTCGCTGTTTACCTCCATCCACAAGCGCCACAAGAGTTACTCATTAACGTTACTATATACAAATAAGATACACAAGAGATAAAGCCATTTGCAAGTCAGAGTTACACCTGCGGTCCACGGATTTCTTGCAAGGGCATGGGGAGGGGGAGGTCAGCGTTAGGCCCGTAGAAGGGGGGGGGGGATATGTTAAATCAATCAGGCTGCACCCTCAGCCTTTAAAAAAAAATATATAAAAAAATAAAATAAATGGTGACCTCCGGTTTTGCCGTGCCCCGGGGCTGCCTGGCCAGCGGAGCGGCTACCGGACTCCTGGACCGGCGGGAAAGTGAGGGCCCCGGAGGGGGGGGGGGTTGGGAGGGTGTTTGCTTTGCTCTAAACATCAGCAATGAATTTCCTCGCCAACTACAAAAATCTTCTTCCCCCCCCCGCCCCTGTACGGACCGTAAGCGCTCTCCCTCTATAAGAAAGATTTGGGGGACCAGTAGCTGGGGAGGGGAAAAAAACGAAAATATATAAAAAAATAAAATAAATGGTGACCTCCGGTTTTGCCGTGCCCCGGGGCTGCCTGGCCAGCGGAGCGGCTACCGGAATGCTTCACCCGCAGGGGAAGGAGGGGGGCCGCATGGGGGGGGGGGGTTGGGAGGGTGTTTGCTTTGCTCTAAACATCAGCAATGAATTTCCTCGCCAACTACAAAAATCTTCTTCCCCCCCCCCGCCCCTGTATG
>NW_010972449.1:979333-983331 GCF_000737465.1 Haliaeetus leucocephalus | reverse complement strand
AAAAAAAAAGAAAAAAAAAAAAGGTTTCTCCATCATTCCTGACGCCAAATAAATGAGAGAGAGCTGGCTGGGGGGGGGGCTGTAACACACGGGAAAGTGCTTCTGAGCTGCCTCTAAGGCTGGAGCTCAGAGCAAAGGAGAAAGTTGAGCGGTGTAGGGAAGGATAGGTTTTACAGCCCGGGGGGGGGCTGGCAGCCAGGGCTGGTCCCCGTCATCCCCCCCCCCCATTCACCCGGAGTGGCTCCATCTCCCACCCGAGCGGAGGATCCGGGTGGAAACCGGCTGGTGGGGTTGAAGACCGAAGGCTGGCTGCCTGCAGACGCTGCTTGGGGTGGCTGTGGGGGGGGGTGGGTTTTAATTTTTTTTTGGAGATCCGACGCCACCTCTAGCCCTAAAACCCCCATCTCGCCCAGGCCAGCTCAGAGGAGCATCAACTAAAGTGAGATTTCCAGCAGCCATCACCTTGCGGGGGGGGAGAGGAGAGAAAAAAAAAATCCTGCTCAGCCCAAACCTTTGCCCCGCTGCAAGCACCGTGGATTTAAAATACACACACGCACCCCAAGGTGAAATGGGAAGGGTCCCGTTCCCCCATGAAGGGGACTTGAGCAGGGTTTGATGTGCATGGGGGGGGGCAGTGCCGCTGAGAACCTGTTAAAGAATCGGGGGAAAAACCCTTTATTGCCCCTTTCACCCCCTGAACCGCTCTTTATTTATCTTGCCAGTGCAGGAGCCGGGGGCCACAGGCCGAGGGGCAGGCAGAGTATAAACCAGGATACAGGCTGGAAGTACATCCTTATAATATTTATTACTGGCGGAGGATGAATCACTTTCCAATATACGGGCCGCTAACTGTTGGAGGGGGGAAAAGAAAAAATCTCTTTAACAAGGAGAAATATATATGTTCTGCTAAGGGATGTGCACACGGACTGGCAAAGGTCCAGGCAGGGGCTGGCAGTTCTCCTTCGTTCTCTTCTCAGTGACCTCCCAGGCCACTGGTCCAGCCTGCAGCCTGGTTGCCTGTCCCCGTTTCAGCCATTTTCCAGCTTAATCTCAACGTATCATCAGCCCAAGGGCGAGAAGGGACGATTCCAAGGGAGGGAAAAAACCCCAACCAACCCATGTATTTCCAGGTGATAACTAACTGGAAAAGCCAATTCCTCTGCCCGGACGGGAGGGAAAACGAGCCCAGCAACACCATCAACTCCTGAGCACTTTACCTGGAAACTTTGGAGGAGGGCACTGCATTAAAATTTAACCGATCTATTCTCTAATTCTTCACTTTTGCGTTATTAATTTATGACAGATAAAAGCATAGCTGAGCCGTTCTCATTAACTTTTCAAACGCCACTTAATATTGTTCCATTAAAAGAGGTGACTTAGTAGCCTCTGGATTGACTTTAAAAGCGAGAGGGCTGAAGACGGAAAAGGTACATTAAACAGCTTGCTTAAAACTCGTACTTCCCCACCAACAATTCAAACGACACCATCCCGACTGGTTCGTACTAGCTCCTTCCAGGAGAAATATCTTAATATTGGGAAGGGGATGGGGGTGGAGGAGAAAGGCAGAAGAGGGATATATATCTGTCAACCCCTCCATCCTCCCAGGCACTTTCGGGAGGGTTGGGGTGAAGGCATTTCACAGTACGCCCAAGACATTTCAATAAAAATTTATTGAAACTTCAGTGACTTTTAAAAGGGAAAAAAAAAATTACAGAAAAAAAATAGCAAGAACTTCTCAACATTTATATAACACAAAATATACCTTCATATTTTTTTTTCTTTGAACCAGCTCTGAGCACCTGACTTTCAAGCCAAGAAAATATGCACTCACTCAAACAAAGACAACAATAAGCACAGTAGTAAAACTCCATCGTGGGGTTGGTTTTTGACACACCAAGGAAATGGGGAAAAATAATACAAAGTAAAGAAAATCCTAGAATCTTCATCTTTTTTCTCTCAAGCCACTGGAGAAGCCCGTTGTCGTGTATTAACGTATATAATTTTTTTGTTGTTGACATTTACTACGGAAAGTAGCGCTTTGAACACTGAAGAAATCGAGGATTAAAAGCTACGATGGCACATTGCTTTTTCTTTTTCTCTCTTTTGTTTGTTTTTTTTAAGGTCTTTGATTAATTTTGTTTGTTTCTGCTTTGCCTTTTGCATTCGGCTCCTTTACAAAAGGACGAGGTCAGGTTTTCTGGGGTGAACTCCGATTT
The DNA here is from genome assembly GCF_000737465.1 of Haliaeetus leucocephalus. Lineage (NCBI taxonomy): Eukaryota > Metazoa > Chordata > Aves > Accipitriformes > Accipitridae > Haliaeetus > Haliaeetus leucocephalus. Next base: position 981,115 of record NW_010972449.1, on the reverse strand, counting down.
AAAAGTGAGCCCTCGGAAATGGGGGTATTTCTCCTCTGGGTCGGGGTGTATGTTTAAAGGAATTACGACCTTGAAATGAAAACGACTAAAAATAAAAACAGAAGGAAAAAAAAAAAAGACAGCTGCAGTCGTATTTACAGAGATATGTACAATGTCAATAAATTAAAGTTTAATTTCGAGTATTCATATTCCACGTATTTACAAGAGTTATCAAATAATTACATAAATACTTTGTTTTAATAATAGTGTCCGCTCTTCTCTTCTTCTCAGTATGTTTAAACCTTGTTATTGCATATACAATTAAAGAGGGAAAGCTGTGATAAACCTACAGTCAAGCTACAGAGGTTTTTAGATAAAATAAATTCACCTTTTTTTTTTTTCTTTCCAACTACACTTCTTATTGTGGTTGCTACAGGGAGGATGTTTAAGGTAGAGGGACGAGGGTCTTATTTTTGTTTTTATTATTATTATTATTATTAATTTTTTCCCTGGGATTTGAAACGAGCATTAAAAATAAACAAGAAAACCCCACCGAAATAAAAAAAATAACCCACCCACCCCCACAAAAAAAAAGCAGACTACTATGGAACATGCAAAAAAAGCCACCGACTGGCTCTCAGACATCACAAGAATATTTTAAACACACAGCTTCCCTTAATATTGACTGAGGGGGTTGTTGTTAACAACCCGCCCAGGAAACAACTGTTGAAGAACCGATATGCGAGTTACTTACACACTTCTCTTTTGGAAAGAAAAAATCACTTCTCTTGCTTAATTTTTATTCATATGCTTGTTTGCTTTTTTTTTGTTTTATTTTTGCTTTTAGGTGTTTTTTTCTTTTTTTTTCCTGTTGTTTTTTGTTGTTTTTTTTTTTTACACAGTTTAAAAAAAAAAAAAAAAAAAAAAAAAAAAAAAAGGAGGATGCCACAACCCCGCCGGTGACCCGGCCGGGCCAGCCTGCTCCCTACGAGCAGCCTCCGACCCAGCTCTCCCACCTCGGCTCCGCTCCCCCATCCCCGACCCTCTCCCTACCCTCACCCCCCTGCTTCGCCAGATACCTTTTTGCTGCTAAGCGCGCGCACAACGCCGGGGGATTTTATATTTAAAAAAAAAAAAAATAGAAAGGGGAAGAAAAAACCAAAATAAAGGAGGGGGGGTAAAAAAAAACCAAAACCAAACCAAAACACTCGCGGGGTGGAGGATGTGGTTTCTTTCAAACAAAGTGCACTGCGAGACTGATTTGAAATGAGCTCCCGGAGGCTGGGGGGGGGGGTTACGGGGAGCCGCTGCGGGATCTGTCCTGCTTGGGGTCGAGCCCGCTGACCAGGCGCTGGATGTTTTGCAGTTCGCTGGTGGCCGCCTCCTTGTCCGCTCCCAGTTTGGGGGAAAGGGAGACGGAACCGGAGGAGAGGGTGGACGAGCGGCTGGTGAGGTCCGAGGCGGAGTCCAGGGGCACGGAACCGGGACTGGTGGTCAACCCCCCGGTTTTCCCATCGCCGGAACCGGCGGCCAGGCCGGGCAGGGCTGTGGTGAGGAGGCTGCTGCCGTCGGGCAGGGGGACGGGCAGCGGGTAGGGGCTGTAACGGAGGCGCGGGCGTACGGCGTTGAGGAAGGGGTGCCGGTGCACCGAGCCGGAGGCGGCGCTGGAGGCTGCGGCCGCTGCCGCCATGTAGGTGTAGGGGTAGGGGAAGAGGCTTCCGAAGGGAGACATGGCCAGGCCCTGCGGGAGGAGAGAGAAAGGAAAGGGTTACCGGCCTGTACATCCACCCCCCCACCCCAGGG
>NW_010972449.1:971651-979043 GCF_000737465.1 Haliaeetus leucocephalus | reverse complement strand
GGGGGGGGGGCTGCAGTACCTGCGAAGCCAGGACGTGCTGCTGCAGATGGAAAGGCAAAGCAGCCGCCGACGCTCCCGAAAGTCCCTGGGCCGCCGCCGTGGCCATGACCGTGTTGTCCAGTCCCGAGACGCCGGCGGACGCCCCCGAGACGGTGGCGAGCAGGGGACCCATACCAGCGGCCATACCGGAGAAAGCCCCCCCCATGGCAAACTGCCCGGGGTGCAGCAAAAGCGGGTGCCCGTTCCCCAACGGGTTGAAGAACTGCTGGCCTGCCAGGGCAGGGGGGAAACCGAGGTTCTGCAAATGTCCCTGGCTCAGGTGGGCCGTGCTGTCGGTCTGCACCGTGAGGGGGGCGAAGGGCTCTTTACCCAACAGGCGGTTCTCATCTACTTTGGGGCCATCCCTGAGGGGGCTTTTCAGGTCCTCGCCGCTCAGGCTTCCCCCCCGGGTGCTGGAAGAGATAGCAGCCGGACTGTGCCGAGAGTCCGGAGGGGCTTTCTCCGTTCTCTCTCGGCTTCGACTTCCCACCGAGTCACTGGGGAAAAAGTGGCTTTTGGAGGGGCTGCCCCCCTTCTCCCGGGGGTCGTCTCCCACCGCCGCGGCGGAGCTGGCCGGCGCTGGGGTGGTGGCGGTGGTCGTGCTGATTTTGCCCGACTCGTTGCCTTCTAGCAAGGGATCGTCTTTGCTGTCCGCATCGCTGTCTCCCTCGCTGGGGCAGAGATCTGCAAGACAAAGGGAGCCCGGGGCTGGGATCCGGCACCCCACGTCCCAAAATCCCCCCCATCGGGCTGGGAGAGGGGACAGAGAGGCTTCCTGGCCAGCCAGAGCTTTAGATGTAAAAACTTCCTTTTTTTTATTATTATATAAAGAAATACACCCACCCAGTGGTGCCTGGGTGGTGGGGAGTCCCCAGGGACACCCCCCCCCAGCGGGGGGGCAGGGAGACAGGGTTGGAGGGCCTCGGGAATGTGTCTCCCAAGAACTTTTCCAAAGTTTTCAGCCCTTTCGATGGGCAAACTTTGAACACACCTCCCCCCCTCCCTCTTCCATCACCCCCCAGGCCCCCTCCTCCTCCTCCCCAAACGCATGCACAGCTTCGCTGGATTCCTCTGCACTTCATCTCCTAATTTCAGCGCCCCAGGTGCGAAGCTCTGGTTTGCTTTTCGGGTCCCCTCCCCTCGGCTCGGCAGGACTTTAAACAAATGAGTAAAGCAACAACAAAAAAGAGGTTGTTTCCTCCTCCCCCTGTACCCCCCGCCCCTGGATGGATGAATACATGAGAGCTGCAGACAGCTCCCAACCCCGCACCGAGAGAAATCGAGGGTGACTTTTCTATAACAAAGTTCGGGACTGTATCCAGGGGAAAGATCCTTCCTCTAATAACAGATTCAGAGAGGAATATTAATGGAGTGACTCCAGTTCTGAACTTTTGCCCCGTGGTCTGTCTTTGCTCCTTTGACTCGGAGCTGGCTCCTTTCTGAACCAAGGAGGGGAGGAATGAACGTGCGGCAGGGGGAGAGGGAGGCCGGGGGGAGAGGGAGAAGGAGAGTGAGAGAAAGACTGAAAAAGAGGGGGAGAGGGAAAGAAGGGAAGAAGGAAGGAAAGAAGGAAGGAAGGAAGGGGAGAAGGAAGGAAGGAAGGGGAGAAGGAAGGGGAGAAGGAAAGAAGGAAGGCAGGCCAGTGCCAGAGGCGCAGGCCAGGATCCATCCCCCCGCGGAGCAGGCACCCAGGCTCCCCCCGAGGGGACCCGGCGGGGTCCGGGGGCCGCAGGTCTCACCTTTGAGGCTGGAGGTGCCGACGGCGGGCACGGCGGGGCAGGAGGACTGGGCGAAGCACTTGAAGGCCGTCTGCTCGTTGGACGACTCGTCCGAGGTGGGGTTTTCCTTCTTCTGCCTCTCGTCGTACACCCGCATGGACTGCAGGGTCAGCTGCTTCCTACGGGCACACGCACCCGCTGGGCGAGCGGACCCCGGCACTCCCCCGGGACCCCCCTCCGAGACCCCCCATCCCTTCCCCAGCCCCCTCTGGAGTTCCGATTTGGGGATGACTCGAGCAGGGGAATTAAGGGCCAAGGTCCCCTCGAGGGGGGAACGCATTTCTCGCAGGCAGGACTTGGCTGCTAATGAGAGGAGATTTCTTGGAAGCGGTGAGCAGCTCTCAGCAAGGGCAGATATTAAAGACAAGGGGCGGAGGGGAGAGGGAAGCATTCCCTGGAGATTAGCTTTTAAAAGGCGAGGATGTTCCAGAGATATGAGCCTTCTTAATGGTTGCTAAGATTGCTAGGAAGTGGTTATTTTGTTAGGCACTTTATGTAATCTTTTCACCAACAATTAACCCGGAGTAAAAATCTATTTATATTTAGAGAGAAATTAGAAATCATTTCCGTCCTGTGGCTCCAGTGTTGGCTTTATTTTCATACTGATGGACAAGAGGAGCTGGCGTGCGTGTGTGTATGTGTGTGTACTGGGCTCAGTGCTGGGCAGGGAGAAAGGCCTCTTGTTTTATATTACACCCCCCCCCCCCCTTTTTTTTTTGTTAAAAAAAAGATGGACAGATTTATTCATTATCTAAGCCCGAGTGCAAATAGCTAAAATATTCTGTCTGCTGTAAGAAAGCAAAACAAAGACATATGCCCCATCAAAGAAAAAAAAAAATCATCCCTTTCTCTATTTTCTCCACTATTAAAAATAAAAATCTTGAGTCCCATTAAAATGAGTTCTGTCTGTCTGTCTACCTGGGGCACAAACTGCTGCTTTTGGAAAAAATAAAGAATCTTCTATCATTAATTACTTCCATATTCATGAGACATCTCTGTCAAAACAGTTTATTTATATATTTCTCCTCCACACTTTAGTCTTTTCGATACAGTCCCCAGGAAAATGCCAGAGGAGATTCAACCAGCGATCAGCTCTGACCTCACTTCTCCCCCTTTCCCAGTCCCAGATACAAACTATACTGTAATATTCCCTCTCAAAATTTGAAGGGAAACTTCTTTCTCCGGTGATATTTGCTTAATGTACCACCATCCCTTTGGCCAACCATCCCCTGCGATGTGAAAAATAAACACGGAAAGCAGGAAAGAATTCCCATGCAATCAGTTTGGTGTTATTAACAAGATCCTTACGAATTTTGGTGGGGAGAAGTGTGGTTTGGAGGCCAGGTGAGGTGATTTTGACCTCTGCTCGTGTTCTGAACTTCACGCGCAAAAACCAAACTAGGCGCCTATATATAATCTATCCAGACTCACCTTTTTTCCCTCCTTCCATTCCCGGTGTCTCGAAAACCTTTGGCAAAGGGGTTGTTGTCAATTTTTAATTGAGTGATCTATAGGATGGAGAAAAAAAAAAATAGGCAGGGGGTTGGGGCAGAAATAAGGAGATTTTGTATTAAAAAAACAGCAGCAAAATAAAAAAACCCTCTCCCGAGTTCCCCCAGTGCTGGCAGGACCCCGGCAGGAGCAGGACAGGGCAGGGGGCAAAGGTCCCGGGTTTTGGGGTGAATCTTTGTGTTTTCCCGAGCCGGTTTGGAGGCAGCTCGCACCCAATCCCCCGGCCGGACTGGTCGGTGACCTGGGCTGTGGTGGCAATGAAAGAGCCCCGTGTTGCTGCCACCGCATCGGAATTAATTTAGCCGTGCAATGCGATCCATGCAAGTTATGCCTGCGCTTAAAACTCTTTAAATGCCGTAATTAAACCGCAAAGGAATCATACCCACCCCCTTGCTATAATAAAATACTTTATATAATCGCATTATGCTCCGCATGTGTGTGTGTGTTGGGGTGCCGGGGGTGCCAGGAGCCAGTTGGATTTTTGGGGGGGGGGGGGGTGTGTGTGTAAGTTTTTTGGTGAATGCTTGGGGCTTTCCTCGGGATTCAGGTTATCGTAGGGAATGGCTGTTTCTTTCTGTATTTGGAGGGTTGGGGTGGGGGTTGTGCAGAGCACCCCGCGACTCCCCGTGCCTGCGCGGAGGCGGATTCCAAGCCCGGCCGGGGGCTCCCCTCGCTATAATGGGATGCGGGAGGCGAGGATGGGGACTGCGATGGGGATGGGGATCCCGCCTGCCCGCTGCTCTGCTCCCGCATCGGCTGGAAGTGCCGCAACCCTCCAGATTGAGAGGAGAGTGGGACCCCGAAAAGCAACCCCCTCCTTGGGCAGGACGGACCCTGGCTCCCGAGTTACCCCCCCGCCTCACCACACACGCAGGATCAGGAAAGAGCAGGAAAACCCACTGCTCAAAACCAGCAGGACTTTTAATCCAGGTGATCCTGGCCTTGCCTTCTGACCTGCCAGCGAGGCGATTCCCCCAACGCCGGAGCCGAGGGCTCCCCGCCATTCCCGCACGCCGCTTTCCAGGCGATTTCATGGCAATCAGACAAATATGTTCCTTTCTGTCCTTCAACCAAGCCGGCCCCAGCTGATAGACCGGGGCGAACAGCCCTGCTGATAAGTCCCAAAGCAAAGTCTACTCTCTGTACACGCGTTTCTTTCCGTTTCCTTGCAAGCGCCCGGCCGCAGAAAGAGAGGAAAATAGCCCGAGCCCCGAGGGAGAAGCGGCTTTTTTGGAAACCGAGGTGCAGACCCCCCCCCCTTCACCCCTTGATTTTTAATAGTGAAGGATGTGAGGGGGCAGAGAGAGGCACGGGGAAGCTGCAGCGAGCGGGCGCTGCACATCCCGACCCTCTGCGCTTAACGCACACGCACACAAAGTAATAATTTATAGACGGAAAAAAAAAAAATCAAAGCCCCTTTTTTGGCTCCTTTGCTTCCTTCCACTTGACTTAATTACCGTAAATTCACCATTTGCCACTCTTCCAAATATACCACCTTGGTCGCAAGTGACAATAAACCAGCAGAAATGGAAAGGCAGCGTCTGCAGCGCTGCAAAACTTTCTCACACTGGCTCTTTCAGACCTTCCAGCTAAATTCAAGCAAGATACCCCTCTCTGATCAGAGCATATTTCTGCACCACAAAAAATAATAAAACACTGCAGGATGCAAAAAAAAATATCATAATATAATAATAATAGGAACCAGACGTGCGCTCCAGCCTTATTGCCAATTGCTGTTAAAGGAGCTAAAACAGCACAAAGGCCAGGAAGAATTACAAAATCTCCAGCCCCGCTGCTCTCCCCCCTCTGTCTTTCGACACACGGAGCCGATTCTTTTTTTTTTTTCATTTTTTTTTTTCCCCCTGATGCCTCTTAGATTAAATCCACACCGAGAACAGCGATCCCCACCTCATCCTACCCCTTTCCCCATAGCGGGGAGCAAAAAAAAAAACCCTAAACAGCCCCCCCCCGACCTCCCTTTTAATTGCCCACCCCGAGGTCGGTGGGAGCGAAGTGCCCGACCCCCTCCCCCGGCGCCTTCCCGAAGTTGGATCAAGGAGGTTTGGGGGGGGGGAAGAAAGAGAGGAGCAGGATGGGCTTCGTGATTTTTAAGGGAACAATGCAGAGTAAAAGCTCTCTTAAAAGCCAAAACACGTAAAACAAATCCTTTCTTAATCTCCTTACCTTATCATTCTGGTATGCGGTCACTGCGATGAATTCGGTCTCCGGGAAAACGTAGGTCCTGAACGTGCTATAGGGGAGCTTGAGAATATCGTTGGCTCGGACGATGTGGAACCGGGGCTGGTACTTGTGCATGGAGTTTAAAATGGTCTGGGGGGGGGTGCGGGGGTGGGCAGCGGCCGGCAGCAGAGAGGGCAGAGGGGGGGAAAGAAGACGGTCAGCTGGAGCAGCACCCCCTCGCACTTCCCCCAGCCATCGGCACTTTCTCCTCCTAATTTGCCTTCCCTCTCCTTCCTCCCCTCACTCCTCCTCCTCCTCCCCGCCGAGCACACTCCAAACACACGCACACGCCTTGCAGCATCCAACAAAAAAAGCACTGACAGCTCCAGCTCGCCGGGGTTAGGCTCTCCGCTGGACCTCTCGGAGAGGGGAGGGGGGGAATCCCAGCAGAGCTCTCCTAGGAGAGGGGGAGAAGCTGTTTGGGCTCTGGCCGCAACGTCTTTTGATTTCAAAGTGAAAAAAAAAAAAATAAAAAATTTAAAAACAAGTAAGGAAGCCTCAGCAGCTATAATAGCAACACCACCACGAGAGCCTTGGCTAGGTCTAATTGCTCGCCCCAATCCACTTAAGGCCTTCTACGAAAGGCAAAAATGTATCGTCTAATCAAATCACAGCCAGCAAATGCAATCTTCGGCACATTAGAGATGCCCCGACCGCGGCCACCACCAGCAACCCCCGGCTCCGAGGCGGAGGCTTTCCCAGGAATAGAAAGAAATGGCAAGGATCGTCAGAGCACTTATCAGCAGGTTTGTTTGATTTCACTCTTAGGGTAAGTTTTTATCTCTGCACACCCAGTAAATGTAAAGGAGTGGATAGACATGAATGGGCAACTTGACCTCTGATTTTGGTCCCTGTTTATTTTCACTCCGGCTTGCTTTACATTATCCAGATTAATATATATTTAAATGTTTGCGTACTTAGGCCTTTAAGCCCTTTATACACACATGCATATCATTTTCCTACGCTTAAAAAGTGTGATCGACTTTATTAAAAAAAAAAGAAATAGATACATAAAGTCAGCACAGCTCTGAGAAATATCGAGTTGTGCCGTGCTGGAAATATATCTCTAAAGTTAATGCTGAATGGCACGGAGAGGTTAGAGAATAACCTCGAGTGTTAAATCCTGACCTCAGCAAGAAGAAAAATGAGGGAATATTATGAAGCAGACAGATGCGTGTCCCCCGTGTGAGTGGAAGGGGGGGATTTATTCCCCCTTGTCCCCCCATTTCGGCAGCCCACCGGGGCTGCGGGCACGGCTCCGGCCGAGTGGCCGCTGCGCTCCCGGCCAGATCCCCCCCCGGGACCCACCGCTCCGGCCAGGCAGGCAGGGAGGGAGGGAAAGGGAAAAGGGGGGGGGTATAGGAAGGTGTAAAAGGCACTCACAAATCCATGCTTGTCAGAGATGTTGTTAGTGAGCTTCAGCTTGTGAAAGGTGACGACTTTGGACATCCATTGTTCGCCGGTGGCCGGGCTGTCCGGGTGGATGTACATTCTCTTTGGCATTTCAGGGTCAGCTTTGCCGGCTACCATCCACCGGGAATTATGGAATTTGTACCTACAATCATCAGCCGCCACAATATCCATCAATAAAATGTACTTGGCCTTTTTATCCAGTCCAGTGCATCTCACTTTAAATGGAGGAAACATTCTCCTATGGGCAGAGAGGGGAGGGGGGGGGGAAGTAAAGAAAAGACAAGACCAAAATAAAATAAAATTAATCACAGCGTTTAAATAAGCTCCTGAATCTCGGTAGTGCGTCTACCGAGCAATCGCTTCAGCTCTTAGAAGCGGAGAAGTCGCGTGTGTGTAATTCCCCCCCCCC
>NW_010972449.1:968318-971641 GCF_000737465.1 Haliaeetus leucocephalus | reverse complement strand
GTAAACCCCCCCCCCCCCCCAGCAAAAAGGTTTCTCAAACGCTTAAAAGTTTCAGGAGAAAAAATGGTCCCTGGGATGGGAGGCAGAGGGGAGAGGTACGTGTTGCCTAGAAATCAGCAGGCGCCTACCCTCTGCCATTCCTAAACAGCAAAGCCTCGTTTAAGGGCTCTCGATCTCTCGTTAGTTCCCTTTTCGCCTGCTAAACAAAGAAATGGGACCAGATCACACCCCGATAAAATAAATATTCCGCATTAGTATAACCCTAGTCCACCGACGAAGAGCGGAGAGGGGAGTTTTTCCACTTTACAGAGGAGGAGGAGGGAAAAAAACAACCCTCCAGTGAGGACAGGGTGGCTGCCGTGGCTTTCCCAAGGCTCCAGCCTCCCGGTGATCCCCCTCGGTGCTGAGGGTTCCCTGCAAACTCCGCTCCTAAGTCCAGCTCGAAACTGCAACAGGATACCACAAATTTGCTGTTTATTATATCGAGCGGTTGGCATTCAGCAATCTCAACTTAAAAGGAAACACATGACTTTGCAACACGTTAAGAGCGCTTAATGCTCGCCGAGGCTTTCACGCAAAAAAAACTTTTGACCACAATTAACAGAGAAAACTTCGGGAAAGCAGTAAAACGGGCGAGGGGATTTTTTTTTTTTCCCTCCTTGCTGCTCTTAGTTTTTTGGGTTTTTTCTCCTGAGCCTGTAGCCTGCAACTGGTGCTCTGCGAGTAGGTGAAGCTCCAGCAAGGCAGCTGAAGGCCATCTAAGAAGGCTTTTCAGGAGTGGCTTCCTCGAGTAATTCTCCTGGCAAATTACACACAAATTGCTGGGGAGGTTTCTAAGAGAGTCCCTTAGAAAAACGCCCAGGTGCGAAGGGGGTTTTCTCCCTACGTGTCAGCGCAGCAATAGGCAGAGTTGTAAAAAGAGCAGGGATGTCAGGGAGTAGCGAATACAGAGAGGGATTTCGGATGGGTAGACCTATAAAAAGCAGAAATGCCGAGGGTGGACGCGCCGTGCGTGTTCATTCATTCCCACGCGAAGGTTACAGAAACGCAGGGACAGGCAGCAAAACCCTCCCTGCCACTACGGCAGCGGCTGCGGAACCGCTGGGGACTTTTGTCAAGCTTTTTGTGCCTTTCCAGATAGAATTAGCCGGCGCAAATGCACGCCTAGATCCCAGCAAAGGGAGAGGCACAAGCGAAGCGACTGATAAGCCGAGCCTATCTGCCCTCCCGCAGCTCCTGCCTCGCCAGCAGCGAGACGCCGCTCCAAATAATTTTTTGCCTTTCTGCCCCCTTCTCTTTCCCAAGGAAGCAAAACTACGGGTAGCCAGGCTGAAATCAGGCCAGCTGCTTTTCCAACCCCAAATTATTTTCTTTCTGCTGCAAGGCTTATCCAGCAAGTATTAAGCTACTGAACCATGAAGGGACCCCCTCGCCCCCTGCACACGCTGAGCAGGGCCGGTTCGTGGTTGAGCTTTTCCCTGCAGCGTGGTGCCCGAGAGGGGCTCGCCTCTTCAGCTGCCTAAAACTGTCCATAATTCCAGGTGAAAAGAGCTTTATGGAGAAAGCTGCCGGTGAAAGAGCCTTGCTCTGGAGCAGCCAGGTGGGGTGCAGAGACTGAAGGGTGGGGGGGGAGAGGGGGGGGGGAAGGCAGGAACCCCCGACCCAAACCTACCTTCCCGATTTGGTAATCACCATCTCCGTGCCTCTTTTATGGAATTGCTCCCAAAGCTCTTTGGCTTCCAGATGCACTTTCGGGTCATCTTCCACCTCCTCTTCTGGTTCCAGAGTTTTTAAAGGCCTCAGATGGGCTGCTGCCTGGTGACCCAGAGAAGAAAAGGGGATACCAGTCTCTGCAGCCCCCACTAACTGATCCATGATGGGTTTAGCCAGAGCCCCGGGAAGGGAGAGGGCGGCCGCCCCGTTGGGAGGCAAAGCCAGAGCCGGGAAGAAGGGAGGCTGATGTCCCAACACTGCGCTCATGGCAAAGTCCGGTGCCCGGTGAGGTAAAAAAGGATGATAAGCCATGCTTGTCCCAGGGATTACTGGATCTCTCATCGGTATATTCATCCACTCCACTCCTCGGTCTTCCTACTGCTGGAGTAGTCCCGGAGTGGTTTCTAACAGCACATCATGAAGAAGAAAAATTAAGATAATAACAGTAACAGCAATAAAGCACCAAAAAATAGGGTGAGGGGAAACAAGCTCTAGACAGCACAGTACATGGGGGAGAGGCAGAACTTCTACAGCCTACAACTTCCCGAGCCGGGGCACATCCCCAGCCCTCGGGACAGTGGATTAACAGGATTGTTCATTATTAGTCTTGCTTTTTTTGTGTTCGGTCTCTGCGGTTTGGGTTGGTTTGGTTTTTTTTTTCCTGAATGGAAGTCCTTGCGCTGGAAAAGAAACGCCGAAGAAGGGGAAAAAAAAAAAAAAAAATCCACCGGGTTCGCTGTCTGCTCCTGTTGCCGCAGAAGGGTTGGACAAGCCGAGATCCTTTTTTTTCTTCTTCTTCTTCTTTCTCTTAGTCTCAGTCCCCCTTCTCTTCTTTCGTGGCGGAGGGTGACGGCTCGAAGCTGGGTTTTCTTTTTGGGGGGCTGGCCCCCCCCCCCCCCTCCCCCCCACCCCTCCACCTTTCCTCCGTACGGTCAGGCTGCGGAGCAGAGGCTGGGAAGGGAGGGAAAGCAGAAAGAAGCAAACAAACCCACCCCCCCTCGCCGACCGAGGAAGGCTCCTGAGCAACCTTCAGCAGCAAAAACTTGTAGGGAAATCTCGTTTCCGCCTCGCCTTTCCCCCTCTCCAAGCAGGAGCTGGTCAGGGTGCCCTGATTTCCATCAGGATCTCTTCTTTCTTTCACCCTCCTCCTTTTTTTTTTTTTTTTTTTCCCCCCCTCTCTTTCTCTTTCCCTCTGCCTTAAAAAAAAAAAAAAAAATCTGGAAGAATTACCCTCTTGTCTCCTCTCCAGCAGCGCTCCAGCAAAGGAGAGAGGGAGAAAGAGAGAGGGAAAGAGAAAGGAAGAGAAAAAGGGGAGGGGAGAAAGAGAGGAAAAGAGAAAGAGAGAGAGAGGGAGAAGGAGCCTCTCAGCTCTGAGAATTCCCTGTGAGTCTGGGCTCTGCGTGCACCAGATTGTATGGATGTGTTGTGGGTTACAAGGGAGCTGGAGCCTCCTTGATTGGCTCTTTGACGCTTTCGGACCAATTGTGTGGCTCCATAGGCGTGGTTTTGACAGGTCGAGTGGAAGGGGGACAGAGCCGAGTTATAAAAAGAAGGTGTCGGAAACTGTAACGCTGCAGCAAAGCATCACTAGTACTCCGGGCCGTGTGAAT
>NW_010972449.1:966594-967663 GCF_000737465.1 Haliaeetus leucocephalus | reverse complement strand
TTTTTTTTTTTTTCTTTCTTCGGCGCTGGGGATTAAGGCCACTCGGCTGACACCGGCGCCGAGAGGGTTACGTTCCCACACCCCTCCTCTTCCATGAGGTGCGCGGGGAGGAGACGGGAAGTGCGGCTTTCCCTGCGCCCGGGCCGGCCCGGGGGGGGGCCATCACCGGCTTGCCCCCATCCCCGGGCTCTCATGGAGCCAGCCACCCCCCCACGGGGAAAGCATCACGCGTGGGCGTGCGGCGGTCCCACGCAGAGGGAAAGAGCCGGGCAGGATCCTCCTGGGAGGTGGTGTCCCGGGGGGGGGCGGGGGGGGCAGGGCTGGGCAGCGAGAGGGGGGTCTGCGTGTGTGCATGGCGTGGGAGCCGTGGGCGTGCAGGGCACGGGGCGCCCACGCGTGTGGCAGGCGGGATATCCCAGCGCTGGATCTTCTCCCGGGGGAGGATCTCCCGACACCCCCCCAGGTTTTAAAGAGGGGAAGATAATCCTGCGGGAGCGGAGCGCGGGGGCTCGGCGCTGGCTGCGCGCAGATGGGAGCGGAACCTCTAAAGTGATTAGCTCTTCTAACATTGCATTTTTGACGCACATGGTTAAGAGCGCTTGGCGCCAGCTTGGTGAAGTCCCTGTAGTAACCAGCGTCTAGGATCGCTTTGCATTCACCAAAATATCTCCCCTTTGGTCGGGGGTGGGGGTGGATAGAGAAAAGAGGAGGAGGGAGGAAAGGAAGCGGGAGTAATGCGTTCAAAGAGGATGGGGGGGGGGAAGTCTGATATGTTTCACCAAGCCAGGAGCTCGGCTACCCGCGCAGCGCTCGGCAGCTAGTTATCAGCGGAGGGAGCGAGTCTTTTCTGCAACCGCTGCTCGACACCGGTTCTCGGGCTCCTGTCTCCAGCCGCTGCCGTGGTGGGATCCCCCAAACCCTACGCCTTACCCTTAACGGAGCCCACAACAAACGCCCGGCGGCTTCAAGAAGTTGGCCGCAATTTGCCCCAGCCGGGCCGCCGTTTTCTCCCGGGGACCGGGAGGTGCCCGCGGGCTCCCGCAGGACAAGCGCGGCCGCTCCCAGCCCC
>NW_010972449.1:961488-966547 GCF_000737465.1 Haliaeetus leucocephalus | reverse complement strand
GCCGCGGCAGAGGCAGGAGTCGCTGCCGCTCTCCGCGCCTGCCCCGCACCTTGCACCGCGCTCGGCACCCACCCGCGCAGGAAAATAAAATGTTTGCCGCTTATGATTTCCAATTTCAGCGTCTGGCTAATGGCGTGCAAACTTCCGCCAGTTCCGAGTGACCTCCCCGACGAAGCCCCCTGGAGACTCGTATTATGAAGGGAGGCTGCACTAATCTAAGATCAAAAGCGGGAAGGTGCGAACAGTCTTTGTCTCCCTTCGGCCGCCTCATTCCCCCTTCTGTGTGTGATAAATCTACCCTGGCGCCGACTGCGCGCTGGATGATTAATTTGCAAGCAAACAAAAGGGACCTGATGGCCAGCCATCTTAGTTAAATATTGGCCAGTGCTTCCAGCTACTTGTTAGCCGCCTCTTTGCCAGAAATAAATAAATAAGCGAGGCGCAGAAATAAATAAATAAGGAGGCCGGCAGAAATGAATGGCAAAGCGAAGGGGTGGAAGGGGGGGGGTAAAGAAAAAAAAAAAAAAAGGGCAAAAAAAAGCAGCGAAGTGCCGGGAGCGGGGTGGAAGCGGGAATGGGGCTGGTCGCGGGGGGAGGCAGGGGGATAGCCCGCTGAGATAGCCGGCTGCCCCCGCGCCTCCCGGCCCGTCTGCAGGCTGGGCTTGCACCAAGGCCGACACTATCTTGGCTCTTCAAAGAGGCATGAAAGGTCTCCGCTGTCTCCCCGGAGAGCGGCCAGGCCGGGGCTCTCTAATCTCGGAGCGCAAAGAGCTAAAGGCCGGGGAGGGGGGGGGGAGCGGCTCCCACCTTCCCCAGCTCTCCTCCGCTCCCTGATGCCGCCATCGCCAGCACCTCGCTGGGTTTTCCCTGGTTCAATCCAGGCCGGAGGGGAAAGCGGAGCTGGCCAGACCCTGGGCCTTTGGTGGTTGAGCAGCTGGGAGAGCCCCGCTTGCTCAGATTTCACCCTCCTAAGCAACTTTTTAGCGTTTGCACGAGAGCTCGGGGCATGCAGCGAGCCTGCCCCGTGCGTGTGTGTTGGAGGTGTGGGAGGAGAGAGGCTCTGGCTCTCTCCCGGTGGCCTGAAGAGCCAGCTGGAGGAAGGAGGCAAGAGGAAAATAAAGGCAGCCCGCTTTTCAGGCCCACACATCTTCTCCCAGGCCTGCGGGAGCAGCTCTGAGGTGTGTGTGCGTGCACACGGAGGGGCTGCGTGTGTGCTACACACGCGTACGTGGAGATGTGTGCGACCGGGAGGGATTCGTACCCTGGGGTACGCCGCAAACCCCTGCTCCGACAGCAAAACCTGAGGTGTCCCTTGCACCCCTTGCGTGGGCTGGGTGCTCGCGGGTGCTCTGCAGGAGAGGACGAGCCCTGGTGCAGGGTGAGCAGGGCCAACGTGCACCACCTAAGTGGGGTTTTGCATCCTATCTACGCATTTCCTTATTGCGCTGCCGGTCCCAAGCATCCCAAGGGGCCCAGAGCCATCCTGCCTGCCAGCCGCCCCGCACCCTGCAGGATTCATCCCTCTCCTCCCTCCCTTTCCCCCGGCGCCACAGCCTCTGCTCCGTCTCCAGCCCTTCGGAAGGCAACACCCCACCGTGGCCGCGCTATGTTTATCCGAAATGAAACGCGGCGGGCTGGTTTACTTTGGCAGGTTTGCTGTAAATACTGGCTGGAGCGCGGGGGGCGTCTGGCGAGCGGCGATTACACGCTTCTTCCGAGGGAAACTCTTCCCCACCCTGTGCAGGCCCTTCCCCAGCCCAGCAAAAGGTGTCGGTAAATGGGGGCCGTGTTGACACAGCTCCATCCCAGGGTGGTACCGCAGGCCACAAGTGTAATGAAGCGGGTCCCTTAGGGAGCGAGTCAATGTAGTCAGACTATATAAACTGTTACGGGGAGTGTGTGTGGGGGGTCACTACAGCAACTCTTTGCCTTTCCCTTCAGCAGAGCCCTTCCTCCAATTGCCAGTTGAATTTCACGGAAAGCCTGGCCCGAAAACTTTGCAAAACAACCTGCCCAGGCCCAAAAAAGCACAGCAAGGCATTAGAAACAGCGAGAAGAAAAACAACACATCTCTCTGAGCAGGCTGGGCCCAATCAAAGGGGCTGTTCCCATCTCTCCGAAGTAGAGAGGGGGGAGCAGGGGAGTCAGGTCCCCTTCCCAGCACAGCCGAGCTCAGGGCTTTGCAGGGCAGGGGGGAGCCCAAAGACAGCGTTACACATGCCTTGTTGGAGCACCGGGGGGAAAAAAAAGAGAGGAAAGCAGCAGTCGGAGAGGTTTCTCACCCTCCAGCCCTCGGTGGGATGTGACCCTCTGGGAAAGGCTGCTTGTGCCCCTGGCACAGCTCATCCCAGCCCGGTGGGAGCAGCACGGCACTGACCGTGGCAGAGCCACTGTGGGGTCAGGCAACACCGTCCCCCCAGCCCAGGGTCACTGCAACGCTGGCAGCTAGCTGCTCTTCCCCGCCTGCTTCTGCCAGGCTCCTGGCTCCTCCTGAGCCCCCCCTGGCCTCGCCCCCACTCCTGCCAGGCGCCGACTCTGGTGGGAGCCCAAACATCAGGGCTCCAAGATTATGATCTTTCACTCCCCTCACAAACATCTCTTGGGCTCGGATCGCCAGCCCTGCCCCAGTTCCTCCACTCCCCATGAGACCCGTGTTCACCTTGTCCCCATCTCCAGCCGGCTCTGACACTCTCTGGTCGCCTCCACTTTGCCACCGACAGGAAAATAAAATAAAGGAGCACCCAGAGCCACCTCCTGCAGCTCTCCCCTCTGCTTCCCGGCCAGGCCCGGCCTCACCAACCGGGGCACTTTGGGGCACAGCAAGGTTTGGGGCTGGTCCTCCAGCTTCCCCAGCTCGCATTCTTTTTACCCTTTTCCAGCCGCTTTTGCACCACTCGGTTTCTCCTTGCCACAAAGCATCACCCACTGCACACGCAGCCCTGGCGGCCCTTTCCACCCCCCCGGTCTTGTTCTTCTCACCGGTGTGTTGCTGGCAGAGGCGAAATGAAAGCCCTGCTCCGTCCCTCGCCCTCTCTACACCCATCCTTCTGCTTCCACCACTGTTGGCCTAGCAGAAATTGTAAATAGAGTTCACTATTTGGATAAGGGTTGTTTTTTTTTTTTTAAATAGCCAGGCGTATACATACAGTTTGCCGCTCAGGAAGTAGCACTAATTGTCGTTTCCTATAGTCAAACAGATCTATCTTTTCAATGCTGTCTTTGTGTGTCTGCGTGCGAGGGAGAAAGAGGGAAGGAGTGGATACGTTTATTCAATTATTTAAACACACACACAACACAACAACAGTACCGAGGAGGGACGGTTCCTCCCGCAGCAGCCCTCCAGCTCTCCAGATGCGGCATTACCCCCCCCCCCCTCCCCCCCGCCAGACCCAGTAGAACAAGGCACTCGGCAAAGAAACAGATTTTATCTGCTCTGACCATCAGCCGTGTTCTTTAACAACCCAGAACCGGAGCCTTTCCCATCTCCATCCCCCCCCCCCCCCCGGGGTCTCCTTCTCGCCCCCGGCCCCGCGGGGTGGGCGGGCAGGCGGCAGCATCCCCCGGGGCTGCGGAGCGGTGCTGAGCACCACCGGGCACACGGGGAGCCGCCGGGTTGCATCAAAGCAAAGAAGGGATCCGGGAGCCTCTGGCACCGAGGCTGACACGCACTTTGCTCCCGTTTGCTTCAAGATGCCACCAAGTCACCCGGCCATCGATTGATACCTCGGCCCGGGGGGAAGCGGGGGGAGGACCAGCTGTTGCAAAAGGACATGGTAAATCTAATAGGGGCTGCTGTCAATAGAGAAATGACAGAGAAGAATAATTGGCTTCTTAAAGTCTGCTGAACTAACACTCATCATGTAGCCGCGGACACGTATTCTCCATCGGAGCCTGGTATCCATTACTATTTTCCTTACTAGGTTTCAATTAAAAAGAGCTATAACCCCCACACGCACACCCCAAGGCAGGAGATACATGAAAGAGAAGAGGAGGCAGCGGACAACTCCTGCCTGTACGTGATGTTTCTTACCAGCCCCGAGCCCTTGACGTGCCCAAGAAAATTCACCCCGACCCCGAGCGCCCGGGCCGGGGCAGAGCCGTGTCTCCGCGGGGCGGTGGGACCCCACGCCCGGCATCGCTCCCTCCAGGGGCTGCAGGACTTCCAAAAAAAAAAAACCCAAACCTGCTAAACGGGGGATGTTCCCGACGCGTTTGGGCAGCGGAGGAGCTTCGGTTCGCCGCGGTGGGGAACCCACGGCGTGACCGTGTCCCCGGCAATTTCATTTCACTCCTTCCCTCTCGCGTGAAACAGAGCCCAAACTATCCCCAGCGCAGCGAAAGAAATTAAAAAACCCCACCGGTTTTCTGGGGAAGGAGGGAAGAGCTTTAGTTTTTTTTTTTTTCAATGCCCCAGTTAGGAGGTTTGGGGGCGACTGGGAACGTGGTGGGTTTTTTTTTTTCCCCTCCCCTGCAGCCCCTCTGTATGTTTGACCCCTGGCATCTGCCTGCGCAGGGCGAGGGAAGAGCTTCACCCGCCCTGTCTTCGTACGAGGGCTGCAAAAAGCAGTCGAAACGTGCCAGAGCTCAGCCCTGGGAAACTTTTGGAGAGCAGTGAATTTCGCTCCTTCGGCCAGCCTAAAGCCGACACCCGACGTGCAGGGCGAGGAGCTGCGGGCTCCATCCGAGCGGCACTCCAGAAGGCGGTGTTGGAAGGAGAAAAGTCTTCTCCTCCTTCACCGCTTCCCCAACGCTCCCCACTGCAAGGGGACAACTCCCCGTGGGGGCTGAGCTGTTCCAGGGGAGGGGGAGCCGGCGGCCCAGACCCCCACCCCCGGGAGCTCCGGGCAGCCCCGCCGAAAGCCCCCGGCCCTCCGGCACGTCGGGGCACCGGCAGCCCGCTCCGCTTCACCAGAAACCTCCTTTCTCTACATGCTCACACATCCCCACACAATCCAGCAAAACTCTCCGGAGATGTTTTCCGTGGGGAGCACAAAGATGGAAATAAAAAAAAAATAAAGCAGAAAAAAAAAAAGGGGGGGGGGGGGGGGGGGGCACTGCC
>NW_010972449.1:959515-961478 GCF_000737465.1 Haliaeetus leucocephalus | reverse complement strand
AAAAAACAAAAAAAAAAAAAGGGGGGGGGGGAGAGGGTGGCTCCTCTCTTTCTTTAGGGCGTGGGAGGTTTTGCAGCGCTGTTTTTAGTTTAGTATTTTGAACAAACTTTAGATTGATTTCCGGAAAGCGCAAACGCGCACACATGGGAAAGTGAAAAAACCGGTCCTTCGAGGTCATCTGAGAAGGGGAGACGGGATCTGAATCCCCCCCCCTCCCCAAAAGTAACAGAAGGGGAAAGATCCCATGTTTTTATAGTTTAAAAGTACTTTGAATTATTTGCTTTTAATGGCACACGTGGCTGCAGAAAAAGACAGGCTCTGCTTTCGATCTTGCACTTGCTCCTTGCTTTTCTATACGTGCGTGTGTGTGTGTACACGCATATATAAGCTTTACAGCCCCCACTTCATGGCCAGGTTTCTCTCTCCCCGTGTCCCCCCCTCCCCTTTCCCCTGGACCAAAAACAAGTCCCAGGCCACTCTTGCTCCTTACGGTAATTACTCTTCTGCTGGGATTCAGAAACACGGGCAGAGCCCACTTCTGCCACAGAGTTTCTCTAGAGCAGCAGGGGTGTTGTGAAAATTTATTAAACCCAGATGATCCGGGAGTTGGGGCAGACGGAAAAGATTTCCAATTAAAGCCGAGCGGAGCAGAATACAGCCAGCTTCGCGTCGCAGGTGTAAACAATATTTGTGCAGCTCTCGCTCCGCTTCCCGAAGCGGATCCTTCCCCCTCCTGTAACTGGGATTAAAGAGGAAAAGTTTGGGGGTTTTTTTTGCCTTTTTTTTTTTTTTTTTTTTTTTTCTTTTTTTTTTTTCTCAGCAGGTTTTGCTGGAGAGCCGCCGGGCTTGCCCCAGCGCCGGGCTCCGCGGACCAGAGCATCCTTCCCCGCGGTCGATGCGCGCCTGGGCGGCTCGGTGCCTGCAGCCCCCCCGGGGCCACCGGCCGCCACCTCCTACCCCTGAAAAATCCCCGCTCACCTGTTGCTGCAGCCGCTTTTTTAATGGCATGGACTTAAAGGGAAGCCTAAACCGCTCAGCGGCTGTCTCGGAAAAGCGGCGGCGGAAGAAATTATTCCAGTTAGACGGGAGATGGGGTAGGATAAAACAGACGGGGAGCCGGGGCATCACTTCTGATCCTCTGGATAAGGAGGGGAATGCGCTCCCGGTGAGCAGAGCCACTTTCTCACCACTTTGGTACCAGTTCTTGGGGGGTTGGGAGCTTCAACTCAGAGGTTCCCGGGTTCATCAAGTGCGTTCAGGCGCCCAAATCACCTGGGGGGCCGTGGGAGCCACCCCCCACCCCCCAAACAGCTTTTTCTTCCTTAAGTGAAGCTTGACACACGCTCCGTGCACAGGGCGCCCTGGTTTCTGAGGTTACAGTCTAAATACGGGAGAAAAGCAGTAATGAATGTTTAATCCGTGTTTTCTTTAAATACCATTAGGACAATTGTCCGGATCCCGGGTCAGGGGAAAATGCTGCTCAGTGGAGACAGGAAGGCGACGGGCTGGAAGGAGAAGGGGGGATTTTAAGAGCGAATAAGTGGGTGCACCGTGCACGGAGCTCACCTTCTGCAAAGACAAGGCGTGATTAATGCCCGCCACTTGTGCAGCCGTTTGCCCCTGCCCTGGCGCAGGCTACAGAGGCAGCACAAATCCTGCTGCTCTTCCCCCCGACAGCAAAGTGAGCAGAGCATGTTGTGAAAGACTCGGTCTGCACGCTGGCACGGGGGGGGGAGAAAAATACAAGACAAGCCCGTCCCAAGAGCTGAAGTGGGCAGAGTATTACATGTACAAACATCCAAACAAGATTCGAGCAGTACAAAGCGTCGGAAAATCCAAAGCAGCCACATAAAAAGAAAAGTTAAGTAGGAAGTGGTGTAAAAGTGTTGTCATTTATTTTGCCTTTCCTTACAGATGTTCTGCATAAAGCCCTATCTTAATGAGACAGAGGAAAGGGAGCCGG
>NW_010972449.1:666787-959312 GCF_000737465.1 Haliaeetus leucocephalus | reverse complement strand
GGGCAACGGGTGGAGCAGCGGCACCGCTCTTCTTAACGAATTGCAATAAAAGAGCTATTAGAAGTGACAGCCAAGGCGTTTATGGGCTGAGAGACAATGCGTGCCACGAAGGGGAGCATCTCTGCCTCCTCCGCCGGGGAACGGCGGGTGACGCAGAAGAACCGGTCCCGGGAGTGGGGGGGGGAAAGGGATCGGAGGAGTTCAGATCCGGGCGGGGAGAGTTTGGCCGTCAAGAGTTAGGAGCCCGGGAGGAAGCCCCCGAGCTGCAAAGCTCGCCAGGAGGGAGGGATAACGCGGCGGGGCAAGGGAAGCGCTAAGCCGAGCTTAGGGACCGGGAAGGGAAAGCTCCAGTCTTACAAAACAGCTGGACTAAAAACACCCCCCTCCTACATTTAAGGCTGGGTGCAGGCATACGAGATCTAATATTTTAGGTGACACAAGAAAGGAGCAAACACCTTGCCAAAAGCATCTCTCATTCCGCACCGCCTCCTCCCCTGAAATAGTGACACCCCCCCCCCCCCCAAAAAAAAACTCAAGCAAAAAAATCCAAAGTCAGGTCTCGCTGTCACCCACCAGCAAGGCGGGGGGGAATAAAATAATTGCGTTTCATGAGCCCTGCTCGTCCTGGCAAGATGAGGAAAGGAGCCGGTCGCCCCGGAGCCCCCCCTCTCTGCCCCCTTTCCCCGGGCAGGTGCCTTCAGGTGCGCCCTCCGCCCCCTCCCTCGCCACGAAACGACGATCCCAGCCCGCAGGAAAGCGCCGGGGACAGTAGCCGGGTTTAAGCAGAGAAAAGAGCCTGTTTGCTCCTTTATTAGTGTCGAGCCTACTCTAATTACGTGAAATCGCCGCTCTCGGGCTGAAACGACGTGTTGTCTTGTGCTTGTAAAATACATTTCAAGTAATTCTCCCCTGTCTATAAAGTACAGCGGTGGGGGGGGAAATATAAATAAACCGCTGTCCATTTGTTTAATGCTATTTTAGCCAAATTGACTGGCCGGATTGGAATTCGACATAAAAGCTTTAGTTTGCAAAACATCCGCACTGTAACGTCTGGGAGACAGGGCTTGAGCTCCAGCGCGACGGGCACGTTAACTGCATTAAAACCCCTCCATACATTTTCTAGCTTTTGCTTTTCTTTCCCTTTTGCAGCACATCCACCCGCTCTCCTCCCCGCCTCCGGGCGCCCGCGCCTGTTTTTCTCCAAATGAAGTATTTTACGTGATCGATGGAAGGAGTCATTTGGCCCATAATTAGGTCAATAAAATCAATGTTTATTCCTCTGATGGCCTGAAAGCTAATAAATTCCTCTTTTATATTCGCTCCCTCCGAAGATTAGAAACGAGCTCCCCCAGCCCCAGCGCCGGCGGAGCGGGCGGCAGCCCCGGCCGGCGGGGATCGCTCCGTTCCGCCGGGGAACAGCGCTCCCCAGTCCGCCCCAGTGCTGGCACCAACCGAGCCTCTCCCCCCAAAAGGTTTGCCTCCCCCCGACCCCAGAAAAAAAAAAAAAAAGGTTTATCCCACTCCTATCCCTCCCCGCTCCCGTTTATTTTTCAAGACGGGACGTTGCCCAGCGAATCCAGATTTAGTCTAAACCCCCCCATCACACACACACGCGCTCCCCTCCTGTCTCGCAGATAACTTCATTTCGCTTGATTCCCTTTGGAGTCCCTGATAAAAAAAAAACCAACCAACCCAAGCCTTTTCACGAACACCCAGGGAGGTTTGAAGGCGCCTTGGAGAAATCCTATTAGAGTTGGGGAAAGTAAAGCTTTTGGGACAAAAAAAGCGCGACATTTTCATTTTGCACGCAGTAATAGCGAGGAAGAAGCATCGCGGTCCTAATCAGATCAATATAGAGACACACAAATCTTTGCAAAGGTTTAGCAGTTTACAGTGGGTTCCAGACCTTTGACATACATTGCGGATTAATTGGGCACTGTCAAGAGGGGGGGAGAGGAGATGGGATTCCAGTTAATTAGTCGAGAAATGAATAAAAACTAAACATTATCGGAATTGTCTGCGGGTCCCGGTTTGTTAGTGGGGATTTGGGGATCAGCTTTTGTGCGCCGTAAATTGGATCTGAGTAGCGTGGTGCTGTCTTACACTGTCGTTTTGTGAACTGGCGACAGCTCGAGTCCATGGGAAAACTTAAAGGGAACCTGGGGCCGGTCACAGAGCCTCATTATCTCATGTCGGATACCATCTTTCGGGGAGAGCGTTTAATCAACAGTGGCACACAATCCTCCCCTCGCAACCTGGGCAAAAACCCGCACCACCTTCCCTTCCCTCCGCCCTCCAAACGGCCCGCCGCCGCAAGACGCCGGTCCGAAAGAGAAGGAAAAAAAAAAAAGAACGGACCACCCCCACCCCCCCAACCCTTTCCCGAGTGGGTGAAACCGTCCTACGAGGTGGGAGGAGGCGGCGAAGGACTCGTGTCCCCCCCGAAGCCCCCCGAGCCGGGGCTGCCCGCGGCCCCTCGGAGCGCGGCGGGTCCCCAGCGGGACACGTGGGGGTTTCGTCCGTGCTTGTGTTTGAAAGGGCTGGTTCTCCACTCGGGCTCTGCCTTTCCCCAAAAAGCAGGGAAGGAGCCGGGCCCGTGTCCGGAGGGACTTTTCCCCGCCGAGCTAGACGGGACGGTCCCCGCTGCCCACCCCGCGGAACAGCCTCGGCCACCGCTCCCCGCCTTCCCCGCCGAAAGCCTGGCACCACCGGTTGGTTTCTCCTCCTTCCCGGCCTGCTTTCCCTCCGGGAAGTCCCGGCTTGTCACCCGCTGCCTCCCCGGTCCCCGCGGCCGGGACCGGGGCCCCCCGGGGCCGCCCCGCCGGCAGGTGCCGGGACCCGGCGGGCAGGCGACGGAGCCCCGCGGGCCCGGGCCAGCGGGGTCCTGCCAGGGTGTCACCCCGGCTGGAGGAAGGGATTTTCCCTTCGTTCTCAGCAAGGTGAATTCCCAAGCATTCTCCCTCCCTCCGCCGCCTGCCCTGAAGGGTCCGGCTGGCAGGAAGGGGGAGAGGGAAAAAAAAAAAAAGCGATGGGAAGGAGCGAGGGGGAGAGGAGTCCTTACTGGGGGGAAACTTGCGGCGTTGAAGGCAAATGTTACTCCCCACCGTGCCGGTGCCCCGAGTACGGGGGCTCCGGGGGGGCGGCAGCCGCACGCCGGGGTCCCCCGCTTCTGCCCGGGGCCACCGCGGAGCCTGGCCGGGCTGGAGCGAGGGGAGCAGAGAGGGGGAGCCCTCAGCCCACGGGAACTCGCAGCTCGGTGTGGGGTGTCCCCCCCCGTCCCCCTCCCAGCCCCGAGCCGTTTTGCTTGCTCCCAGGTGGGGAGGGGACCCCGCTGTCCCCCGCACCGGGGGGGGGGGGCACACACACAAAGTGAGGTGTTTCTGGGGAGATCTGTCGAGCGGTCGCTCCGTGTCCCAATCTCCGGTAACCGAGCGGGACGGGGGCCGGGAAGCACCGGAGAGCGTGGCTTGGCGGGCAGGGAGGAGATGGTTACGGTGGGACCGCGGGGCCGGACAGCCCACCCTCCCCGCCTGGGGCTGGGAGAGCCCGAGGGACGGACAGACGGGACCTGTCCCACCGGTAAAATCCGCCGTAGGTAGCGGCGGGGCCGCGGGGTGATCCCCGGCCGCCGGGCACGCCGCACCCCTCCTCCGGGGCTGGGCAAAAACGGGCCCCGCGGACGGGGCAGCCGCTCCCCGGAGCTGCTACCGTCCTCCCCGCCAGCTCCCAGGGCCACCGGGACAAGTCCCCGTCGTCCCCTCCCCATCCCGAAACGAAGCTTGGCAGAAGATGCTTTTGGGCATCCCTCCCGGAGCGGGGGCACAGAGGAACCCCTCCCGGGGTGGAGGAAGGCGAAAACGTCTTTTCGGCAGGGAACCTTTGCAAAAAAAAAAAAAAAAAAAAAAAAGGAGCGCATCCCCATCCGTGCCCGGGAGCTGCCCTTCATCTCCCGCATCTCCCTCCCGTGCGGAGCCACCCGCGGTGGCCGCGGGGCCGGCGACATCCCAGCGCAGCCCGGAGCATCTCCGCGGCCGGGCAGCAGCCTCTGCTCCCGGCCTCCTCCGGGCCAGTAATTGGGTGTGCTTAAAATCAACCCGGCTAACAAGCCTGTTGTCCTCCTCACCCCACCCCCGCGTGTGAAACATTGTCATTAGGCGTCTAATATCTCCATTGCTTCCAGGGGGGAATGGGAAGAGGCTGCTCGAAAAAAAAAAAACAAACAAAAGAAAGTGTGTGAACTTCCAGCGCCCATATGCGCAGCACAATGCAAAGCAGGTTAATATCAGTTAGCAGTTCTGCAGTGACCTGTAAAGTTGCCTCTCTGGAAAGATTCTTGATGTATTACTTAACATGGCTACACAGTTATCTGTCTCGGCATTAATGCGTCCATTAAATCACTGTTGAGTAGCATCAACCTACTCCCGAGTCTTTCTGTCCCCTGGGAATATGGTTTCTAAACAGGATCAAACATGTGATGCTGACAAGTCATGAGATAAGTTATAATTAATTAGAGTTTGCTACATCCACAGAATGGGTACTTGGGGGAGTGGGGATGGACCGGGCCATTAAGGACTTCAGCCGGGAGGGAGGATCTATAATATCGAGTTGGAAAACAAGAAGAAGTAATAATCAAAGGTGGCCGAAGAAAACTGCAAACCTTTAGCTTTCAGAACTCAGTCAAGATTAAAGACGTTCTTGATGGGAAACACACCATCCCCTTCTTAATGAAAACCATGGGGAGACTGATGCTGCGGATGGCTTCTTAAAGAGGGAGAGAAAAGCCTCGCTCCAAGTTCGAGGACGAAAATCACCGGCGCAATTTGCAAAGGGAAGAGGAGAAGGAGAGGAAGGAGCTGGGCGAAGGGATCCGCCTTGCCTGGCTGAGCAGGGAAACCGCATCCAGAGGTCACGTCCCCACCCGACACGCACTTTGGGGTCGTTTCGCAGATGTTCCCCTGATTCAGAAAGGCCCGTAGCATTCCCCCCCCCGCCTGCCCCAGAGTGCCCTGGAAGCTGCCGAAACCCCTCTCCTGGCAGACAAATGGCCCCTCTTGCCCTGGGCTGGGGCCAGCCTCCAGCCCTCCCCCCTGCCTTCTTCTCTGCTGGGAATGACAGTTAAAAATCAGACTGCAAACAAGTGGATTTTGGTCTGAGCTGCAATAGCCCTTATTTGCTTTGCTTTAACAAACAGCTGGGGGGGTTTACTTTCAAGCTGGCTGTAAAAGCCCCGCATGGGAGGGGAAAGGCAGAGGACAGAGGTTAACTGGCGGCATGGGGTGTCTTTTCATGCCCTTTGCGAGTCAAAGCGATGGCTGGGTTTATTTGCTTGTTCTCTGCAATAAATGGGAGCCCTTCAGGTGAGAAGATGCTGGAAGGGTGGAATGACAGGACAGATTTACACCTGTCCTTACAGCTTACCCTGACAACCCCATAGCCTACAGAAATGACCAGTGGTGCCGCATAGTCTGGGGAAGCCAGCAGGTTCACTCTGCTTTTTTTTGTTTTTTCTTTCTGTGTCGCCCCCCCCCCCGCCCCTCGCATCTTACTCCCTTTCCCCTTTTTCTTATGGCACGACATGAAGCACAGAGAGATCGTCCCGACTGATACGCTCCCCCCAGCCACCCCTTGCCCCAGGAAGACAAATATCACAGCGGACCCCGTGGAGCCCCTTCTCGGGGCACCTCCTTGGTCGCGCAGGGAGCCCAAGCTCTGCAGCAACCGCACTCCAGCCTCCTGCTACACCACCGTTTCATCGCTGGCCTCCTCCAATTCTCAGCTGTCCCCCTCCCAGCCAAAAAGGCAGAGGGGAGATAACCCCCCCTTATGTCCTGTTCCGCCCCTCCCGCCCAAACCATCCCACCTCGATGACAGAGGCTATCCAGATGCCTCTGGAATCTGGCCGGACCTGGCTACCATCTTCATCTGTGGAGAGGACAAAGGCTGCATTCCCCATCTCCCAACCCAAGGGCCTGTTGCCACCTCCTAGTGCCTGCTGAAAGCCCTCCTCAAAGCCAGCTCTCAAGTGTGGCGTCTGGTGGAGCCAGGACCACTCAACCCTGCATTCAGCACTCCTCGATGAAGGGCTGGCTGCAGCCTTTCAGGCTGAGAGCATGTGGGGTGTTGCTGAGGGTCCCGTCCCCTCTGTAGAGAGGGGTGGAATGAGTATTGGTAGCCCCTAGCCAAAACCATCTTGTGAGCAAGCAAGGCAGCCCAACATCTCATCACCCAAGCCCATGCAAACACCACTTAACAGGACCTTTGGATGCTCTCTTCCAGCATGGGTGCCTTAAGTTACATTCAAAGAGCCAAACAGAAAAGCCACGCGACACGGCAGCGCGTAACTGAGGTCTCCTAATGGATCCCACGTGCCCACGTTAGGTGCCCACGTTCCCAGGACAGAGCTCCTGTGCAGCAGAGTGCTCAGACATGGGATGCACAGGATGTAGGACACCAAGCATAGAAGAAACACCAGGTCCTAAGCTGCTCTAAGCATCTTCATCTAAAGTTTCATAGGTGCCAAGTTCTGCTGGGGATCTCCAGCTGCCATCCCCTCTCCCGCAATAGCCAACGGAACCCAAGTCACCCGTTCTTACAAAAAACCCAGAGAAGGTTTCACATCGCCCCGTGCCTATTCTTAGGCTCATTCCAGCGATGATTTCCCAATTACACAAAGTCAAACAGTTTCAACAGAAAAGACTGGGAATGCCTCACAGGAGGACTCTTGCCTCCCCTGGGGCTAGGAAAGTATAGAGAACCTGACCCAAATGAGGCAAGCAAGGGGATTTGCAAACAGGTCCCTCTGCTCATGGCGACAGCCCTAAGCCCTGGGCTGGGGTTATAGCCAGAGGCAAGCACTCGAGATTCCTCTAAAATCTTTGGGAACATCTAAGGGTTCGGCACTTCTGAAAATCTCTTAAGGCTTCTTCAGATGCCTGGAGAGAGATTTCACAGCTTGCTTCCTCTTAATAGCTGAGTTTCAAGTCTCTGGCCAGAAAAATAGGCTGTGCAACTTCAGAGCACCTTCTCTAGGACAATTAAGATTAATAACTCACCATTTCACCCATGATACACACCACTATTGCGTAGTAATCATGAGATAATATCTTCCATGGTAAAACTCACCCCAGTGAAGACGACGGACAAGGATATCACGAAGGGGCACAGGGGCTGAGAAGAACAGTTAAACCTTTTATAGCCTGGAAGGAGCAGGGGTGCCTCTCCCTACCGCATTCCCTTTCGGAGGTTGAAGCTTACTGGGATGATTTTGCCAATGAAGACTTTGCAGGAAGCGAAGAGGCCAAGAATATCCTTTGGAAACTTAAAAAAAAAATGGTTTTGGTTGATTTTTGCTTTTCCATTACACTTTTTTAGATACCATTTTTGCAGGCTAGGCACAATGAGCAAAACCAAGGCAAGAGTCAATGCCCAGGTAACAGCACCGGCAGAGCAGCAGCAGCGGAGCAGAGATGCGTCTGTTTTCTCATCTGCAATGTGAATGCTTCAGCTCAGCAGTTTGCATAAGACTACTCTGTAGAGTAAATAAATGCCTTTCAGGGAAGAGGCAGAGATGCTCTTTGGGATTGGCAGGGGCAAGAAGAGGAGGGAATATACTATTTTGAATCGTCTCTTTTCCAGCTGCTCTGGAGTTGATGGAGTGACATTTAAAGGGAAGCATCAATCCAGGTGCCTGAACACGCAGGGTTAGACACCACAGTGCATCTCTCCATGGAGGTACTTGGCCATTGCCGGCCAGAATTCCAATGTCAGATCAACCACAAAGTCAAGTTCAAGGTCTTGTCCTCATTGCTTTAAATGATCTGGACCCTGCCTCTTGGAGAAACCACTTCCCCTCCTGTATGCTGGGATCACTGGAGGCGCTGGAGTTTATACCAGGAGGAGGTTGCAAAGGGGAGAGTGCTGACAGCAGGCTTTGCTCAGTGAGAGGCCCTTAGCAAGACAACCCACTTCTCACCTCCATTTACCAAAGCCTGGATGTGGTTACCTCCTGGTGGAGATCCGCTTTTTTTCCGTCAAGGATTTCCCAGATGGGAACGCATGCATGGCCTGACCTGCTGCCCTGTCAGGTCCCAAACACGCTGCATTTCCTTCCTACAACTACTCCCCTTCTGCAGAGCACACACAACACATCCAAGGCATCCCAGAAGAGCTGGGTTTGCCGCATCTTTCTGAGACGCAGCTTATCTGCATATATTCAATGACCACGTCTGGGAAGTCTGGATGTGTTCAGCCTAGACATAATTTCCAGGCACGGAAAAGGGTGTGCTCAGAAACCTCAGACATTTTCTAAGCCTACTCAAGACCTGCCACGATCAGATAGTTTGTCCAGGCAATGAAGTCCTGAAGATGGAGCACACGGCTGGGAAACATCAGATTTGGAGGAAGTTAAGGACATTCAGAAGACACTTCCGAACATGCAGTTTTTCTTGCATGACACACAGGGTCACTCTTGTCAACAAATATCCTATTTTAATATTTCATTAAACTTTCATGGTGTACTTTGAGTCCATGATATAGGCACAGTCAACAAACCTAAAAATCAATTAATCAGTCCCTAAGCGAATACCCACTGAGAGAGAGAAAGGCTCCCATTAATTTCTCCAGACTTCAGGTCAAGCCCTAAATGTATAAAGATCAAAAGACCTGGAGATTAGCTTTGAGCAGTGTCATCAGTGGTGGGATTTCCAAGGGCCACACTCAGCCCCTTGCAAGTAGATGGGCAAAACAATATTGACCCAAGAATTTTTAGTTCTCTTTTTTTGCAATGAGGCAACTCTTGATTTTTTTTTTTAAAGAAAGGAAACGGTGAAAGAAGTTGTTTGCACTTTTCACTACAAGTGATAGTTTTCCTAGAGGCATGTGTGTGCCTTGCACACACACATCCACACACACACACATCACTCCTAAGTTCCTGAGAAGATGAGTGACAGCCAAATTGCCTTGCAGCCTTCGCTCTTTGCACATCTCCCCTGCCAGGTCTGCAGCGAGAACAGGTGGCTTTCGCACCTAGCACATATTTCTCCTGGCTGAGTGTTAACAGTGAAATCAAATCCTTTCCTTTGACCTAGGAATTTTGATGGGAGAGGGAAGGGTGTCTTGTTTGAGGGGGTGTGGCACTTCTTTCCACAGGAACATTTATCATTTCTCTGCTGAAAAAGAGACCAATAACCCATACCCCGTGCCTGTTATTACCCCGTGAATTCAAAGGTGTCTCATTTTAATGGGCCCTTAGCAATAATGCAGGCACCTCATCATTTATCATCTTGCGCTGACACCTTCCTTGATGCAGAAAGCTCCTGAATGGCACTTCTAAAAGAGGTTTCAGCAGAATGAGCCATGAGGGGTCTTGTAGCTTCTCCTATAGTCAAGCAAAGGGAACACCCGAGGCATGTTTTATGCCTTTACGCAGGAAAGAGTGACAGTATCAGACACTCTCTGTTCTCCTCTCTAGTCTATCTCCAATGCCAGGCACAGCACAGGGGATGAAAATCAACCTCTGAGGGCCACATCTCCCCCTTTAGCAAGGGCAAAAGGGATGAGACACAGCGGCGTGGGCAGGAAAGTCCCGCTCCCACCTCCTTCCCACATCCCGCGACGATATCGGAGCCAGCCTGGTGTGGAGATGCCCCTGCACAGGGCAGAACTGACCCAAATTACTTCCCCTCCCTCCCGAAGCAAAGCAGAAACGAAGGGGTGAATCACAGCTTTGACCTACAATTTGAAGTCTGCTTTTTTCCCAGGGCTTTAAGGAAATCTCGTGTTAAATCCATAACCGAGTCATAAGGGAGACAGGCAAAACATCCTCTGACACAGCTGACCTCCTTTCTCTCTCTCTCTCTCTCTCTCCCCCGAGAAGATGTTTTTCAAGGAAAGAAGCCAAAAACTCAGCTTAGGGAAATGAGCAGAGCTTGGCTGGGTTGGTAGGGCTGAGCTGACTTCGGCCAGGCAGGCGCTGCCTCCTAACCTGCTCCTATGCAAATCCCACCGCCACCACCAGCACCAGTCTCGCTTTGGCAAGGCTGCTGCTTTCCTCCTGGTAGCCAGGTTTGTGCAAATACAGTCTTGCCACAAATCCATTTGCAATGGCCTCAAATGACAACAGCTGATTTTGATGCTCGCAACAGTAAATCTTCCATTTTCCCCTCGGAGGGTTTGGCAGCGCAATGTTGATTTTCTTCTCCAAACCTTGCCTGGCAAAGGTTTCCCTATCTCATAGCCTCATGCAAGCACAACGCTCTGTAATTACCGGGTCCGGAGTCTTTCATTCAAGTGCCTTCAAGGACTTTGAAGCATGAAGGATTTTGACTCGGGGGCCCCTGAGGCAAAAGCCCAAGGATTACTTTGCCCAATTTACTTATGAGTAAACTGAGGCACAGCAGAGAGGAACCTCTAATTTTCACGAGTCTGTTCATTCAGGGTTCCTCGTTTTCCACACTCCCAACTCAAAAATGCCCCAAAGGCTTCAGTATTCAGGGCTGCTGAGCAGCCAAATGTTTGGCAGAAGGATTTTGCAGCACTCCAGAAACTCAACTCCATCATCTTCCAAACCACCCACTCAGAAAAAATCAGGGCATCCAAAACTGGTGGTTTGTTACACTCAGCTGATAATAGGGTGTGTTATTAATGAACCCCAAATCTCAACCTTTCTGCACTTTCATTGAAGAGATATCTAGAGGGGAAAATAGGAAAGCCGATAATATCTTCCCCCTCTTCTGCCCAAGAGCTCAGCGCGTGGGCAAAGGTTGGGAGGAAGGGAGGTATTTCCAAACAGCTTCACAGGAGGCTCAGCGCCTGCACTCGCCAGGAGACACCTCTGTCGCAAGAAGCACGTAAGGCCACGAGCATCCGAACAGAACGAGCGTGGCCTGGTTCCCAGCAGATCCGCGCCCATGGTTGATTGCCCGCTTTACCCGAGTTACACGAAGGCTCAGGCGTGAACTCGGCCCTCGTTTGTCCCCAAGGGTTCTGCGCGAGGGGTGGACTCCCTGTTGAGCGGTTTCTCCAGCGTCCACTAACGTGGGGACACCAGTGACAGCTCTATCACCCACTCTGGGTACAAGCAGCTGTCCCCAGTACGGATCCTCAGGCATCTGCCCAGAGATGAGTGCTTGCTATAATACCCACTGCTTTAGTAGGAATCACTAATGGTCTCCTCCTCTATCTTACTGCTGTCTATTTTCACAAAAGTTTTAGGAAACTTTTACCCTTTGGTCAACTTTGACTGAAACCACCATTTGTGTTCGGAAAATACTAGGGGAAGGGGATGGAGGGGAAGGGCAAAGCCACTTAAACTTCCTTTCCTAGCAACTGTCTGAAGAAAAAAGGAATAATTGTGTATTATCCACATGCAGCCAGAGAAGTTGTTACAGGAAAGAATCCATCAAAGAGGAAAAGGAGATTCAGATATTCAAGGAAGAGATTTCCAAGTTGACTTATGATTTTTCCTCCAGGATCTCATTGCAATAGACACCGTGCAAACACACAGTGAGAGACAATTTCCTGCACTAGATATATTAAAATCTAAGCTGCAGAGACAGAAAGAGTGTGGGAGGGAAAATGGGAGGGTTAAGGAGAATTGAACTGACTCACCCCGGGTTACTTATCTGGTCAAGAATAGAGGCAGAGAGAAATAATCCAAGGCTCCAGAGCGCCAGTCCAACACTCTGTCCTTCAGACAAGGTTGCTCCTACCTACCCCTTTGATCTGTTCCTAACACCAGGGAGCAAGGGCCACCTCCTATCAAACTGAGAAGCTGGGCAGCAGCTAAAGAGCAGCCAACGGAGAAATACCAAGAGAAGACCATCTGAGAATGCCAAATACTTGTGAGAAGAAAGCGTCTGTTGCCAGCAAAAAAACGACGGTGTCGCATGCGGGCTGCAGTACGTCAGCACGGTTCCCCAGCAGCCAGGGCTCTGCTCACTAACATCAGCAGGATCTGCTCCACGTTATCAATCACGAGTGCCAGGTAGAGTAGAGGGGAGCTGTGAGCTCAGTCAAGGCCATACCCCAATTAGGAGAGCACCGACACGGGGTCCCAAGCCAGTGATCTGGATGTCTTGGGCAGCGAGAGAGAGGGGGTGATAAAAAGAGAAAATAGCGCCAAAATAGTGACGTAAATTAACTGCTGTGAGTAAAGGAAAAGAGAGAGGAGTCCGCTGCTGGTAAAGGTGAATTAAACCTTCCTTACCCCTATGAACCCCTGAAAGAGTTAACAAAATAGTAGGAAAAGGAGAACAGAGATTCTAATTTATGGAGAGGTTCAAAGGGCTTTTGATAAAGCCCTTCAGTAGAGTCTCTGAAGGAAATTTTATAATCATGGGGTTGGGAGATAAAGTGCTGTCATAGATTAAAAACTTGTTGAGACAGAAAACAGAGGAGAAGGAAATAAATGGCAAATGACCAGCATGGAAATAATTTAGGAGAGGTGTCCCCAGGATGAATTTGGAAAGTAGTTAACTGTAGTATGACTTTATGACTAATAGCAATTAGACGTGGTAGAATAATAAACAGAAGCATACTAACAACGTCGATCCTGTACCCATTGCCTGCATGTGCTGCAGAGAAGTCTGATCTAGAACAACCCATTGGTCTTTTTTGATTACTTCGGGGGGGGAAGTGTTATTATTCCCATTCATTCCCCATAAAAGTAAGAACAGAAACATTTCAATGACACCTCTCCGTCCCCACACTCCTTCCGCGGGCAGACATTTCGAGAGCACACTGACAAAGAATACCTGGCACCAGGAAAGCGGAGGAGCAGGATTTTTTTGGCTTTCGATTGCAATAAAGTTTTCAACGATTCCCTCCCCCTCACTTCTCCCTCCCTTCACCAACTGCCTCTCCTGAGCTTGTACGGGCTGCGACCCACTGGCTGAGAAACACCCATGGGAGAAAGCACGTGTCGTGCTTTGCTGGCAACTAAACCCTATTTAGTTAAGTCGAGCCTAGGTGAGAATTCTTGCAAATACCAGGGAGATCCAGGAGTATTATACAGAAGGGTGGGATACCAGGAAATAAAGCTGAGCAGTGGCTACGTATCAGTCTAAACTAGACTTTACTAAGTCAGTCCCCTGAGTTTCAAAGGGATGCGAGAGAAGTGGTCCTGCCACCAGCTACCTCTTGAGACCAGCTCCCACTGCCCCCTGGGAGCCCCCCAAGCCCTCGGCCACTTGGCCGGCCAGGGCCGTTGGGCAAGGAGCCCTCCAGAGCTGAAAGGTGCTTTGCAAGGAGTGAGGATGAGGATTTACTTGGCAGCAGCTCAGCACCGAAGCGTTTCTCCTGCTCGCTGCGAGGAGATGCTGAGCTTCTGCAGGTGCCCCGCGTGGCACAGGGCACACGAAGAAACTTGAGGCATCTTTTACCAAAATAGGTGCAGAACAGATGACAGCGAAATGCCCTTTTCCTTTTCCCACTTCCCAAACACAGGAAAACTTCAACTACCTGGGATGCTTTCTGCACGCCGGCTGCCCACCACCTCGGCAGCTCCGCTCCGAGACACAGGCTTGGGAAAGACCCTTCGCACCAAGTCCGGCCCCTCATTATCCGCAGAAAAAAAAAAAAAAAAAGACCAGCGTGGAGATGAACCAGATTGCACTGTAAGTTTCGACCGGCCTTTAATCAAGTCACGCGATCTCAGGATAATTTGGAAACAAATGAAAATTGATACATTTTAGGCATGCTGAGGGCAGGGAAGGGAAAGGCTGGATGCGGCTGCTGCATGGGCATGAAAGGCGGCAGGGATATTCACGGTGGGTCCGTGCCCTCCCCGTGTCCCTGGGGAAAAGCAAGGCAGCTGCTCTGAGCAAGAAGGTGCTTGGCATTTTAAAAGAACTGGGCTCTGAGCAAGGAAACGGTTGCAGGAATATTGATTGCACAAGATGGCTGGTTGCCTGCCTCGTCTTCGTGAGTCTTTCTATTTTTTTTTTCCTCCCCAGCATGCCCACAACGCCAGCCCTTTTATGACAGAATGATTTTAGTGAGCCTAAACACAATGTGCCTTACAGCTGTAATTCTGGGACTCCTCGAGCATGAATCATATGATGCACAGAGCTGATAGTGGGGGCAGAGGCATTTGCTTCGTTTCCAGACAGAGGGATGGAGTCAGACTCCATCCGGCTGAACCAGTGCTACCACCGCTCCCGCACCTTCTTCCAAACACCACGTCAAAGCAGGGCCAGGTACCCGTACGAGCCCTGTTTACTAAAAACCACCCTCCCGAGCCGCAGTGTGTCTGAGGAATCAAAGCGCGGTGCTGCCATCGAGAGCTCAAGGCATTCCAGTCATTAGTCTCTTGCAAAATCTCATGACCTTGTGTAGGCAAGGCCACAAAATTCACTTGTTCAACTTCATTCTCAGACTTTCATTGAGTTTGACTCAGGGGAAAAAAAAAAAACCAACACACCAAACCATAAAGCAGCAGAAATAAAAATAATACCAAAGGGAATGGAGTTTGCAGGGAGGGAAATCTTGCTGCCCTTCCCTCCTGCCCAGAGCTACGGCTGTCGGGGACCCGGTGGCAGAGGCACCGTGAGCTGTCGCTGCAAGCGATGGAAAAGCTCGCGGGCAGGATCACGCCTGTCCTGGGCAGATGGGCAGCGGGGGCTCTGCAGGGCACTGAGGGGAAGCAGGGATGGGCAAACTGGGGGTGACTACGACTCACTGCTACACAGACCCCCACTTCAGCTGCAGCCAAGGGGCCGTGGTGGCAGGAGCCTTCGTAGCAGCCGTTGGGTTTTAATTTTTTTTTTTTTTTTAAATTTCCATCCATTCTTTTACTCCTTTCTAAGCCCATCAGATCTGAATCCATCCATCCAAACCTCCTGGAGAAAAGGCAGTAAAGAAAACCTTGGGAAGGCAATTTGAGAGGCTGTGAAGGATCTAAGAGCATGCACAGGTGCCTTCCTCTGAGCAGGACTGCGCACTTCTCCGAGGCCCAACGCACGCTGGCATCGTTCCACCGACTTCAGAGAAACCGTGCTACCTCAGGACCGGATTCATTTTCCTTAAGCAAATGCTCATGACACTTTTTTTTCCACTCACTCTGGTGGAAACCAGCACTGTCCCCACCGTCCTCCTGTTATAGAACGCACCTCCAACACTTCGCTTACGTTTTATTTATGTAGCCTCACTCAAAAGGTCACCAGCGCAAAAAATACACAATTTTTACTATTTGTAGGTCATAGGATTTCACAGGTATGAGTGTCCTTTTATAGCATAGAAGCAAACAGCTAAGAACATATTTTGATTACCCTTTAAAACTTGCAATAAAGGTGTTAAAAGGAAAGAGTGTTTTTACGTGCCATGTCAAGCTGTAATCTACTCCATATCTCACACACACGCTCTTCCAGCAGAGTGCAGTTGTTTCAAGTCTGTCTCCAATGCTGTTTTTTTTTTTTTTCCCTAAGTAGCGCTTGTATAACCAGCAAAGGAAAAGCAGAAAAGCATATCTGCGACTAGCTTTTTAAAGTAGCGATTCAATGTTGTTGTTCTCCTGCCCCAAGGAGTTATGTATGACGCTGCTATTGCCTTCCCATGGGAGGCGATAAGAAAGTTTGGGCTCAAGTTACCGGCAGAAACACTGGGCTGGTGACAGAGAACCTTTAGCGTCCTGCTAGCGAGGAGCAGCCGTACGCCTGAGCCACGATCCACAGCTCCAACGCTCCGCTTTCTCCTGCCCGGCTGTGTGCAGCTCCGTCCGTGCCCATGTCGGAGCGGGCGATGGGGACACGGGTCAAGCTGTGGGGTCTCTCAGCGTGTGGGTCCTGCAAAATGCCCAGCCTTGTCTCTAGCCCCATCTGCAACACCAGAGGAGAATTAGGGGGCCTACAGCTAGAATTAGGGGAGACAAAGAGCTCAGCAAGCTGGTGGGAAACACTTAGGAGATAAGCCTGGGCTTTGTCTCCCTTTCGCTGAGAGCTCTAGCGAGAGCAGGGCAAGGAAACAGAATACTTCTTTTTCCCTTCAGCTATCTGTCGTGAAGCTGGAGGAGGAGGATGCTTAAAAGCCATAAAACCATCCCCTAATCCCCCTCCCACTAGAGAGATAGCTGTCAGGAGCGCCTGTCTTCCCGAGCCTGCCAACAGCCCGCGTGTGACACCTCCGAGACACAATTATCGTAAGCCGAGATTCCCAAACGACCCCCGGAGCAGTCCCATCCCCGCATCCCGCGCATCCTCCGCGCTCCTCGCCCCGACGCCCCGCTCAAAGGCCGCCCGCGGCCTCCGCCAGCGACGCTTCGGCTCTCTTGCTAGCCCGGCTTAAAAGCCACAAGGCAAACAGGGTTTAACTCCTGATCAGCTTAAAAATAAACAAACGGCGACTCTCCTAAAACAGGAGAGCCCAAACAAATAATTATCACCTCCCCCTTGACTCTGGCTAGCAGGGCCACAGAGAGCCGGCTGCTCTTTCTGCTTCTGTGTGGTCTCCCTTATAGACAGGCGAACATAAAGGACTAAGTCACTGAAACTTAACGAGTTACTGCTCGTTAGCTGAACCACATTAACTGCCTGCGTGCGCGCTCCCTACGGATAGTTGGGGCAAACTCCTTTTATTTGTATTGGGAACGGGCTAGGACAGCATTTTCCAGCCTCAGAGTCTTAAAGCTGCTTTCTAAGAGGTTTGCAAACGTAACTGGAAAACAAACCACTTGTCACCAGGGTTGAGCCACTGACTTGGGGATCCGCACCCAGGGGAAAGAAAAAGCGTTAGAGGGCCGGCAGAGATGGAAATCACGGGGCCAAGAGCACGCACTCGGCTGGTTAACACAGCCCCGCCGATAAATGGTAACTCATGATGTTTAATCGCATGCAACTACCTGTCCGTGCTTTTATTCCCCGGGTGTGAGGAGCGCCTCGAGACAGTGCCGATCGCAGCAGCCACTCGCTGCTCTACATGCAGCGCAAGGGCATCCAAAGGGGAAAGAAATAAATAAGCAAGCAATTAATACGCCCATTTCAGAGGAAAGTTTCTCCAGTGTTGGAACCGCCAAAGACGGAGGGGTTGCCTACTCCAGAGCAAAACCGTGCTCCGGCTATTTTTAATCTGTCTCTTTCAGACCGCTGCAAACCGTGATGCCTTCAAAGCATTTTTGAGGCGCGACAAATATTTTTTAGGAAGGCGAAAGACGGAAGAAGTTACATGGGGTGAAAGGGAAGGAGAAGGCTCTGCTCCGGGTGACTTCCCATTTGGGATGGGGTAAGAACAGCCCCACGGACAGTTAGCGCCGAGCAGCTGACAGGCTGCGGCTTGTCGGCGTGGCCCTGCCCCTGTGTCAGCAGAGCCGTAGCCAGATAATTATACTTCTCTCTCGCTCTCTGGACATTTGCACAGAGGCAAAGCTCGAGGCGCAAACCTAAAGCAAATTGCATGCTGGCATCTGCGTGCTAATAAGATGCCTCTGCGTTTGAGAGCGTGAGAAATAAACTGGCTGGGCTTTAAAGAGCAGGAGGATGAACGGATGACAAATGTCATCCCCGTTCATCCTAGGGGTATGGGTGTCCCTGCTAAGGAAGGGTTTCAAGCCGGGTTAACCCGTCCCCTGTCGAGGCCTTCCTTATCCGTCTCCCACAGGTGAACTCAGGGCTGAAGCCTCTCAACACGCAGTTCACGGGGGTCTTAGGTGCAAGACCAGGGCTTTGGCACGGACTGCCAGCTTCAGCAGTGCTGCCTGAGCCGGGCTTCTGCCCAGGAAGGATTCATTTTTACGAACAGGTTTTCTCTCCATCAGCAAAGCTTTTGGAGAAGCGGAGTACTGAGGAATATTTGAAATCTTTGGGTCGCCGATTTTTTTACGTAGCCTAACTCGGCTGGGATCTCTCATCTTCTGTAAAATACTACAGTTTTATTTCAGGGTGGAAATTTCATATGAAATCGAAATATACTTTATCATTCATTTCTGTTGCCAGCTCTTTTATTTTTAATAACTTCTGAGATCAACGAAGCAATGCCGTTTTCAGAGAATGTTTTGTACAATCTGTCCAGATGTTCAAATACCAATATAGAAGTATTCCAAGAAAAGAAGGCCCTCTCTTCTGTCATTACAAGAAATATATTTGCTATCACATTATTGACAGATAACCCCCCCTTAATGATCAGCAGAAGTAAACATCAATTTTTATTTGTATTTTTGTAAATCTTTCTCTATGCCATCTATCTAATGAACTCACCCCAAACAGCATCTCCAACTGGTGCCGCACTATCATTTATACTGCTGAGCTAATAATTTAATTTTCATTGGGGGGCGGGGGGGGGAGATGGAAGGAAAGAGATGATTTTACTAAATTGCTTCACTTTGGATAACGTTCATCCTCTGGCCACTTCTGATTTATATCTGCCATTGACATTTCCAGTTTCTTAGAAATTAATTCCCTTATTTGAAAGAAAGAAAAATAACCTGACTGGCTGCAAAAGGAGCCCAGGACCATGGGGTATTCAACAGGGCTCGACCAAGAAGGGTCAGTACAGCATCTCCCGCACACTTCCCTGCCCGAAGGGCAGGTTTTGGGCCAGCAGCTGCCCGCCTCACCCCTCCTCGCCCGGGGATGTGGGGCAGGAGCGGCTCTGCTGCCCAGGGGCAGGCAGGGCAGGGCAGAGCTCCGGGCCAAGGAGCAGGTTTTTCCTCCTCCATCCCTGCCCGCGGGAAGGGCTGGGAGCACCCCGATCCCACTGCCGGTGCAGGGAGCGTTCAGCAGCTCCTTTGGGGCTGCCAGAAGCTGGGGGACACCCCAAACCTCCCGAGAACCCAGGTTGTCCGAGTGGCCCTCCCACCTCAGACACCCAAGGCAGGGTGCTGGCTGCCCCCTCCCTCCCCCAGGTCTCTCCCCAGGCAAGCGCTGCTGTCACTGGGAAGCGGGGACCGGACACTGCCCTCGGCCTGCTGCAGGCTCCGGGGGAAAAGGAGAAGAGAGAACAACCCAAGCAAGGTGCCATTAAAGTTAATTGGTTTTATTGCCGGTTTAACAGTGTCTTGTAAATCTTTTTATGACCCAGCCCAGGAACACCAGTGAGGCCTAAACTGGAGTTGGAGCAGGATGAGTAAGGGAGCAAGGACGGGGGAAGAGCAGCTCTCGCTCTGGTCTCCCCCTCCCTGATCCCCACCGGACTGGAGAGCTGCGAACTTTGGGGCCGCGATACCCAGAAGAGACTCTTGGCAGCACAGAAAGGGGATGGAATAAACCCCCAAACATTCCACGTTCCTTCCCCACCCAGACAAGACCCGAACCTCCCTTTTGCCCCTGCAGAAAGCTCGCCTGGGCCCAGCAAAGTTTATTTGCTCCTGGCAGAAACGCCGCAGGAACGCACGCGTGTCCCACGCCTCGCGGGGACGCTGCCGGACACGGAGGAGGAGCAGGGGCACCTCGCTAAGGTCCCTGTAGAGGACGGGAAAACCCCTTTGATCTTGTGTACTTGCAAGGAGAAAGCTAATCCCATGTAGTGATATAAGTACCAGATGCTTCTTGGAAGAATTATACTAGGGCACAGGGTTAATGCTCCAGCTTTTCTTTAAAGTGTCCTGTGGATTATTCCCCGATTAAAAGGATTGTTCCCCAAACGGCTGGAGCGTCAGCCCGGCTGTTATTGTTGTTGTTGATACATGGGGCGAGAGAAAGGACACGAGGGGGAACAGGGTGTTGGGATTTATTTCTTGCCTCAATAACCTTTCGCCCCCCCTTTGCCCGACCGCTTTTCTTCCTTACGAGCTCACCAGGGTTAGGTTGGCCACTGCCAGGGCTGCTCACCCAGAAGGGGAGGAAGGGAGGCTGGGGAAAAGGATGCTGAGAGGGTTTTTTTTACATTTTTTAGGAGTCCAATGCAGTGGGCACCCACCTCCACCTGTGAATGAACCCGTGAAACTGGGGCTGGGGGGGCACAGAGCCGGTAAAGGGGCTCAGCCCCTGCGCAACGGTGCACCCTGCTCCCAGCCCCAAATCATCCCTGCTCAGTGCAGGGGAGATGCGGGAAAGACAGAGAAAAAGAAATATTTTTGCCTCTTCTTGCTGCTCCCACTGCTTAAGGTAGATGAAGCTGCAGGTCCTTTCCCCGCAGGGAGCTGCCCGGGAGCACAACCAGTCACTCCGCACCCGCGGAGGGGTCCCCCCCCACCGAGCCCCCCGCAGAACAGCCGCATCTCCCTTCCTTACCCCCCAGCTCTGCTTTTTATTTATTTATTTTTTTTTTTTTCAGTCTCTACTGCTTTTGACTCCTGGTCCCAGCGAAATCCGTATCCACCTGCCCATCACCGTGTCACTTCGACCCGAGCATCCTTCGAGCCTTCGCTGCCAGCCCTGGGACACGCAGGGGCCGCTGCTACAGTTGTGCGTGGGGGGGGAGGCTCGCCCCAAGGCTGGGGAGAAGCTGGCAGAGGGTAATCGGTGCCAGGCTCGGGTGGAAGACGATGAGCTCCAGCATCCCGCTGCACCGCTCTCCCCGTAAATCTCAATTTAACCCCTGTCTGCCCCCAAACAGAAAAGGTTTCGGACCAATGGTGTTGCAACTATTTAAACCCAGGACGGCGCCGGGTTTGGGAAAGGGGGGAAATGACATCTTCCCAAAAGCAGAGAAAAAGCAGCAGCTCTGAGGAGGCACAAGCACAGCATCCCCTCCCTCACCACGGCTCGGGGGTCCCCTCCTACACCCCTCCCCAACTTCCCCCACCCCCAGTATGGGGGGGGGACCAGCAGAAGAACCGCTATCTCCAGGTTAGGGAGCATCACACCTCTCTTTCCTCAGGGACGTCAACGAAATCGCCCCCTCGGAGGCAGTGAAAGAAGCGCTCCCCCCCCCGGGGCCGCCTGAGCACCGTGTCTCCCGTGGGGGGGGGCTCCCATGTAACCAGGGCTCCATCCCTGGCTGTTTTCTCCCCCTCAACTACACCCCCTCCCTGATAGATAAGGCACCTTGGCACTCGGGTCCTTTACACGCGGGGGGTGACCACGTCCGTACCCCAGGCTGCGTGTCCTGGCCCCCCCACCCGCGGACCGGCAGCACCGGGGGCTCCCCCCACGGACAGGCGCTCGAGAGCCAAGCTCTCCTTTTCCTCATTACCAGGGTTGGAAATTTCCTTGCAAAACCGCTCCGATTATTTTCAACGGCCTGAACACATCCCACCGTGCGCTCCGCAGCCGCGGAGCGGAGCGGAACCTCCGCGCCGGGCTGGGGCGGCCCCGGCTCTGCCTCCCCCTCCGCTCGTAAGCAGCGGCGTTAGGAACGCTTATTCCTCGTCTCCTCCAAGTTTCGGATCCCTCTGGCCCCCCGCAACCGGTTTCCCCACCGCCCCTGAGGAGCCACGCCGGGTTTTCTCCCGGCCGGGGGTTTGGGGATGGTCCCGGGGGATTCCCCTCGGGGATGTTCCCACCGGGACGGGGAAAAGCGGGGAGAGACGCGACCCCTCCTCAGGGACCCCCCCCTCCAGCCCCCGGCCCCTGCAAACCCCCAAATTTCCCGGCCTAGCGAGTCCCAGTTGCCTCTTTGCTTCCTAAACCCGTTCAATCTCCATCAGTGTTTTCGCGTCCTCTAAGCGCCCGGGGCGAGCACACGCCCCCTCATCTACATTAGTCTGCATAACAATATGTTTAATGCATTAAGCAGTACAGAGAGCTGCCACAGCTGGAGAGCTGCAGCCGGTACCCGAGTAGCAGGTCTCCTTATTTTTGCCATTGCTCTGCCTGCAGGAATTTCTGCTTTCTGCCTCAGTTTCCCCCATACGCTTTTCCTCATTTTTCTCCTTCGGTTTTCCCAGCTTTTGCTCTCCGCCTGTCTTTTTGGGGAGACCGAGGGACGCGTAGCTGTGTAACAACAGCAGCAAGGGAAGGGGGAGATGCAACAGAACTGGTAAAAAGAGGGGGGGGGATATCAAGGCCTGATAAAAAAGGAGGACCCCCCCACACATCCTAGCAGGGACCTTCAAAGCAAGCTCTTTCTCCTCAAGTTGAGCACAGAAGGGGCATTTTTTCCACATTAAGTGTTGGGAAGGCAAAAGCAGGGTCCATAACTGGGAAATTATAAAAGGAAGTAAATCCATCAAAGCAAATGCAATTGGGAATACAATTAGGCAGAGGGCTGGAAGGACACAAAAGGAGGGAGGATGGAGGGAGCTCTGCCGCTGAGTGACAATACGCAGGCTGCGCCGGGGAAAACCACCCCAGCAAATGCGATTTTGTAGGAGGCTCTGGGCAAGGAATAAAATCGATGGGAACCCAGGGCGGCTTGTGGGAGGTGGGAAATGTGGGCTGCGACGGTTCCCTCATCCCAAGGGTTGGGTCGGGTTTTTTTGGTTGGGTTTTTTTTGTGGTTTTGGTGTTGGTCTTTTTTTTTTTTTTTTTTTGAGGCAGGCGGATTAGGTTCTAAGACAAAAACCAGCTTTTTTTTGGTACGAAGGGGTGATGCCGGCCGTAGGGTGGAAGCTCCGAGCTCTGGGACAGAGCTGGGGACCTGGGGGCAGGGGGGACCCCCCGCTCAGCACCGTAACCCCCCGTGCGGAGGGAGCAAAGGGAGAAAAGTACCACCCTAGCAGCCCAAAATTCAGCGTTTCCACCCCAAAACCCCCTTGGCCAGGACTCCTCCCCCCCAGGTAGTAAGGAAAAGCGTGGGCTTTGCCCCAGTCCCTCCTCCCCGCTGATGTGCAAAGGGCTCCTGTCACCGGAGCGGGAATTTCGGCTGGAAAGGAAGAGGGGAGGAATTAGAACTATCCAAACTCTCCAGGCAACGCTTACCCCCGCTTTTTCCCTGGTTTTTTTTTTTTTTCGGGGCGGGAGACAGGAAGGGCTGGATGGACGGTACTGAGAAAAGTGAGGAGGTTTTATGCGCTGCCATTAAGAAAAAAAAAAAAAAGCAGCCGAATTTTCTTTTGTTTGTAATATAATCTACAGCCCAGCTCTCGAAACTAAGGAAACTACTTACATACCTATGTGCACCTATTTATACAGCCTCTAATTAACACATATACACGCGCAGAGCCTTACATGACACTTATTGTTCGGATCTTTCTTAAAAACAATAGATCTCCCGTCAGAATTTCCTATTCCCTGTGCTTCAACTCATCATCGTTTCCACTGGGGGGGAAAAATGTGTCAGGATAATCAGCGA
Source organism: Haliaeetus leucocephalus (assembly GCF_000737465.1). NCBI lineage: Eukaryota > Metazoa > Chordata > Aves > Accipitriformes > Accipitridae > Haliaeetus > Haliaeetus leucocephalus. The sequence continues at coordinate 936,212 of NW_010972449.1, read as the reverse complement.
TTTTCAGCAGCAGTGATTTTTTTTCGATTGGGGGTTAAAAAAAAAAAGGAAAACGAGCAAAGGTAGTATAAACACGCAATTACATTACAAGAGTTTTTGCACAAATGAACTTAATGAGTAAAAAAAAATCTGTACTTAAAGGCTTTGCCCCCTCACTGAACCAGATTAACAGTATTTGTTGCTTTTCTAACTATACAAAACTGCAGTAATGAAAAATAATCTTGACATCCTTCAACTTCCTTAAGGTATCCTTCCCCCGCAGCCGCTCTGAAAGCTATTAAAGAGATGAGTCGAGGTTGTATTGAACTGTTACAATGCTCGCTTTAATCAAAATTAGATGGAATCGCTTAAAATAATAATTAAGGAAAGCTCCCATTTAAAAAAAAAAAAATTAATTAGTTCCTAGCATCAGCGAACTTCAGCATTACCAGCCCGCTTTCCCCCAGCCTTCCCAGCGCCAGGAGCGGAGACAGACACCGAAAATTTGGCGGACACAAAGGCTTTAAAAGCCCTTTAATAAGAACACGCTGGGGACTTCGGGCTTTGCTGGCTCCCAGCTCCGGAGCCGCTGCCCGTCCCAACCCCCGTGGGGTGGTGGCACCCCCTTCCCAGCCCGGTCCCCCCCCTACTTTCCCGTAGGCGACATGGGATGAAGCAAAAGTGATTTTAGCTCCTTGGAGGAAAGAAATCCGACATACCACCGCTGTCATGGGACTCGGACAAGATAAGGGAGCATCCCGGAGAGTCATGGCAACACCTCGCTCCCTCCGGAGGGGACCAGGGAAGCTGGGGAGGGAGCTGGACCGCATCCCCCCCCCCCGCCTTGCTCAGATCACAGGGGTTTGGGCAAAGTTTTCTTCAAACCCCAAGTTTTTTTGTGAAGCTGCCAGGGGAGCTCGGGATGGCCCCGGACTGCGCCGCGTGTAACAGTAGAGTTTATATTATGCTGCCGAGTAGGAATAAAACTACTGAGCGCAGCATTGGAACCAGATGCTCCCGCAGCCGCCGGGAACCCCCCCGTTCCCCCGGGAGGGGCCGCGGAGACCCGCATGTGGGGTAAAACTGGATGCCCACGCGTGGCAAGGACAGTTTTGTCCACCTGCAAATCGGGTCACTTAAGATTTGGGGAAGGGGAGCAAGAGTAGAAATCCCTTTCTGGAAAATAAAGGGGAAAAAAAAAAACCCAAAAGGAAAAAAAAAACAAAGAAAAAAAAAAAGAAAGAAACAAAATAAGAAACAAAAGAAATGAGCAAACAAAAAAGAAAAAAAAAAAGCCAAACAAAAAAAGAAACAAAACCCAACCCCCAGTCCTTAGAAACACCCGGATCGAGCCGCCCCGTCCTCCCACCGCCCTCTGTAATCCAGGAGGAGAAGCCCAAGGAAATAAAAGGTGAGATCAAAACTAAAAAAACCCAACCAACCCCCCCGTTAAGCCCCGGCCAAGGCTTGCCAGGCTGGGGAAGCCGTACAAGCCGTGAGCGAGAGATGGAAGCGGGTGCGAAGCGCAGTGCGGGGCCAGGAGCGCTGTGTGTGTCCCCCCCAGCACTGGGAGCCTAATCCCGGCTCTTCCCTCCCCCCCATCCCTCCTCCAGATCCGTTTTCTCCAAGGAAAGTCACAAGGTAACCACGGCTGGCTGTAACCTAAGAAGTAAGGATGGCTGGGAGATTATTTTTACATTAAGAGCTGCCCGAAGATGCAAACGTGCCTTCTGATGAGTTTTGCACTTTGGGTTTTGACCGAGGCATGTGTAGTCATCTCCTGCTAAACGTCCTACCCCCGAGAGCGCTCGCACACACACGCACGCAGCGCTCGGTGCAATCCCCAAGGCATGCATACCCGGACAGAGCACCCAAGGTACAAAAAGAAATTTAAGCTTCTGCTCTGAAACCGATCTCCTTTCCCCTGGATCACACTTTTGATCTAATTTGTTTCTCTGTCCAAATGACTTGGCTCAGCCTTCCCCCTGAAAATTCGGTGTACAGTTGACATCAATCATGTCTCAGTCTAGGGAGGGATAAGGATAGAATATCAGAGAGGTGACCATGCATGCCACATGATTCAAATCATCTCAGCATTGATTAATTGGGTTCAATCTGAGTTTCAGAATCATAACAACTGTTGTTCCCCTTCACATAACATCAACAGGGCCTTTAAAGCAGAGTATCCATTTACTCCAAGGCATGTGATGCATTAAGACCATCATCTTCTATTAAACCTTAAAGGCTGGATGAATTTTAGACAAACTCAATTAGCTCAAGATGGTTCTGCAGTGATTAGACATTGTTACCCCTTCCCCTTCATCAGGGATTTTTCTACCCCCTCTACTTCTTAATAGAAAGGGCAAAGTATTTTGACATATGGAAGATGCATGCATGCCTTGAGACCATCCCATTGCTGCACTGACCGTGCAGGTAACCTGCTGAAACAAAGGCAAATCCCCTCTAAAACGTGTATAGGAAACATAAAAGCTTGACCTACTCTCCCCTGGCTTTAAAGAAAAACTCTTTGGATACCTGAGAGCTGGGGCAGGGAGCTGTTATCAAGAAGAAGAAGGAGCAGACAGAAAACAGCGTGTTTCTGAGTTAGCCAGGAGAAGATTATACCTCGACCTCAGAAGAAAGAGTGAGCCAGGCAGGACTCCAGGCCCTTCTAAACGAAGTTATCCCTGCCCCTACACCCAGCAAGAAGTTGTGCTTGGGTTAGATAGTTGCTCACCAATTAACTACAGCTAAAACAGGACAGAAACACCATCTGGGCGGACGGGGGGAGAGCAGGGTTCGAGATGGAGACTACTTCTGCGATTCAGGTTTCCATATGTTAAGAAAGATGAGCCATATTTGTGTGTGTTTGATTCTTATCTACCAGCTGGGATCACTCATCCGGGTTGTAACTGAAATAATAATGATTAAAGAAAAGCATGCCTGCCTTGTAATGTTGCAAGTATGGGCCTCCATATCACATATATTCAGCCCCGATTGAGGAATGACCTATCACAAATGCAGCCTTGAGCAATCAGAGGAACATCATTTCTAATTACTGTTTTGCAAGCTGAAACCCTATTAAGTACTTCCCTGTTGTGCCTATTATGACTGGTTCTACACTTAAAACAAAAGCATCCTTTTTTTTTTTAATCGTTCCACTTTGCGTGGGAGCGATATCATTGTGATTCAGCTCAGGGATTGTTTTCTTTTTTTTTTCTATTTACTTCTTAAGAAAAGCTTGGAGGCTCTGGTTGCAGAGGCTGAGCGAGATGAGCGTTGCATGAACGCTCCTTGTAGCGGGGAGGGCCTAAGAACTGTGCTTAAATCAGTCCTCCAGTTTAAGGCATGAGTATTTTCAAGCAGAGAAATTTCACAACCAGACTTTTAGGAGAGTTTTAAGACAAGTTTACTCTGAAGCTCTATCTGCACAAATTGCCTGGCTACGAGTATACCAGCGATGAAAACGGATAGATGATTTTCACATGATATAAATGGATATCCTAGAGCAAAACACCTGCAACACAGCAGGGCCTTGCTAGGCAAAGCACAGGGGATCACATCGCCGACCCGACCAAGCACATCGTCTTGAGCTGAACAGCTGATTTCTGGTTTTGACCGATATTACCACTAGAAAGAGCGCAGTGGGGAATAAAACAAACCCCAAAGTAACGGTAACATTAAACGCGCTATGAAAAGCATAAGTGAGGGTGGGAGATGGCAGCAAACGCTCCAAAGGGATGTGCTCAGCTCTGGGACCAGGACTCCGGAGTAGGGAGTTGGCTCTGTGCTCACATAAATTAATCAAGCAAATTAATTAAGCAAGTTGCTGCGCTGACTTCAGGCAGGATACCCAATTGATTTGGTCCAACAACAGAAACTGTTGTCTGGACACTTATCAGGTCCACGTGTGTTATACTCATCAGTCACTAAGGCAGAACCAGAGTTTTGCTGTCTCTGGCTTTCACATCCAAAAAAGAGAGTTCCACTTGCTTGCTTTCACAGCTCTAAGCCAGGGCAACAAACGCGCTTCACGAGTACCTGAAGCCATGTTTGAAAGCAGCAGAATAAATAGATGAGTACACAAAGCTAGCTAAGTCCTGATTTTCAGGCCAGGCGACCTCCAGCTCAGCCAGAGCAGAAGCAGCCAGCCTCCAACGCTGAATTTGGGTGAGACCTGTGGGACATCCCACGATTGCACTCCATGGGGGAAACCCAGCAGAGATCCTTCCCTGACATCAGTCAGTGGCTACTGCTGACGTGAGCAATGCTGGAATATGTAACAGATCATAAAAAAGGAACTACTGCTAAAAATACACAGCCCCCAGCCATTTCATATATATATATATAGCCTAAACTAGCAGACACTTTCATCTAGTTTTCCCTAGACAGACTCAGTAGCATCCCTGTATGTCCTAAGGGAGCTGAGAAAAGAAATATCATCATTTGAGATGCACTGGGATAGAAAAGGAAAACCAACTGGAGATTCACATTTCAGCCTTCGCATCCAAGACTGGCAGGAGCGAGGAGGATGGGGGCCATAAAACAGCAAAAAGCTGCTCGGTTGCTGATTCCCAGTTCCCTCATGTGCTCACAGAGGCAGGGCTGGGGGCACAGCATTAAAGACCGAATTGTCCATCACCCGCAGGAGAGGGCCTGTGCAGGATTGTATTGGCAACCCAGCACTGGCACTGCCCGACCTGCCAACCTTAACAAATCTGTTATGGGGTCACAGAGCAGCAGCAGCTCTTTCCTATGGGATTAAATGCCTGGAGAACCGTCTGCTGTCCCGGAGAAGAGGCGAGAATCTCCCCCAGCCCTTTGTGCTCCCAGGGATGGAGGTCTCAGGTGCTGAGTGGATAAATCCCAATAATGAGGCTTGCTATGCTGAAAAAGCAAAACCTTCTTTTCCCCCACCAAAACCTCTACTTATAGAGGGAAGATTTCCCAAGTGCTGACGCCACGCGCAGAGGTTCTTCATCTCCCTGTAATACAAACCATCCATCTGCGTGGAGTGGATTCCTTGAGGGCTGTTTATTTTCTCTCACTTCTTTTTCCTTCTTTCGCATCAGCTGCCTGGTCCCTTCCCCCAGCTCTTACGCAAAGTCTCAGATGGGAAACTGGAGATGGATGCATCCCTGAGAGCAACGCCGTTATCTCCTAACTTGTGGTGGGAGGGGAGCACAGCAGCACCTGCGCTTCTCAGTTTGGGCCAGTTTTTGGGGAGGACCCTCACGTTTCCCCCTGTAACGATACCCACTGCCCATCGTCTCCGTCGGCTGCCAGTGTCCCCCCGGCAGGAACGGGCTAAGTACTCACAGCAGACTCCTCCAAAGCAGCTGAAGGCGAGGAAACGAGAGAAGGAATGCACTGAACCAGACCTGGATTTGAACTTTTAAGTCTCCCTCTCGCTGAGCATAACTTTTCACTTTGAATTTGACTGATCCAGTAGCTATAAGCTACGGAGAAAGAGCGCATATGTAAGAATGTATCCATCCCTCTGGACTTTCCAGGAACTCCAAGCTGGTGCTGCCCCAAGTTTCTTCCGAGCCTCGATTCATTTAGCATTCACCAAGTGAACTATTCCAGGAATGTGCAAGGATCAGTCCCCAGAAGAGCAGAGCGAGAAGGGGGAGGCCGTACAGCAACACAGCATTTCCCCCAGCTTTTCAAAGCAGATTTCTTTTCCCTGCCTTCCAGCCAACTTCCCCTATGTGACTTGAGAAGTTTCCCTAATAAAAATATAGATGTAACCTTATCTAAAGTGAGTGCAGCAAATGTACTAGGGATAATGCGTAATTAATAACAGAAAAATAATGTTTCCCCTTTTATTAAATCAAGGCCTCCCCTGACCTCTCACCCTCATATAAGTGCCTTTAGTTTTATGACAGCAATGGACAAAGTTATTGTGTGTCCGTATGTGTATGCACATCCTAGCTGGCAAGGGGCTCACCTAACTATTGCTGGAGTTAGTTTAGGGATTTTTTTTTTTTTAAGGTTAAAAAAAGAAATGCCTCCAGTAGTTTATATGATGCTTGGCCGGCAAATGAACTCAATCAGTGTATGAAACTAATCTGGTTCCACTGAGGAAAGATTCAGCCTCACAGTCTCAGCGTAACAATATCTATTTACACACACGCACACGTATGAGGATTGCTTTTGGGCTCCCTAATGCATTTCCAGGCTTAGATAGATGCTCAAGGAATGTATCAATATTTTTATATATTTGCAGCATACAAAGAGAAAACAAAGAGCAGTCGAATTCCCTGGAAGGGCTCAGCATTTTTTTGGTTGCAACGCAGTAAAATCTTCACTGCTTACAATGCGGCGTTTCTTCCCTGGCTGCTTTTCTTGTTTTGATACTTGCAGACCCTCAGATCCCAGCCATCACCATTGACAAAAATGTATTTATACAGTGGGAGAGATAAACCAGGGAAAATTAACAATTTTGGACCTGAAAGCGCATCAAGGCTTTAAAGAAATTAATAAATACATGGCCAGCCTAGTTTTCTCTGCCGTTCCCCCCTTCCCCAACACGCTGATCGTCAGTAATGTTATCTAACTCCAGAGGTCATCGGGCTCATCTGATGTATGGGTTTCCCTTCCGATTCATTACATTTGATGCACGGATCTTCCAGGAGTCAACTCAGCAAAACCCTTGGGTTAATGGAAGCCACACCAGCTCCTAATCCAGTAGCTTTGAATTCTTCTGTTTGTGTTGGATAGGCGCTGTGCGAAAGCCCGGTCTCCCAGGGTCAGAGAAGTTCCTTCTGATCATCATCAGCAGCCATGTGAACACCAGGTCACACGTTTTCCACCAGATTCCACCAAATTCCTCCAGATTTACCAGATGACAGCAGCAACGGTGCTCCCTCACCCTGCCACGCACCCCGGGGACCCGCTGCTCCCCAGGGATTCCGGCAGGGAGAGAAGGAAGGGACAGGACCACGTCCCTGTCATCACATAAGCCATTTGGACGCAAGCCCCCTCCTACTCCTATGCTTATTTGGTTGCCTAATTTCAAGGCAACTAATTTCAAGGCTCAGCCCAGAGCTGTGCCTCTCCCCCAAACGTTTTTCTCTTTGTCATTTCCTGAAGTGCTAAAAGAAGCGGAAATATTGGATTTCTTCAAAACTTTCAGCCCAATGCTTTCCTTAAAGAGGTGGAAAACTCTTTGCCTTAAACACACAGGCGCGAGCCAGCCCCTGGGTCTCGGTATTTATCCATTCAGCCCCTGTGGTTTGAATGTATAAATCTGCACAGAGATAAACGTGTCTTTTAAACGGCAGCCGTGCACGCAAGCGCTCCAAGGTAAATGCTCCTGTAAAAGCAGATATTTCCTCTGTTCTCCTCGCTCACACGTCGACCTGCCACGCTTCTCCAGCTCTGCCTGCAGAAGGGTCAACACGGGCCCCAAAGTTAGGAAAGTGGGAGGGCACGTCACGCTCCCTCCTCTTCCAGATTCATCGCTCGCTTCGCTTTCATCATTTGATCGAGCTAAATCCTGCCACGTTCCTCGGACGGAGGATCACGCACCAAACTATAAATACCGCGCCCTGCATTTCCCTGGTGCCCTCCCTTCCCTCAAAACGCAAGTCGAGGACGTATCACTTTCTAGCTGGGCTCCAGCAAAAGCACTCACGGGAACGGGGAGAGGGGATATTCGTCTTTTGACCGAGAAGGGCATTTGTGGGCATGCCATTTGAAGGGGAGCTTTCCCCAAAGGGTAAGGACCCAGGTGGCATGTGATATGTATGTGCGAGGGCTGGGGGGACCTGAAATTTTCCTCCTTTTGCTCTGTATTCCCAGGGGAACACAGCTATTTTAAGAGGAGAAGGGCTACTGGGAGGGAGCCTCCAAACTTGGGGAGCGCAGAGAGCAGGCCAGCTTGCCGGGGCTGGATAGCCCTGCTGCCCACCAGCAGCAAACTGGTTTTGCGACGGTCAGGACAATACGTGACTCTAAGAGGTTAAAATGGGATCAGGGAGTTGGGGCATCTTCTTCCAAACAGCATAATGCAGCTGATGGAAAGGAGTTAACCCCAATACCTTCCCCACCGCTTGCTGCTCTGTGTTTAATCTCCCTTCCACTGGCTGCGGGATGCACCGACACACGCTCCCCTCCCACCAAAACTGGCCATTTATTTACTGTTTTAATAACTCTTCTGTGCCCACACAGTACACAGACACGAACGGCTGCAGCTGCTTTGAAGAAGGCGCTTTCTGTCTTCCAAGTCACCGTTCAGGTCCCATAAATCTTAAAAATATTTTGTGGAGCACCAAAACAAACCCTGCACACACACAACGAGCTGCTTTCCAAGCACACAAATACTTTCAAGTTCAACAAAATGTTTCATTTCGGTAAGGGCAAGTTCTTTCATCTGGTTTTGGAGTCTCTTTGTTTAATTATTTCTCTACAGATTCTCCCCCTGAAATGAGTTAAAAAATAAAATAAAAAATAGCTTTTTCAGTCTGAAAACATCCAAATAATATATCTTGCAAAGAAATTCCCTGTTCCCATGGGGTTTTGTGGTAGTGGTGGTGTTTTTTGTTTTTTTTTTCAAATTACGCAAAGTTTTGCCATCAGCAGCAACATTTTGCAAGGAAAAAAACTGGTTCCACCAAAATAGCATTTTCTGTTGAAAAAACAATTCTATTGCATTTCCCGATGAAAAAACAATTCTATCGCATTTCCCCCCTCTGCAGAGATCAGTCCCTGGGACCGAGCACCCCTCCACCGCTCCTAAAACCCCCGCTCCAAGAACTATGCACAACCACAGCCAACTCCATTTTAGAAACAAATCTGCTCTGTTTACTGATAAATATTTATTCTGATATTTACCAAGAAAACATGAAAGGCAAATCCAGCATCTGTATTTCTAGTATCACTCGCCGGGGAGTATCACTAAATACACTGGAGCACAGGCATCAGAGGACGGCTTTGAGATCACCCCCAAATTTGCTTGTGCAAATCAGCTTTTTTCCCCCCACTTTAAAATCAAAGGTGAAATTCTGATTTACTCTGGAGGTCACGGCATCTCTGCTGGCTGAACGTTGCAGCCCTGCTCAGCTGCTCTGCAAAGTGTTATGTTGTTATGACTCAGAAAAAGCAAAATAATGAATTCACATCCCCACGGGGAAAACCAGCATGGGGGTGACTGGGGGTACCTCCTCCCGGGGCAGGGGACCTCTACCAGGACATCCATAGGGGACTTGCTGCCGTTTCCATTTACAAAAATGTCCTGTTGTGACTTTTTTTTCCTGACTTTAGGTGAGCCTCTTATTTCTGATTTATGCCAGCTAGGGAGGGATGAGGGTTGGTCTGCGTGATGGTGTACAGTGTACAGCACTTCTTCATTTACTAATATTATGGGCAGTTACTGGAAGATAATAGGTCTAAATAGACCTTTGCTGCAGCTTATTCTATCAGATGAAACCATGGTTTCATATGGATGGAGGAAATCAGCTACAGCAGCAGAGCTCAAAAAAATATTATAATGATACAAATACAAATAATAAAAGCATAAGGAAGAAATGCTCATGAACCCACCAAAGCAATGTTCCTAAGCAACGAAGTCCCAACAATTATAAATCTCAAGCCCACAAAGTTTTATCCCCGTACTTAGATTTAACTTCGCTTTCCCTGAAGTAGAAAATAGCTCCTGGTCTGAGTTCAGTCTCTGGTTTGAAGGTTCATAGCTGAAGCCTGCCAAATCCGAAGTGTCTGAATAGGCAGAAAATTAAGGATTTCAGCTAGGGTACTTTGTTGCCAAACACCAAACCAGAATTTTCTCTTCACTATAAATTGGTATTTATCTTCCTGTACAACACATAAAAAAGTAGATTATTAGAGCTAGAAGAAACAAAGCCACCACTCCCCAAAATCATGGGAATAAGCAAGCATTCCAGTTAAAAATTACACATGTTTTTGCAAGAAAGGGTTTTTTGTTTGTTTGTTTGCAACCAGCTAGGAAATTCTGCAAAACCTAAGGAAATGCCCCCGAATGAGAGTGAAACGATTGCCTTGGGGTTTCTTCAGTACTTTGGGGGACATAGAAAAAGAAAGAAAAAGATAAATTATGAGGTGGCACCCGAAAACCTGCTCAGCTTTCAGCGCCGAGGAATGTAAACATGTTGTTTTGCTTACTTTCATCATCGATTTCAGGAAGCCGGCAAGGCTGCTCAGAAAATGGTTCCCCAGCCTCAGCTACAATGCAGTTCCAATAATAGACAGCGTAGGCAGATGCTTAATCATCTTCAAATCATGTTTCGCTATGCCAGATCTAAAGCTCTTGGCCCGCGGTAGGACACAGTTAAGCTCCTCTTTAACTAAAGAGTTGCAACAGGGCTTGAATGCAGTTGTCCCACCACCCAGGCAGAGTCAGGCCCTCAATGCGCCGGGAATACGGGCAGTTTGGGGCTGTGATTGACAGGCAGCTTGGAAACTTGCCACCAGAGCAGTTAAATGACAAACACCTCATGGGGCTTGGGAACTATTTTTTCCTATTTCTTGACTAATTTTTGAGCCTGAAAACTTGCGCCTACGCCAAGTGCACTATGCTACGTTCCCACCTCTGCCATAGCATCCTTCCACTTCAAGGTGCAAAAGAGGGGACACCTCTCCTGGGGCAACCGTGAGATCCTCAGAGATCCTGTCACGTTCCCGATAAGATTTACAACCTCGTGCTCACCATCAACCTCCCTAACTCCTGCTGGAGCCGAGAGAAGAGCTCGTTTGGGTCTGAAACCCACTCCCTCCGAGGGGGCACGAATCCGCTGCCCTGGGAGGAACGGCTGTAAGACGTCTATGCATTCGGCTGGGCCACCCGTGACAGCGCCCAGCTGCACTCTCACGTGAAAAGCTTTCGCTCGTCTATTTATTGCAACCGCCTGCCGGTGCCACGACGCACAGACGAATAAACGCCACTGCAAAGAGCTGCTGCTGCTCACGCGGCTGGTGGAAATGGCACGAGAGGGCAAGGGAGGCGGGAAGGGTTAAACAAGCCGTGTGTCGCGTTATTGCGACTGGAGTTTGGCCAAGCTGCGAGGGCTGATACTGCTCCGTCGGGACGGGTGCCATGGAATCCTTCCTGATTGGGAATGCTCGCGGCCTTGGTCTCGCATCTCACCCAAAAGTCACCGCAACAGCCCAGTGACCCCAGTTCAAGGCAATAACTGGGTGTTGAAAGGGACTGCAGCCGGCCTCTCCCCCAGCACATCCCACTGCGCTGCCTCGGCAGAACTGGTCTGTCCGGGCCGATCGGGGGGCCAGCGCAAGTCCCGGCTGACCGGCCGCCAGCGCTGGCTCTGGCTAACCCTCGTCAGCAGCTTCACTGCAGAGAATCGCAATCGAAGACAACCCTGGGAACGCCTTCATCCACCCCACAGCAAGGGGACCATGCCTGCTCCCCCGCCGTCGGCCACGTGCCACATCCGCAATCCTTTGCGCTCAATTTTCCGCTGTGGCTCTTTTTGTCTCCTTCTCCCATGGATATATCAGCGCGAACTTTTGCACAGTTGCTCCTGGCTCGGTAAAAGCGAGGACACGGCAGTGCTGAATGCCGGGCTGTGGCACGGGGATGCCACCAGTGGACACAAGCTGGTGTGGACGCTTTGATCTGGTCCACGCGCTGTGGCTCTGATTACAGCCACCAGCCTGGCTCCTCCCTGCCAGCCCCGAGAGGGACGCCGGCGTGTGGACAAGGTGTACAAATCCAATAAAATTAACACCCGTCTCCCTCCTACCCTCACTACTTACTTTGGGAAACAGGATACACAAGGAGTTTTCTGCACGGCGCTACCCGGGTTTATCTGAGGCGTGCTTTCAAACGGGCTGAGCTGTGCTAGTGCAGAATCTGCACGATCGCTCCCTTCCTTTAGATGGGGCTTGGGATCAGTCCGTGCCAGAAAGTCCCACCAGTGACAGGGTTTGAAGGCTATTTGGTTGAGCAAAGCGAACTCCTTAACAAAGGCTCTTTCTTCAGGTTCAAGGCTAGCATGTTTCTGCTTGGCTTCAAATAAATTTGGGATGCTTCTCGGAAAGCACCCCGGACCAAACCGAAGCGAGCAGCAGCAGCAGAGCTCACGCAGCTCGGGGGTTTGTTAATCCATCCAGAGGCTCAAACAGAGCTACTGCCGAGCCCCGCTAATTGCACGCATGCATACACGGGGCAAACGACGGTTTGCTTAAACCTCTGTGAAAGATGTTTAAACTAACAGGTTTTACCTTGTATTTGTCATAGGCCAGGAATACCCCTGTGGCTGGTTAACGCACAGCAGCTGAGCCCCGGTAACTCAACCGTGTGTCTGAACCCGGTTCAGAGACCGTCGTACAAGAATTAAAACACGGCAATAAGTCTCGCGTGCGGGGAAAGGCAGAGAAAGCCTGTGTGCGCTGCGGGGCAGGGAAGAGCCCAGCAGCCCTGCTGCAGCCCAAGCCCAGCGCTCCCACCTAACCCTGGCACCTGGGACCCGACTCCGCAGCCAACCCCGGGGAAGCCAGGCTTCCCCGATGCTGGTTTTTGGGGAGGATGCGGCTTTTTCTAACTTCACGTGATTACTCCTGAATTACACCGGCATGGGCCAGGAGACGTGACCTCTGCACCAGCCACCTCCACCTCTGCAGGAGCACAGGGCTCTACATAGCTCCTAGCACTGCTAAGCCAGAGCTGCGTAGGTAAACCACAGCTTTTCCCTCTGATCCCCAACCAGACTAACTTAGTTCTGTATTTTCAACAGGAAGGATTTGTTCCAGTATCCAGAACAGTGCCAAACATTTCAAAAAGGTGAAAAATATGCGCAAAAACCCACTCATAAATACCTCTGCTCAACTCAGGGCAAGCCAAGCAGACAGAAGCGTGACATTCGTGTAGCAAAATATTCTGGGAAACAATTAATGCGGGATCCGGATCAAGACAAATACGCTCACTAAGTCATTCAAGTAGCAAGACCAGATGGCGGGCTGCTTTCCCCACCGATGGCACTTCTCCATCGTGCTGTCACAAGTCCCGCGCTGCCCCGAGCTCACCTGAACGGGTGCCAGGGGCTGGCAGGGAGCGGCGTGTGCCGGGGAAAAGCCAGCTCTGCTAGAGCCATCGCCAGGCGAATGCCGAGCTGGCTATCTCTTTTTCAGCTGTGCAGTTAAGTCGGGGAAAGAGTGTCAAAAATAATGACCTGGCCGGGGCTGGGAGAGGAAGGTTCAAGAGTTCAGCCTGGAAGCGGAGAGCCAGGGCTTCTGCGGGGAGAGAGTAACCACGAGCAAGGGAAGGGCAGGGGGAAAATCCTCTTGCTCGCAGGAAGCGCCGGTTGGGGTTGCTGGCAGAAAGGTCTGCCCAGGTGTTACTCAGCCGTAATTCACAGGCCCAGGATTCGGGGGTGAGGATGCAGCCTGGCTTCTAGCTCAACAGTGGGAGCTTTGTCTCGGTAGGGAGCGAAGGAAAAGGCAACATTTCTCGCTGGGCTGCTCCGGGCAGCCCTCGCAGTAGTCCCGCCATTCCAAAGGGACTTTTGGGGCACAGAAAGCAGTCCCTGCCCCGCAGCGCTACCAACACGAGGGCAAAGAGCAGCGTTACTGCTGGGAAGGGCAGATTAAACCACCACGATAACCTTCCTGATTGCAAAAGTCAGTGCCTGCCTCTCGGTGTGGCTCAGACCCTTCACCTATCTTTGGAGACCCAGATAACCTCTCCCCTTCACAAACTCACAAACTCCCCATCACAAGCGCCATTGACGGCGCTCCATCAATGAGAGAAACAAAGTGCAGCCCCAAATCCCCCTTCTCAGGGTGGGGGGGATTTTCCTGCCCTGGATGGTGCATGGAGGGCACTGCGGGATGGCCCCAGGTGAAGCACTGAAAGGGACTCCAGCTCCAAAAGCTCGTTTGGTGTCAACGGGGTTTGTGAATTTGTGGAGTCACCGTCCATGGAGGATGAGGAGCACCGAACGCCTCCTGCACAGATGCTCAGTGCAGTCTTAACCCCGGGCAAGCCTCAGAGCCACAGCGGGCATCCCCCACCCCAGAGGTTTGCTTTTTTGGGTGCTGCGCACCTGCAGCAATACCACCCCCCTCTTCAGCCCTTCGATCCAGAGAGGCTATTCCGAACGTAGGATGGAAGGTGGAAAAAGTGCACAGAAGAACACGCAGGCCCTTCAGCGGGGATGGGAAGGGAACCCCTACTCTCTCCGGCAACACACCACGTAGCGCAAGACAGTTAAAATCACCACTGCTGCTCTCTCCCCTCCACCCTCTGGCTTCATTACTAATATCTGAAATTTCTGCAAAATTATTCATTGAGATTTTGCCTTCCAGGAGAAGCTCTCATAGGATTAAGTGGCCCCATCACTCATTCCAAATTGCTTGCCTCCCTCTTGGAAAGAGGATCGCCTAGTTTATTCTGGATTCTTCTCTTTCAGTGGACTTCCCAAGCAGGGACAAAGTTTGCGCCGCTTTTGCAGGGAACGTGGAAAAAACAGGAGTCATTGGCGAGATTTAGAGGAAACGAGGGTTTTGCCTCTTTGAAACAAGTTGAAACCAACCCCTCTTGGCCTCTACCCCTCCAGACGGCTTCTCTGCGACGCAGCCATCGGAGGCAAGCACAGACTGAGCAAAGGCTCCTCTCGCGAGCACCCCGGCTCCCATTGAACCCAGCGCCTTCCCCGCGGTGCAAGCGCTCAGCAGCGAGCGCTTCCAGCTTCAACAAGACGTTACATGCTACGAGGACGAGGTGTTTGATGAATCATTTGCAGAGAGGGGGATTTTTTTTTAATAAAAAAAAAATAAAATTTACATTCCGTGCAACACCTACAAGACAAACAAACAGACCAAACCATCCGTGAGCTCAGCTCACCATGTAATCACATGTTATCTGGCTCTTATAAAATACTGCTTAAGTGGCGAGAACCCCTCTCATTTAGTGCCTTGCTATGATATTGGCTGTAATAAATTAGCAGGTGTCTTTAAGAAACACCATCTCCCAAAGTTAATACGGGTGATAAGTTTTATTTGCGGCCCTTCCCAAAGAGTTGTGGTTAAAGCCAGTAAAAGGCAAGAATGGCAACATAAGTATTTTGCTAATTTAGAGTAAAATGTGTCCCCATCACTAGCATGTATTTCTATCATATATGAAAAGAATAAGACCTGAAAATAGTAAGTAAAAGTCCAGAAACAAGCTTTGGTACAGGGCAGCTATCCATACCAGCCCATCACATGGGATCTGCAAACAAGAGGAATTATTGCAGTTGTGGAGCAGCAGTGACCTCGCTTCTGATTCCACTGGGACGATCGAGGAGCACACCCCCAGGGGAGAGGGAGAAAGGCACCAAAATCCAGCGCTGCCCATCTAAGTCTAACTCACTACGCTTAACTTCACGAAGAAAAAGGCACTGAGGGTGGGGAAGCAACACCGCACCCTCTGCTATTCACCTTTTATGCTGTGCTCCCAGTTCCTATCAAGTGGGAAACCACTTGAAGAAGCAGCACTGGGGAAGGTGGAATAAAGACCGACTTGTGTTGCGCTCTTCAGTCTAAAGCGATGTTCACATCACCACTGAGAAAATAATTAAGGAATTAAAAAAAAAAAATCACTATAAACTCTCAAGCTTCTTTCTCAGCTGGTCAGCATTTCTACAGTGGGGCACAATTGTCCCCATCTCCCTGGAAGAGAGTGGGGGGGAATAATTAGGATATCCACTTAGCATGAAGATAAAAACCCGTCCAAGATGCCCAAAGCCGTGGAAAGGTGCTTCCCCTGCCGCAGGCTGCGTTGACCAGCCCATCCCCGCTGGGATGCTCCCACCCCCCATTGCCTTTAAAAACTTTCCAAGTTCCAGCCAGCTTTCCAGATTTATGATGTGTTTCACTTTTTGAACACCCTTGGATCAGACTGGGGTGATGAAAGCCCGATAGGTCTGTAGATAGCTTTTTGTGTGGAGAGAGTATATAAAAGATATTGCCCCCCTCCATACACACACATGCACTCCTCTTCCCCCCTCCCTTAAACATGTCTTTTCTGAAAACTTCAGCCAAGTCCATCCATGCCAAGAACCTTCCCAAACTCCACTCCAGCCTCTGCTTTACTTAAAATTAATTCAGAGACACAGTACCAGGGACCACAGCCTTTGCTGAGTCTTAATAACACCGCAAGGAATAGGAAAGGGAAAAAAAAAGGAGGGGAAAAAAAAAAAAAAGAAGAAAAATTGCAGCAGTTCTTGTAACTAAATCTGTTGGAGTTGTAAGTGTGGTAAATGCGTGTTCCTGCACTATTTGGACGCCTCTGCTTTGCCTTTAGCAGCTGCTGTAATAAACTTCCCAGAAAGTATTGGATTCACAGAAGTGTTACTAGAAACCCTAACAGAAACCTAATGGAAATGATGTATCAATGCAGCAAACCAGGGAGATAAGCCCTGCTACAATAAAGAGAGACTTAAACTAGGTTTCCTTTACTGGAGAGAGAAAATAAAAATTGCCCTCTGCATTTCAGGGGGGAGGAAGAAAAGAGGGGGGCTGAGATCTAATTACAAGTGTCTTGAAATTCCTTCTGCATAAAATTTCCTTAAAGAGCTGCCAAAAAAGCAAACTCTTGGAGATGGCGTTTGAGGTGCAGCTCTCAGCTCAGCTGAAGTGCACGCGGCTTTGCCCTGCGATGACAAAACATTTAATTATGACTAGCCCAATGTCTTCCACATTTGGAAACTGGATTCTTGACACACATAATATACCCCATGCTGACACGACTATTTGGCAAAAGCCGAGCCTGTGATCTCACATTAATTGCTACACAAATACACTTATTGTGGGCATGGGTTTTATATGGCTGAAGCCTCCATTTGCACATGTTCACAATAAAAACACTTCCCCCCCCCCCCCCCAAAAAAAAAACCGATTAACTTTTTTTTGGAGAGGTTGTTTTTTTTTTTTTTGAGATGCAGTTTTAATGGCATGAGAACTGTCTGTCGGCTTCCATTACCCCTTTGTTCTCTTCCTCTCTCGCTTTATATGTATTTTTATAAGCCTTTTAAAACCAAGTCTCCCCGTTCTTAATTCTTCTCTCTCTTTACTTCTGTTTTTATTGTAGAGCATCAATAGAAACAGAAAGATTTTGCCGGATTAAAGACGCGGCTGTCACTTGAAAGCAAGTCCACTGATAGAGATCTTCTAAGATCTCTCCGTTTCTTCCATCTAAGGCCTTTTGCGGGGAGACAGGAGGACGGCGACACATTTCCCCTTAAACCAGCGGCTGGAGGTGCAAGATATGCATCAGCAAGCGTGACTCACCTCGCCCTTTATTCCACCAAACCCAGCTGAACGCACGCGAGCGTCAGCCCCAGCGTTCGCAGAGATCGCTCCTCAGTGACGTCACAGGCGTCTGAGGTCACAGCTCCCGTGACCTCATATGCAGGAACATGCAACAAACAGACATCAGGGGCCAGAGGCAGGGTGTTTATAGGGTTTCCCATTCGGTGTTTCACCATAGAAAGACCTGGGACCTTCACCTGATTTCCCACTGAAGACCCTATAGAGGGAAACAAGGCTTTACCCTTAGGTCTTAAACCCCTTGCCAACCAAAACAGTACCAAACCACCAAAATTCACCTTTCTCCAGCTCCTCCATGGCACGTGGTAGCCACGCTGTGAGCTACTAATTCTGGCTCTGCCGCTAATTTTCCCAGTGACCCTGAGCATCCTACCGAGTCCCCGTGAGCCTTTCCAGATCCAGAGGCAAAACAACAGCTAAACAAAGCCATAAAGCCCCACGAGGCTGGGGAAAATCCTAACGTGCAGCAGGCTTGGAAATCCAAAGCCCAGAAAGCTATTTAAGGCTCGGAGCGATGGTGTCCCTCACCCAGCTCAGAGGAGGAAGGCTCCGACAGCCCTTGCAGAGCCCCAAAGGGGCTGCCAGCAGGTGGAGGTCCCCACCATACCCCTCCTTCCCCAAAAAAGCTTTGCGGCACAGCAACGGCTGCAAAAATTTTTTTTTTTGCTTTCTCAGTACAAAGAAACTCTTTATTTAGAAAGATCAAGGAACCAAAAACATAGGCAAATCGCTCTTCTCCTGGTAAGGCAGCAAAGCATGCCCGGCCTCGCTCGCGTGTTTGCGCAGCACCGCCGTGCATGCAGCGAGCTGGACGCAGCCGCCCTCCCTGCAGATGCTTTCATAGTTATCCCAGTGCTTGTCCAAAAGCCATCAGCTCTTTCAAACAATGACCAATTTGTTCCCTGGGGTGGCATTTCCTTATGATTCATCCCACTTTGCCGCAGGCTCGAGGGCTGGGATGCTAATACCAGAAGGATACACTCACGTGCTGGCCTGAGCACCGCAGAAAGAGTTTCCACGACAATCAGAGGTTTCCCCCCCCTTCCAAGCGATGCCCAGCCTCGTGCGGGTGCTGGGGTAGTTTTTCCACAAGTTGGATCTGCTTTTCGGTGGAGAACTCACTGTTACAAACCCCAGATTTTGCAGAGAGCCTCCGTTGCAACGGCCTCTCAGAGTGGAAATTGTGTAAAACGGCAGTTAGGGGGAAAAAAAAAAGCCCACCATTTCAATTCAGCAAGGCAGAAGTGTCTCTCTTGAACAACAGGATGTCTTCCGTAAACATGAGGCTACCACAGCTGTTGGAGATATGAAGTGCTGCATTAAAACGTTTCATTTTATCATTGCTGAAATGGAGTGAGAAAGCTGAAGGGATCGGTTTAGCCCTTCCTCTCCCCCCCACGCCGCCAAAAACCCACCAAGGAGGGTGAAGCCTTTTTACTTTAATGGAAGTTCATTTTCCGAAGGGCAAGTATGCCTCTAAAAAGGTTGCAGGCACTTCCCCCCACGCACATATATGGGGCTGCCAAGTCATAATTTTAACAACAAATCTTTTTATTTGCCTTTTTTTGTCTTAAATCCCAAGCACTTGGGATTTATGCAGTGTATGGGAAGCAGCTTTCATGACAGGAGTGAGTTTTCACACGCGATGTTTGTGTGGTTTAAGCTTTTCTCTGCAAAGAAGCGGTCCAGCAACCGGCGCACAAGCAAAGAGAGCAAGATGAAATATTTTCGGTCCCCTGATTATTCAGTATCTAATCGCATTTGGCCAGCGGGGGTTGGCTACATTGCACGCATCCAGCCACCCGCGCAGCTCCGATAGCATCTGCAGCCTGGAACCTCACACTTCATCTGCGGCGTCCATGGCCCATTGGTACAGTGCAACGTCAGGATTTTGAACAGTAAATTATCGTTTCGAAGTAGCTTATCATGGAGACGCATTCATCTCCACGAGCTGGACCAAAACCAGCTCCACTGGCTGGAAGTTCAAGCGAGGGCACGCACATTCACTATTTTTTTTTGACCATACAATTTTGGGGTTGCAAAGCCAGACATTAAGCTGGCTGAAAGTCTAGTCCGGCGAAGCATTCTGAGTTGGCAAAGTTTTGCTACTGATTTATGTGGCGCAACAGCTCAGGGCCTGGGATGCATCCATAACATTCGTTCCATCTGTCGTCAATGCAGATTCTGTTCTCCACCGCTCGTGCTGGCAGGGCTTGATCCGAGATCTGCCGCTCTCGGTGGGGGGGAGGAAAGGGGACGGGAGAAGAGGAAGCAAAAGTCTCCCATTGGTGCCAATGGCTTCACAGGAGGCCTCAAGTTCTTCAGATGCCTCTAAGCATTGTTGCTGGAGTGATAATCTTTAGCAGCCCATTTAGGAGAGGAAGGGAATGAGCGGTCACACTGATTTTCAATACAATTTCAGGATCGATCTTCACCAACGGTCTCATTTCAGGCCCCCGCATGCCTGCACTACTAAAGGATAAAGGTCCAGAAAACCATCTAGTCCTCTTGGTCTCTTATCCTTCTTGTTCCTTCCAGGCAAATCTTCTCTATGTTCAATCCACACAAAACACTGACTCCTTTCAGACCGGTTAAAAACCCCGCTAATCTGCAAGTTATCTTGCAAGACTACGAGCAGTTCAGGCTAAGAAGCAAAGGGAGCGTTTATCTTGGGCACAACAAAAATGTCCAATCTGCCCTTGAGATCTCTGGCACGCCTGGGGCTCGCCGAAGTTGACAGGGCTGGGAGCTCCATCCGCAAAGCAAGTGCCGAGCGCCACGCTGGGATTCACACCAAGTGTAAGAGGCCTCTTCTGCAGATAAAGATAGCTGAAGCATGAGCCAGGCTGCAAGCCAAGATGCTCTTCCCTCCTCTTCCCCCCTCCCCAAGTCTGGGAAGGCTGGGGATGGTTCCCCCCCATGCACAAGCCGCATCCGAGGCCGCGCTCCGGGTGGGGCGATCCTCCCCGCTGAAACGCTGATGATGCGATTCACCTCTGAATATTACCTTCTGGTTCCTCGCCGTTCCAACGCCTCCGACATCTACAAAAAGCTGGAATTTCCTGCCAGCTCAGTGGTGCAATTTCAAATGCTTTTTGGTTTTCGACTGCGCTCTTTAATCTCAAGCCAGCTGGGCCCGTGCGTTAGCGTGAAGGCTGAAAGCTTCAGAGCTTTGGGCAGTTAGTTTTCCAAAGATCTCACCTGTGGGCGGAATGGTTTGCTGCAGCTCTGCATTAAATTAAAAAGAAACGCACACACAAAAACCATGTGTCTGAGCTGCCGTGTCCCCACTGTAGCGTGGAGGGAAGCTGCAGGCCAGCTCCGTGGTCCGATTTCCCTTCCAGCGAGGGAGAAATGCAGATTTAGCTCCTTGTGCCAAGAAGGGCAAGGAGCAATTTGGAATAGAGAGCTGCAGGGGCTGGCAGGCATGGCATGGTGCCATGAAGGGCCTCCCCAGCCCCTCCATCGGGGAAGGATGGAAATCAAATTAACCTGCCTCACACAGGCATTGGGGGGATACCTTAAAAGAGAATACACACTCTCTCAACGTTTGTCCCATAAGACAAATGGATACTATTCCCCCACTTCCCATGAGAGCTGTGAAAAAGGATCCCATCATA
The DNA here is from genome assembly GCF_000737465.1 of Haliaeetus leucocephalus. Classification (NCBI taxonomy): domain Eukaryota; kingdom Metazoa; phylum Chordata; class Aves; order Accipitriformes; family Accipitridae; genus Haliaeetus; species Haliaeetus leucocephalus. Next base: position 915,303 of record NW_010972449.1, on the reverse strand, counting down.
GACTCTACTGCGCTATTTGCAGCCCTTGGCATCACGGGAGGCTTGCAGAGATAAGACCAGGGCCACCATTCGTGGCAGAACGAGCAGCCCCTAATTTATACGAAGGCTTGGGCAAGATGTTTCACAGCTCCAGACTACGGGGACCAAATCATCAGCTGATGCAAGGTAACATCACTGCTGAGAAGATAATAAATTGGTACCAGTGCACATCAACCGAGGATCTGCTCAAGGAGCACAGACAACTAGAACCAACATATGCACCTGCTGGAGCCACAACAGAAGGATTTGAGAATTAATCTTATGACGATAAGCCAAAAAAGGTGTGTGGCAGAGAACAGAAGGAGGTATGAAGAACTCCTGTTACCCTGCTCACTCTACCATTTAAGAAAAAAAATCTGTTCATGCAAAGAGAGCTGACAAGAGCTACAGCAAAATGGATAAGGAGCTGAATACGTAAAAGGCAAAACCATCACTGAAAATAAATTCAATTATTCGGTTTTGCTTAGAGAAGCAACAAAGTTTCTGACATGTTTGTTATTCAGTCTGTCATTAGAGCTGAAAGATGTCTCAATAATGTCGAAGTTACATTTTTAACATCCACTCTCCTCCAAGCAGTTTGCATATTTTCCACTACGTTAGCTGATCAAGCCATTAGTTACAGTTACTTAAAAATAAATGAGCTCTGTATTTTCCTTCCTCCACACTCCCCATTGTGGAGCTCAACAGCAGGGGAGGGGGGACAGGGAAGAAAAGTATTTCGTTTGCAATGAAACAACCCGACAATAATGGTAAATGCTCAAGTTCGACTGTGGAAGGCGAGTACATCTAAGAAGAAAAAGCAGAAGCATCTCTCGTCAAGCAAGGAACTGATAAGGTCCTAAACAGCAGCAAAACATACAAAATGAAAACCATATTTGTAAAAGAAACTGCAGTTGGGAGGTTGACAGCATCTGACTAAATCCAGCAAGAACAGAGGCAGGGTGGAATTTCGTTGAGTGTGCTGATACGCATTTACTTGCCAAAATGAGTTTTAACTAGAGCTATTCTTTCTGCTCTTTACCCTAATCCTCCCTCCTCCCCATAAAAAAATACCGTCAAGTCAGTCAATTTTCATGAAAAGGTTTCTGTTTTTGCCCATTACAGAAAAGCAGGTAATATTCATTCTTCTAACCCCTCTTTCCCAAAATTCAGCCATAAGAAAACCCCAAAGCAAAACCGACAGTTTATGTTTTGACTGTTGAAAAACAGAATCTGAAAGCAATTTCGCTTTGTTAATTAAGCTTAAAAAAACTGCAGAAGATGAAGATATTTTCTTCCACGCAGAAAATAAAGGCAGCATATTTTCCCAACTATCTGTGAACTGGAGAAAAAAAAACCACTAATGAACTTTCAGGGTAGAGAAAAATCCGAGCACGTCAGGAAAAAAAAGCACATTGCACTAATAGGTCATTGGGCAATTCTAACTCAATGCAGGCTTGATTGTGGGATACAGATTTATCCAATATATTGACCACTGGGTCATAAGAACAGCCTTCACACCCAGCACAGAGCAAGTCTCCAACTGCCGCCCTCTCCGTATGGCAACGTCCCGCTAAGATCCAGTCAGCTCTGTTGTGCTGCTCTCATCGGTCACTTTATCAGAGAAATCAACAAACCACCCCCTTGCTGCAATAGATAACCTTATTGTTTTGGCAACAGAGTAAACCATCTTCGCACCCCATACTGCAGAATAAGTCACCTCTCTCCAGGTGGTGTTCTCAGCTCGTCCTGTACCACCAGTGACTACACAGCACCACCAGCTCACCTGTCCCGTTACAGCAGCAGGGCTTCCAAAGTTCACAGTCAACAGTGAACCACAAGCTCCTCCATCAACAAATTATTTCCCCATTTGACTTAACAAACAACTACTTATGTGAAGAAATGAGGATGAATGAAAAATCCAATCATAGTTGCTAAAGAATACCAACCCTGCAGACCAACGGTGCTCCAGGCGATGGCTTGGAAGTCCCTGCATTACGGGTTTCTCCCTGACTTTGGAGCACATGCTGCTGCCACATGTCGTTCAACAGCTGGGGCTTTCCAACTTGTTGTTTGCCAGTGGAAGATGACGTGCCTTCCACTATGAGTCTGGAGGACCAGATCCTAACAGTGCTATGCTGCAGACCATTTTTTAAACGTTTGAGGGTGCTTACAGCTCTTTTAGAAAGGCCCTTACTTGTAGGGGGAGCTCTTGTCCTTTTTGAGAGCATTCCCCCCACTAGAGTCTGTTCTGCTCAAGTACATTCTGGCTCTGTCATTTGCTTTCAGAGCAAATAACACCCAGGTTTCTGCAGGTCCTCTAACCCAGTGAGACGGGGAAGACTCTCAACATCCGCACATCACACACTTCTTTCAGCTACGTCCCAGCACAAACTCAAGTCACCGGGCTTTCAGGAAGCTAAGGACGCACTGTCCAACCCCTGGCAACAGTAGGCAGTCCAAAGTGCCATGCTGGGTCCTGACCAGTTGCCCCAATTCCAAAGGGACAGTTCTGGGGGTCAGTCTGGCTTAGGCAGCGCACACAAATCCCACGCATGCGTCCTTCATCTTAACCGCACCCTTGATGCTGGGGTGTGAGAATGCTCCATCCCCTCCAGCTACAGGGGAATTCCCAAGCAGATGGTTAAACTGGATTTCCAGCTTCTCTGTAGTAGCAGAATGGGGGTAACTCATCAGGGCGGAGGTACGGAGCCGGCTCACGTTGCCCAGTGCTTTGTGCTCTGAGCAAGTCACAGGTCTGTCGGTCACCAGTTTCATTAGCTACAGATGAGGTCGTCCCTTGGCATCCGCAGACCACCTTGAGACCTTCATGCGAGTCTGGTAATTATGCAGAAATACTATATAAATAATGAAACACGTTATGGAAATGCAGTGTGTTTTGGCAGGGAGAGTCGCAGGGACCTTCTAGGAACGGGAGATTTGAACTTCACTAAAATCCCCGGGGAAGTAGATACCTAATTCTCTTAGAATTTCCGAAGGTGCCAGGCACATTAGTACCAAACTGTCAACTCCTGTGCTTCTGGAGTCCAATGGCTCCTACTAGACAGGAGCAGCAGGCAGCAAGCTGAACGCTATGGGCTTAAAACAAAGGCCTGTAAGTCAATAACGTTCAACAAGATAAAGTCGCTCATTTTTTGCTGTCACTCACAGGCTGCTGCAGTGTTGACTCTGAAGGGTAGGAGAAAGGAAGAGAAACAGAAAGTACGTGAACAGAGAGAATGAGACATCAAGGGGAGACAGCAGCAGTGGACAGAGCCCAGCCCTTGCTCACGGCCATGAAATGAAGGTCAGGGATTTGGGAATATTTCCTGGACCAGCAGTGTCAGCCAAGGAAAGAAGATCTAGGATGTCCCGTCCTCCTGTCCCAGCCCTGGAAATCCTCTCCTCATAAGCAGGTCCCCAGCAGCTGCTCTTCCCATGGTAGAGGGAAGGGTAAGAGAAAAAACAACATAAAATCAAAAGGCACTCAAAGCAAACCCACACCATAAACAAGTCTCTCTGCTTCAGCTCAGACTTTTCTGCTGGAGCATAGTAACCCATTTATGAATGTCTTTCCTCCCTAGGCTGGTTGCATTTTCACAGCTTTATTAACTTCTTGTAGTAAGACCCTGAGACAGAGAATTGAAGACCTGCCCTGCTATTGATTATGCCACTGGCCTCAATATGGAGGCCCGGACCCAACTTTTCCTTCTTCTTCCCCCTTCCATCCCTAAATCCGTAACAGATTACATTTATCCCTTTGAGACCACCGGGGTGGATGGGAAGAAGAGAAGGTGAAGTACTCCTGCGTACTTCATCCTTCGTTTCAGCAGCAGCTCCATTCCCATGGCTCAGTTCCTACACCTCAAGGCAATAATTCCCATTATCATTTCAGGAGCACCCATCACTGCAACCAGCCATGCTCTTTCCAACTCTCCACTACTTTTTTTGTAGGGACATCTGGAAAGACTATGGAAATATGTTCTCTTGAGCCCCCAGGGCTTTTTGCCTCTATTCTCAGCACTAAATCCTGGCGCAGAAAGCTTTTCTCACAGTATTTTCCACGTTCAGTGTGTAGAAGGGTAGAACACGTAGTACAGAGAGCAGCGATGTCTACAAGAATCCTCAAGGCTGTTTGGTTGAAAGGTTGGGTGGCTTCCTGCCTCCCCCCAGACTGATTTGACCAGGCCCATCTAGTGTAAACACCAAAACAAACCTTACAGCCCACACTGAGTTATGACATTTACATCTTCTAAGAACAGTCCAACCCCCAAATCACTGGGGGTGCCTGCATTGCAGGGGGATTAAACACCCACGTGCAGCTCTGAACCTCGGGACTACCACTTATCTTTCGATTTAGTCCTGCTCTGAACGCATGAGCAAGGACAGATCTTTGCAATCCACCACCAGACCTCGGCCCAAGATCTTAAGCTGGGGTCAACGTGCTATATTGATTCATATCAGCGGAGCTTTACAGATTTATTCTAGCTGAGAATCTGGCCACTTATGACTTAAATAGTTTTCTGAAATGTATCCAACAGGAAATCCTAAATCAAGAACACTCTGCATTTTGAGAAGATTCCTCTCCCTCGGATCCAAACCCAACAAAAAGTTTTGCAACTTTTTCCATTTTAGGAATAAGAGGCTTTCTTCTCATATCTTCCTTTCCTCCCAAACAAATAATCAAGTACACAGGAGCCCAAAATATTTTTCCCCTCTGTTCACTTTATTCTGCGAGTTGACACTGAAGCCAGCACGTTTAAAACTGGCCAGCTGCGTTCTGACCAGCTGACACTGGAGGCCACAGCTGGGACAGCCAAATAGGCAATATTCCAGCTGCAAACAAATGAGGCAACACCTTCAGAGAAGGGATCGAACTCAGGGAAATGGCCACGATTCAATTCGGAGCTTCCCTGCTGCTTTTCCAGTGACAGCTGCTGGTGAAGGCCAGATTCTCAGCAGGAGTAAACTCGTCGTGCTGCTTTGACTTCCCCGGGCCTACGCCAATTTACACCAACCGAGAACATGGCACAACCTGGTTCATGTTTAGGCTTTGCTCTGCTGTCTCCTTGTTATCATCCGTCATCTAGAAATAGCTGCATTATAGGACAGAGAGAAGGAATAACAACCAAAATTTGTCTGGTCCAGAACTGGTTTCCTGGAACTTAAGTCTTTTTTTTTTTTTTTCCTGAAAGGAGATAAAGTTGTTCATTGTTTGTCTTGGCTGCCTATAAACTCATGCTGCTGAGAGCAGCCTTTGATCAGAGGGCTATTGGGAGGCTGACCCTTGACAGCCAATCCACTCCCTGCTCTTTCAGTCTCACCAGCCCAGGCCTCACTTCCTTTTTCATAAAAAGCCATAAAAAAAAAAAAGCTACACATATATTATTCAACAGCCCTTGCAGCAGTTTAGGGATCCTGATCTAACTAGCTTACAGACAACTGCAGTATCGGGCTAATCCCTTCCTCAAGGGTTTCTGTGATGGGAACGGGGAAGGAGGGAGTTCGTGATCTTGGATGTCCTGCCATGAGCGGCAGCAACTCAATCCAAGCCTGTGGTGCGACAAACGTGCATCAGGGTGTATCTAACAAATGTGCTCTTTATAAGGGACAAATCATAGCCCTGTCAAATGCTGCCAGAAGCCTGAGTTTATTTCACGTCCTCTTTTCCCACTGAAAAGTTTTTGGACATTTGTGTAGGATTTGTGTGTTCCTGTGATCTGGTCAGAGCTCCCAGTTTTAACTGCTTTGCCGCACATCCAGAACATTTTTACAGCATGTGTTGCCCAACCGCAGAGGCTACAGGCACAAAGCACATTCTCTTCTGACACCTAGCAGGGAGTTTTTCTACGTAAGTCAATCTGTGTAATGTGACTCATTGCTCCCACACTTCATGGAAGTAGCAGGCTTAGTTTATTCTAGCATACCCCGGCAAGGACAACCATATTCCCAAAGCACTGGATTTACAAAGCTTATGTAAACTATCTGAGGTGTGAGCGTGATCAGGGTGATGCTTCCCAGAAATTCCCCACAGAAGATGACAGCTCACGCCCTATCTTCCTCCCCAGCACAATGACATGAAAAACCACTGCAGTTGACCTGTGAGACACAGGGTAGCAAGCAGGGATTTTTAAGAAATAAAAAGATATTAAAGAAAAGTGTGCCTCTTATCTACCAGCATGAACAAGTGAGCTTTGAAAGCTGGGGTGGTGGAATCACCACTAGCTGGATTTAGTAGCCACCTCCTTCATCAGGGGACTCAGATGATCTGGTATATATCAGATGATATCCAGAGGACTCAGACAATATCCTTATCATCTCCTACTTCTGATCTGGGAGTCAAGCTTTCACGTTCTTTGCTCTTGAATCCCTACATCGCGTTTGAGCTACTAACATCTCCAGTCCAAAATCAGCGCCACTCACACAGGCAGCAGCACAATTACGTTGGCCTGAAAAAAACAGTTCCACTGGTGCAGAAATACATTGACTGTCAAGCTACCATTTAGTCTAGAGTCGGGAACGAGACATATTCATCTTGTGCTCAGTTTTATCTGATACATTAGCTATGAAAATTATCAGACAAGCCAAATGTTCAGACTAACATCTTGCTGTTGCATCTGGCCACATAGTTTAAAAGTTGAGTTCCAGTTAGTTGTGGTCTGAACAGATGCAACAGTCAGAAAACAGCTAATTATTCCCAATTCACAAATAACAATACCAAGGCAGAGGAGGGAAATATGTGACTGGTCTATAGCTTCTCAGAAAACTTGTAGCAAGGCCAGGAAGAGAATCTGGTTGCTTCCCATAAGCTAGTTCAGCTCTAGCCATGACATTTTCCCTTCTACTTCAAATCACCTACAAAATCTGGAAATATGTACTTAGGTCTCCCATTTTGGTTAAGATGAAGCTACCACTGGGGAGTATGGGACAGCATGGTTAGAAATCATGAGCCACATTGAGCTCTGCTCCTATTTGAGCATCCTGGCCATAGAAACACATTAGCTGGGACTCGCATGTTCACAAACCCAGTTCCCATGATCACTGTATTTTCCCCCACATCTACCAAAACTCTTCCCAGCCCTTCTAAGAAAACTGTAAAAGCCACAAAACCCGCAGCATACCACAGCAGAGCTCAAAAAGTACTACCAGTGTCCAGAAGTGGATGTATGTTGCATAAAAATACCCAGAATGACAAAATTCAAATGTAAATCAACCCCTTCCCAGCCCTCCCTTCCCCCAAAAACTCAGTATTTTTTTCTCTAACTATGCTAGGCTATTTACCCAAACCCAACCATTTCAGAAGATCCAATGCTAGCTATGGGACAAGCTTACCGCACGTATGATTTGGATGTCACAGCCCCATCGCTGCCTTTGGGAAATCAAGATTAGGGCTTGTAATACTGAATATCTTCACACTCTTTAAGGTTGGGTGTGCAATTCCTGTAAAGACAGACACACCCCAAATCCCAGCAAAATAAAGACACATGAAGGGTCTGGCTGCGGGGACGCTGTGTCTAGGATTCTCATAAACACATGTTTTTCTTGTTAGACTCCTACCAGCATATGTAACAACATAGGAAAAAAACCTAAATAACACTCCACAAAGCTATTCCAGGATGACGTTGCCGTGACAAAGCAGCCTTATGCCACTCTACTCATTTGCAATGTCACTAGCAAAGTCCTCCCAGATGACCGCGAGGTCAGATGTATAACAAACTGAGCTCTGACCCTCCGGTTCCCTTCGGTACATACCCAGAGCCAGAGGGGATGACAGGAAAACAGCTGCTTTTCCTACTGGCTCTGCAGGTCCAGAGGGAGCTCGGGCTGCTGAGAAAGCTGTAGGGATTGCTTCAGGCCTGTGGGATGGAGAGCTGGACCCATGAAGGAGGGTGATGTGAGGGTCACTGTGAGACCTTACAGCTCCAAGGACTGAATGTCAGCTCCTAAAATAACGAACATCCAAGCAAGGCACAGAAGCTAACGCACCAAGCTAGAAACTGCCTAAAATAGGCAAAAGGAAACTCAGAAATAAATACTCACTTAAACCACACTATTCTCCAGAAATTCAGACACTAAATGACTGTGCATATGAATTGCTCATGCCCTAGGAGACCAGGGCTTCCAGCTCTCTTCAGGAATTTTAGAAACTATTATTCTGTTCCGTCCATATCAAGAACTGCTCACAACGGTGAGTTAGTCAGATAATTTGGCACCAACTGGCTCCTCCTTATCAAAAAGACAGTGGCTAAGTTCAAAGCTGCTAGAAAAGTTAACTTTGCCCCTCTAACCAACCTTAAAGATCAGGGCCACAGACATCAGATGGGACAGCCTCACAGAGGGCTAAGGGACTTCTGAGGTTCAGATGACACCACTGTGTTGAGTTTAGTAGCTTCTCTGCCATCAGTTGGCTGTAGGAAACCCAACAGCTAGAGGGATGTTTAATTGCGGGCAGAAATTGTGCACATCAAAGAAATGTCCTTTGAAGGTCTGGACCTGGGGTCCATCTTTACTCTTTGACAGTTGGGTTTAAGCATCTTTCTGCTACAAGGACTTAACATTATTTTTACAAGACCGCCTTCATTCCTTCTCTCCAACTCTGTAGCATGGGTTCATTGCAGTTTTGATTATAAGGTCTCCTTCGGCTCGCTCTGGGACAGCCAGGTTCAGAGGAGGCCCTTCAAAAAGTATTTTTCAGGATTCACACAGTTTTTTGGGAGTTGCTTTGTAAAAGCCAACCAACAACGTAGACCTGATACATCTATGTAGGGTGAACACCCCAGGGCTTCTGGGCAAGGGCTCTTGTTTCCAGCTAGTCACACACACAGACAAGGGAGCTGTATTATTTCCAGGCAGCTCAGCACTAACGAACCTCCGTATACTCAGCCAGGACACCGATGATCTGGGTCCTGCTTTCAGCTCTGCCACAGAGCTGCAGGATGTCCAAAAGGAAATCACGGCTCTATGCTCTGGTTTCCTCATCTGGAAAATGGAGGCACTGGTCTCAAAATCCTTAAGGAAATCATGCCACAAGCAGATCAAGAAATAGATAGTACCAAATCAGCGTTTTGCGATGCTACAGAGTTATGACACAAAACAGCAGGATGTCAATGCAATTTTAAAGTGATGGAAAGTACATTGACAGAAGCCCTTTAAAGTGTAACTGAGAAGAAAAAGGATGGAAAGACCAACCAGCTTCACATGAGGGGAAAGCTGGGAATGCTCCCTCCTCCGTGCCCTCCCTTCTAAGCAAAACAAAAACATAAGTGAACTACAAGAGGGACCTGTTTCAAATCTGAATGGAAAAATCAGACAACTCTCCCATAGCACTCATGGAGCAGAGGTTAAGAATGAGGGGCGCAGCAGAAAGGGGAGATGCAAGATAAGCTGCTTAGATTCACATCTCCCCATTTCCTCCGCTTCGTAAGAACTGGGTCGTATTATAAACTTATGCAAATGTGTTTACTTTACATTTTATTTTGGTCTTAGCCATGCAGTTGTCAGCCTGTATCAACATGTCAGTCTGTTTGTGCAAACAATCATTCCTTCATGGAAGGATTTCAGTAAAACCAGACAAAATGTTATGACATGCAAAAAAACTTCCTAAACATGACAATAAAAGAAAAGCCACTAGAAGAGGATATGTTTTCCCTACCAATTACACAGCTTAAAACAAAAGAAATCACTCAGTACTTTTCTACCCCCCGCCCAAGGATAGCACAGCATCAGATCGCATCGTGTCATATGCTTCCATGAAGTACCACATTGCGGGAGGGGAGGATTTGCAGGGTGGGTGCGAGGAAAGAGAAGCAAAGCCCATCAGCGCTGCCCACTCCAAGCCACCCAACACCACGAGCCTCTCTACCTCTTCCCCATATCATATCCGCAGGTGCTGGAGAGAAGTGGAAACAGCCCCCTGCAGTGATTAGCAGTGGGCACCAAGTTTGGAGAAATACTAGCCCTGTTACAGTCCCTTCAGTCTCTTGCAGAGGCTGTAAGGAATGGGTGAGAGAGGATATGGGAAAGATGAAGGCGTTTTGATGGTGGGAAGGCAGCTGCAGAGAGCAGGGGATGGGGTTGGACCAATACATCAATGTTATGTTTGTCCTGGCGACAGCTCTCAGCCACTCTGCTTCCCCACTGATGCGGCAACATCTGGCCCTGCTCTATCACATTCTCCTTCCGCGCCGCACCAGGCAGCGCCACGCGGCACTCCTCCACGCTCTCCCAGCTGTGCAGCGCTGGTGAGGAAGACAACGGTGTCACAGCTTTGAGAAGACGTGACGTGGGGTCTCCAGCAACGTGCTTGTGGGTCACAGGGACAGAGACAAGTCTCAGACCTGAACTCCAAAGCCTCGCCGGTAGATACGTGGGTTATGCAGCAGTGATGCTGTGCAACAGGCAGTTGTGCGGCATCCCGCGCTGCTGGAACTGAGATGCCTTCAGCCACAGCTATCACACCCCGAGGTCATTCATTTTTGACCCTTCCTCCCACCTCCCCCACAGCCGTGTTTTTATGAATCCTACAGGCAATTACAATATTAAAAAAATTCTGGACTAGCTCCTTGCACAGTTTGCCCAGATGAGACTAAGTCTGAGGCCAAGCAGGGAAGCGAATCTTCTGATTTTGTGAATTCCTTCTGATTTTTCCTCCTTGAAAGCGTGAGTTCGGTTTGTCAGGGTCATCTGCTGATATTTTCTTCCACGAAAAGAGAAGCAGCAGAGACTTGTTCCCTGCTTAAGTACTGATACTGAACAGGTCCTGAGCATTAGGGATTGCACAGCTTAACAAGGAACAGCAGCACAGGGCTGCGGCTACAACTCACCTTGGCAAGCCAAAGCCCCCTTTTTTTAAAGCTCCTTTGCTACTCCCACAAAGGAGGTTTTACACCTTTCCCTGTGAGGTTAAGTACACCGCACTGTTGCAAGGCAAAATAATAAGCGCTAATTTAGGAGGAACAGCTACTTCACTGCAAAGCCCGTAGTGCTTGGTGCAAACTCCAACACGCCCGGAGCTGCCAGCCACCGGGACCCGCTACCAGAGTCACCGAGGAACCACCCAGGCACTTGGCACAAGCTCCGCTCTTGACGCAAGGTTCAGCTATGACTAAGGCGAGAGAACGCGCTCCTATAGATGCCTTCAGCTAGGAAACACTGATTGAGGCCTCTCCATTACCCTAGGAGCTCTCAAAAATCTTTCAACAAATAATTAAAAACATTCTGAGCGTGAAAGCACTCCCGTCCGAGACGGAAAACACGCTAACAGCGGCTCCCAGCTTACCTCCTCGCTGCAGAGCTCCCCCGGGCAGCTGGCACAGCCGGTATCGCTGCTCGGGTGCGCCCAGCGTGGCCGAGGAGCCGCGGCCGAATCCTTACCGGCACTACGCCTGCTTGCAGGCAGCGCTGCCAGATCCCACGCAAGCCTTGCCCCGCTGCAGCCCCGGCCCTGCCCCGCTTCCCCCTCGCGCTGGGAGGCTGGTGCTCTATTCCTGCAGAGCCTACAGAGGGCATTGTGGGAAGGCAGTGGAGGATTCCCAAATAATTCACGTCTCAGCTGGCAAGTGGGTTGGGTGGACAATTTGGGTGAGCTGCCCTGTTGGGGCTGCTGTGGCCTTTGGGGGCAATGCGCTGCTGCAGGCGGAGGGGGGGAAACACCTAAGGGCTAAGTCTGCAGGGAAACAGACCCAAACCATTGAAGAGAAAGAGGTTTTATGCCACCCCTGTCAGGCAGCCCATGTCTTTGTGGCAAGGGATTTCAGCTAATGTAATGAGAGTGGTAAGGGCACGGAGGCTAGCTTATACACAGACTGCAATCTTGTTATTGTCAGTGAGCTGAAGCAGCCTGGGGTCAAGAATCACTAATTAATTACTAAATGAAATGTAGCTTTCGGGGCTCAGGTCTTCCTGCTCTGCACACACAGCACGTGAGAGTGGAGACGGCTCACTCAGGCACACGGCAGTGCCCAGCAAGCCCGGCACCCTCGGATGATCCCCTACACGCTCTTGGACCCACGGCATCAGCACAAACAACCCAGCACCTTCGTTCTCCAGGACAGACCTGAATGCTCAATACACCCGTAGTGACCGGTCCTGCAAGATGGGGTGGCCGAGGCTAGCAGAGACCTCATTCCTCTGAACACAAGGATTTGATTTTTTTCTTATTGCTGAAACACCTGGCAAACTTTGCGAATGTACTGCGCTCAGCTGGCAGCCTCCCTCGGTTCCCAGAGCAGGGAAAGCGCTTTTTCAAGGTTTTGACTAGTGGCCCAGAGCATTCCCCAACACTACAGTGGAGAAACCGACTTCTAGGGGGTGGGAGCCTTCGTACCTACCCACCTTCTGCAGGACTACCTACTCTCAGGCCGTAGGAAGAGCCGGACTCTGGCACTGGTAGAAATCAGTCACTGTCTACTCTAGAGATGTACGGTTCCCCATTCCCTGCCACAGCTATCCATGTCATTTAGACTCAGATGAGATACAGGCTGGGGTCTGCCCAGGGCTGAGCTCATCCCCAAGGCCACCTGCTCAAAAATAAGTTGAACTGTAAGCTGTTCATTTAATTCTCCGTGTTATTATTTGAAGCTTTCATGAGCAGACGAGGTGGGAACTGGTACCTGACCGAACTGCACCCGGAGGGAATTTAAAGAGCAAGCGTATAAAGAGCTCTGCAAGCCACAGTGAAATCTGCCTCATGCATGCTGTCCCGACTAGCACGGCAGTGCCCAGGAATGGAGCAACAGCACCATGCTTTTAAAGACCAAACCCAATGTATGGCTCATGCATGTGGGTCCAAGACCTGGCTGAAATTTCAAGCAGTCCAAAGTCTGGGGGTTTGTCTCTGCAGAGTCCCCACAGCCACTTTTAAGACCTGGCCCATCTTCAAAACTGGAACTGCTACTGGTAGTTGTGTTCCCAACCTATTAGAGGGAGAGGGTCTTGGCTTTTGCCCAGGCTCACTGAGAACCTCTTATCACAAGAATCTAAATTAGAAAACTGGGACAAGACTTCAAAGTTATTGATAAAAGGAAGCCAGTGACCTAATGTCATTTGAGTTTTCAGGCTATGCTTTTCCACGGTAAGAATATTTCTTCTGTATATTTTGGAAGAAAATGTGTTCTTTTTCTAAATAAAGTTCTCAGAAGAATAGTAACACTTTACATCTCAAAATATTCTCATCTCTTCAGCATAATTTAATATCTTCAGTGAAGTTTTACAGAGTTTCACATCAGGCTGGAGTTACCAACCACTGAAGTCAATGCAAGTATCTTCCTGGGGCAGCTGGCACAGGGAACTCTGGCAACACCATATTTTCATTTCCCACTGAGGGATGGAAAAGTAGCTTTAATTCTCTCAATTAATCTTCCTGCCTCATTCTGCATCTATAGGCTCTACTGCACCCCCAAGATGCAACAGAGATGAGATGTGAACCAAGCCAACCTTGCTTTCATTAGCATTAAGAGTCTCCTGTCCCCTTCCCTGCACTGTCATCCACCTGCCCAGCCTTTAAAAGCTTTGCCTCCTCCCTGAGAGAATAAATATGCTTTGTAGCTTGACCTTCACTCATCAAATATGGGTTTTGGCAGACTTGTGAGGACACAGGCAGAGCAAACTGCACAGCAGATTGCTTTTCCACGTAGAATGGCTCTGATACCAGGCAGCAATACCTCTGCTCGGTGAGAGAAGTAGACTCATTTACAAAGAGAGAAACCACTCTAATACACCAAATACAGCTTTGGGTGAAGGTGGAGTTGTAGCTGTGGTCACTGAGCCACCAGAGCATTACTCTGGCTTCTGTGAGTAGAGGCAGCAGCAAAGTGGTAGTGGGGCAGGATTTGGCTGGGATGGGAGCACTAAAGCCTGCAGGTCACTTTAAAGCACGAACCACTGGGTCTTTACTGCAGTTATGACCTACAGAATGTACACTGGTAGCTGGTACTGACTTGCCTTCAGGTCTTCTAAGAAATATATCCTTAGACATATTTATATCCCAGCTCTCACACAGAAGGTTTCAGGGTGCGTTGCTTTAAAGGTATAGATGGTTTGGATTCATGCATAAATAAGGTCCCTTTTTTCTCTTTAAGGGTCCTTTCACAAACCATCCAGCTCTCAACAGCCACTACAGCAGTCAGTCGGAGAGGAGGCTGTGATTAGCCATTAGCAGTCACAGTGCCAGACTTGCCTCCTTGACCAAATGGAGACATCAAGATTTTCCGAGCTGCCTCAGGCTGTGTAATTCTCATCCCTTTGGAAAAGAGAGCAGTCCCCTCTCTCTGAGTTACAAACTGAAACTGTTGCTTCACCTGAATTAAATTAAATTGTGGAACAATTAAAGCTAACAGATATATCATAAGGGTGCCGCACTCAGTGTCTGCCATGCTAAATACACAACAGGAACATCCTCTCAGAACGACATTGCAAAGTATTTTAAAAGCAGAGAGCACAATACAAGGTAACTTAAAATTATTGAGCCTTAGAGGCATCGGGAGAAGGATGCAGCAGTTTCCTGTTGGTTTCTGATACAAACTAAGCTAAGTCTTGCATTGCTCCTGCTCTGCTCTAAGCCTGCAGATTATTTAATATCAAAGGGGAAGGCTTCAACCTGGCTGAGAAACTGCAGGAATTCAGAGTGACCTGGAGGGAATTACAAGAATGCTGCTTGCTGATCAGATTAAAGGGAGAAGTGGCGGGGCTCCCAAGGGTCTTCTTATTCAACCTTTGCTGCCTACAATACCGTGCTTTGTTTCTGACTTCTGCTCTTTAAAATGATTCAGGTTACTGCACTGGAAACGTCGCTGCCTCGGGAGGCTTGTCTCCATCCCCATCCCCATTTCCCCAGGATGGCAGGAACACCTGGCAGGAGTGAAACCACGGGTGGATACTCAAGTGCCAGCCCTACACATATTTTTGCTTCCTGTTGCCCCCAATATGATCAAAACTGTAGCGTGCCCTTTTGTAAAAGAGCAATAGCGTTTAAAATCATTCAGTCACCCTCCTCAAGGCCAAAGTTGCAAATCACGCTATGAAAAAGGAAGATATCTCCAATGTTTTTTGCAAGTCTGCAAGATTTTTGTACTAGTAACCTGGGCTGGCTTCAAGGGAATATTTTAGCAAGAGCAGGGATGCACAGCATTCCCTTCATTTGGGTATTTTCCCTCTTTTTTTAGGGCCAAAGCATCATCAGGCACCCTACGCCGCTGCCTGCTTCTCCAAAGGAGAAAGCGGGGTCCTTCTTGAGAACTACCTCCCCCAAAGAATTCATCAAAAACATGTAACGCAATTAGAGTCAAAGACAAATCTGGTCAGTTATGTTCCTGCTGGATTAAGCTGGCTCTGTAGACAGGAGGGTAGAAAAAGAGCACTCCACCAAACAGCCAAACAGAAAGAGGAGACGGGCTGCAAATGCAGTTTGTTGTTCATACGCTAGAACCTATGGGAAGAGACCGGAATGGCAGAGGTCGGTATGACATAGTTACACACATCTCACAGTTTGAACAATTCCCTCTGGCTCTCTCAGAACTCTGAACCGCAGGGGTTTTTCCTCCTAAGAATCCTTTTTCACACTAAGGCCCACTTGACAGGACCAAATACAGATGCCCAGCAGTTCAACCTTAACAGCAACTGCCATCAAGCAGTTCCACTCTACACCCACAAGTCAATGCCTCTTGCTCATCTCCCCAGTGAAATAATTATTTTAAAAGGCAACTATGTGGTTCTCCTCCTTTTCCTACTCAAAAGCCAATCCCAGGATCCAAATACACCCCAGTTTAGGGAAGCTCATCAAATTCTACTGTGTGTCACAACCATCCATGACTCACTGCTACTCCTAAGTATCTATCAAAGGCAGGGCATGTTAAGCCAAATCCATCCCTCAACTCCAACGGTGCTACTTCAGCAGGATAAATCTGACTCACTGAGCCAGTTGCCGAAGGCCACGCGAATTTGGTTGCACTTCCTCCTCGTCCGCAGTTCTCTCTCATTCTACCCAACGTGTTTAGGTAGCAACTTTTGGTGGAGAAGCCTTTGATCTCTGAAATTTCTGCTCTGTTTCCGTGGCAACAAGTATAACCGGCGTGATAGTGAATGAACCCTATTGTGTTCCTCCCATTGCCTTCTTCCCCAAATTACTTCTACCTGCTAACGCTAGCAAAGCGAGGCCATCTGCACGGCTTCCACCTACCTTGAGAGAAAGATTAACTGTAGAAATTTGCCTTCCCCCCAACCCCTGGAAAATGAAATAACTTAATGACTCGGAACAATGCCCTGAAGGAGGGCAGGTAATTCTAGGGTTCATCACCGGGATGAGGACGCTCTGGTTTACCAGCCACCCCCTCACCCCTGCCTCTTTCAAATGAATAAACAGAGTATTTCCCTTGTTTCTGTTTTGATCCCTGCATCTGCATCCTTCTGGTTTCCACCATTAGTCTAATGAGCAAAAATCAGCCTCCCTCTCTGCTCCCGAGGAAAGCTTTCAAGGGGGATAAATTGGCATTGCAGCAGGGTGTAAATGGGTTTGAAATGCAGAGACGAGAACCCGGCTGAACACAAGCTGGAGGGCTCGGGGCATTCGGCACGCCGGCTGCCTCGGTGGCTTCCCGGGGAAAGCACAACTCCGGGTGAGCGGCACAGCAGGGCTTCGTCATTACCCGCCGTGAAACTCAAGAGGGGGGAAAAGCAAAATCAAAGGAGAGCAGGAGGTGAAAAGAAGGCAAAAGGGTGCCTTCAGGGCTCCTTTCATGCAGCTCGCTTGACGATCCACCAGTCAAGGCTCCTAAGCAGGAACAGAGACGCCATTCAGGACAAATCTGGATGTTATCCCAGGGCACCAGGGACACCACTAAAGGGAAAGTTTTGACAGGTGAAATGACCTTAATATAATTAGCCCTGCCAGCCCCTCCTTCCTCTGCCTCCTTCACCTTGCCATGAAAACGGTAGTCTTTTAATGAGATCCTTTTTCCCCCCGTAACGCAATACCGCCGGTTCTCCAATCTTTTGCTCGCACATTTCAAACGGGACATATGTGATCTCCATCTTCGCTCCCCCCTCTCACGCCCGGCTAGATGGACATCTAGAGATATTACCATTGATTCTTCTGCTGCTGACTGGGGTGGGTTTTTCTGTTAGAGAAAAGGCTGAAAGGAACCCTGGTAATAGAATGATTTGGCCTGCAAGTCAAACCCCCCTTGATGAACAATCAGACACAAATGTCAATAACAATTAGATTGGCCGAGGGCTCCAGTCACTTAGGACTTCAGTTTTCCATCTACAGTGCTCAAAATGAAACCCTCAGTACTGTGATCTCCAAATCAAGTTTGGCATCAGGAATGAAAAGACATCAACAATAATAATATTAAAAGGCTGATGGCAGAATAAGAGCAAAAGACAGACAATAGGGCCGTGTGTGTGCGTGTGCGCACACACACACATGCGCACAGAGGAGGAGAGAAATAAAAAAAGTGAGAGCTGATGTAAAAATCCATCAAGATATGAAATCAGTCCTGCCTAAAGAATGATCTAAACCGCCTCAGATTCTCTTCCCAGACAAGTTCTGCTCCTCTGGGCTTTAAAATTTCCACCTCCTACTGTCCAACGTATCAAGCACAGGGAGCAAATGAAGGGAAGAAAGCCCTTAAGTGCAGGCTGTATTTTTTCCTGTTCCTAAATTGTAAATATACAGTGGAGGCAAGAAATGCCCAATCTAATTAAGAGCAGTTGAGAAGTATGGAGACAGGGTCCTCCCAATGGGAACGCTGCAGGTTATAGAGGTTAAAAAGAGGAATGTTCTGCCTAATGAGGGAAGTTTAACATCGTGAGCACACTTCCCACCGGTGAGGCAGGCTGGGAAGAAGGGGATTAAAGACACAGAAGACATGGCTCCATAGCAAGAGCAGGTGTGTGCTTGGCTTCAGTGATGACTGAAGTGAGGACAAGGTGTTTTAGGTTTGCAACTCCGGGCAGCAGCTCAAAACATGGTCTGGAAGGGATCCTACGTTGAAACCATTATCCTAAATTAAAAGACAGCTTGCCTTGCTTCCCTTCTCCCTGCAAGTGTGAGGCTCTAGGAGGTGGCTGTGCCAGACCAGCCACCATCACCCCTTGCTAACACCTGGGCACGCAGTGCTAACTCCCCTAGCAGGGGTATTGCTCCTAAGGAGAGGTAATATTGAAAATATTTCAGTTCTTGGTTCACTGTACACCAGCTAGAGCACACCATAGCCGAGTCTAGACTGATGGCCACGGTACTGCAAGGCAGAACTGACCCACAGCCTGGCTATGGGCCCCAGCTATGGGGATGCTCCATCTTCCGCCCCAGATGCCCTCTTTTCACCACGTATGCAGGCAGGGAGGGAACCAGGAGATCCTTCCATCCGAATGGCCTGGGCACTGGGACAGTAGCATACTCCACAGACTCCATCTGTCCACTCTGCAGACACAGCCCATGGGTCTGGGCTGCAGCAGGTGAGGGAAGGAGACAAGGAGATCTTCTGGGGTGAATGGAAAAGAAATCACGCTGCGTGGGGGAGATGAGCATCAGAAAAGGAGAAAAACCCCAGCGACTAGAGATACTCTCCAAGGGGATTTGAGAGGATGAAAGCCATCTCCACAGACACGCTTGCGAGCTCTCACACAAAGCATATAAGCCATTTCCTACAATGCAGTTCTTGCAATGACCTATATTTAGTCCTGCTATTTAGTGATTTCTGACAGCAGGTTCAATGCCTCGTGGAGCACATGGCTGTCGTGTCACAGTAGGACCTTCCACCTGCTACCAGCACCAGGAAAGCAAAGGTCACCCACTCCCTCAGCCATGCTTTAGCCATAGACACCAAACAAAACAGGAAGGCTGCAAGGTCCAGTTCTTAACTTGTGTAGCATCATTCCCTAATAAAGCACTCAAACTTTTTCTAGCCCTAAGGACCACCTCTCCCCTTTTAGGGAAGAAGAGCAGAGAGCTGGTTGGGTTTTGTTCATTTTTTCAGTTATATAGCCACTAGTCTAAGAATAAAAGAGAAAAGCTTCCCGCCCCCCCTCTGTTTTTTTTGTGGAATTTCAGCTTCTTGGAGCTACCAAATCCCAGCTCCCATTTCATACTCCTTCCTCAAGCTGATGGAAAGCCTTCATTCCCAAACCACCTGCACGTGAAATGAGCTGAGGGCCCAGCAGCTACCCTAGCCACCTCCCTGCATGGGCTTGGCACCTTCAGCCACATGCCGAGGGGCAGGATCCCCACTGTAACCACCCACACCTATCGTAGCTGCCCTGCTGCCCGACACCATCCTGACTTATTACCCTCACAACCCCTGTGATGGAGGCTCTGCCATTAGCCAGCCCTGTTTTAGAGACTGGAGATGCAAAGAGTGCCCCCTAAGAACTTTTTTGGAACCCCAGCTCAGGGTTAAATATCTACTTCCCATGAACTCAAACTAGGGCAATGTACCGAAATCCCTGAGCCAGATGCCTTGCCTAGGAGGGACGCAGGAGCTGGTGGCAGTGCACAGATCCCAGCCTCGCTCTCCCTAAGCTTTCAGAGTGCTTTAGCATCTCCTACGGTTTCTGCCGCAGATCAGAGATGAAACAGAAGTACATAAATTCCAACAGAAAAGAGCTGTTTCCCTGGAGCCCCGGGAAGGAATTAAACACACAATCAAAAAAAACTAAGAAAACAGAAAATGTGAACTTATG
Source organism: Haliaeetus leucocephalus (assembly GCF_000737465.1). Classification (NCBI taxonomy): domain Eukaryota; kingdom Metazoa; phylum Chordata; class Aves; order Accipitriformes; family Accipitridae; genus Haliaeetus; species Haliaeetus leucocephalus. The sequence goes on along the minus strand of NW_010972449.1, from coordinate 895,608 downwards.
CAGAGCAAGCCGTTTAGCAGCAGGTCCGAGGAGAAGACGGGCTCTCCCGCTCCCACGATCTCACTGCCCCAGCCACCTCATCCCTGTGCCAGGCAAGTGCCAGCCACGTGCGGACGACAGTGACCAGCCCCGGTGGTCCCCAGCCCCAAGAGGGCCCCCGAGTAGAAGGCAGATGGCCTGCAGACTGCTCGACGACACGTCTCCTTCCCAGTTTTCTCGGTTGTGGCTGGGCGTCCCCGCTCACGTGGCAGCGGAGGGGAGGGAGAGCACCGGGTCCTCGCGTGCGCGCGCTTCGGGATCCCAGGAGCTGGGGACAGGAGAGCCGCCGACCCACGCACAGACTCTGCCTCCTCCCTGGCATCATCACAGAGGTCACCGGTGCCTACCAGGCCCTCGGCTCACCGCGGCAAGATGGCTGAGCAGCTCGGCTCAGCATCTCTGTTTAAAAGACAGCGCTTTTCCCTGTGTCCCTTCCCCAGGATAATGGCCGTGGCCCAAGAAAGTTAGCAATGAATTCTTGGGAAGCGGCTGTTGCTGCAAAAATAAAGTATCCATTATTGCTAAAAAACTTTTTTCATCTTTGAGGGGAAAACACATACCACATGATTTCCAAAAAGGAGCTGGTCTGGTTTACAAATACAGTACATTAATAGCTTTGTAAACATTTATTCAGTATGACAGCTGACTGCAACATGTGGCATTAATTAGAAGACTCAGCAATGTAGCATATTAAGAGCTAAGTTAAATCTGAATTAGCTGGGTTTGTTGAGACTAAACACCCATGGGGGAAGTCCTCGGATCTAATACATTATGACTCACTTGACACGGGAGACCCACAGGCCCGATTCCCAATACACTGGGGGGCCCTTATTCATACTCCATCTCCACACAAGAGCTGCAAACTCTCAAGATACCATAGATCAGAGGGTGTTGATGTTGGGATGTTGCGACAGAATGGGGCGCGCGAGTCCCCGGCTCCCAGCTCCCCTAACCTTCCTAAGGAGGTAGCGGAGACAACGCGAGCTCGCTTCTCCTTTCCAGACGCGCAAAAAGAGCACAGACGGGAAGGGAAAGGATTTTACATTCCCTTGGGCTTAAGGATCTTGCTCAACACTCCCACGCGGCCACCTTCCCGGGGCATGGGTGACACAGCTTCCGCGGCGTACACCGCTGAGAGCTTTTGGTCGATGGTGCTCTGCGTCACCGGTGCCACGAGGCGCTGGCTGGCGGCGCTCGGCGTGCCACTGCGGCGCGAGCTCAAACCTGCCACCCGAGTTCAGCGCTCTGAAGTCAGCCAACGGCTTGCGTTCTAGCTCAGGGAAATCGAGACACCTTTTGGCGCTCTGCTGCCTTGGCAGGGTTTCAGGACGGCGTGTTTAGGAGCTGCAGCGTAGGCCCAAGGAGACGGGGAAACCCGCATTCTCGGTTCCTCCTCTAACCTGTCCTGGGGCTCACAGCACCGCTGACCTCCTGCCCCTCGCTTGCTTCATCTGAAAAAGCAGTGAGAAATACTTGCTTTGCTATCCTCGTGAAGTCGTCACCAGGACTATTACAACTGGCAAAGCGTTGTGAAATGCACAAAACACCGTGTGAGCATACCAGCGTTGGTGGGTTTTTACCACAGCTGGAACAGGCTGAGCCGAGGCCAGGCAGCTCACAGCAGCCGCGCTGACCAAACATCATCCTTTAGGCTATTTCTACCTTTCAGACCCATCTCTTGTGTCATTCGCATTACAGCAAACCAGGGCAGCTCACTGACAGCCAGCAAATTTACATCAGAGCAGAAGTCTTTGAATTTCAAGAAGACCAGAAGCAAGTTCTCCCTCTCAAAGCAAGAACTAGTTGGGATTACGTAGTTGGGTAAAGACGACGGACCAGCACAGCCCAGAGTGTTGGGAGCTACCACGTCTCAGCTGATCCATGGTAACAAATACACCAAACCCTGTTTGCAAGAAACCCTCGTGTAAATATACGGGCTATTGTATACAGCGATAGACATTTAGGACAGATGCAAGATAAACTATCTTGTTTTGTATTCAAGCCGTTGCAAGACGGTGCTTTAAGTGATTTAAGACACTGTAGCCCTCAGTAGTCCTCCTCCTTCTCGTGAAAGGTTGGCAGAACAGACCGTGAGGTCACCCATCAGCCCTGCCAGCAGGCAGGCAGAGTCTGAGTTTTGAACCTGAGCTGGGAGTTGAAGCAACAGAGGCAGCGGGGTCCCTTCTGCCCACCCTGCGCAAAGTGGGCAGGCACATGTGGGCTGGGGGAACGGGCGGCTATCTTAATTGCTAGGGGTTTTTTAGTTCATAAGTAATGCCTAGAAAATTTAGCCCGAAAGCAAAAATAGGGACTGCTCACAACTGGCTGGTGCCGCAGGATCCCATCCCGATTACTGGTTCACAGAGGAAGGTAACGCAGGCGAGAGGCAATGACAGACAAGTTGGTATCTCAGCAGCAACACGTGGCTTGATTTGGCAGTCCCACCTAGGCACAGACATATTGAGCAATGCAGCTGTGAAACATTCAGAGCAAGTCTGTTTTCACCTTAGAGCATTAAAGCAAACTTTTCTTGCTCTGGGCTCCTTACACTGGATGCCTACAAGTTTATTTGATTAGAAGCATTTATGAGAGCACCTCCAGAGGTGCCGAGTCCCCACAGCCCCCGTTGATTCAAAACCCTTGTTATTAGAGCTGGATAAACCATCTCAAAAGCAATGTTATTATCTGTGGCAGTTCCAGCTTCCCAGATACAGTATTACTAATGCTAATTGCCAAAAGCAAATAAAATAAATCTCTGCATGGATCTGTCTTCTTCATTATCCTGTATCAGATACTACCACTCTTATCCAAGTCTCTCCCCCTTCATCCCTTCACACACAATTTTATCCACCATAGATCTGCCAAATGGAGAGTAAAACTACTGAAGTGTAACATAGACAACTATTTCTATAATTTAGGGCTCTTTGTTCTTATTAATGTTGCATCAAGGTATGCCTCTCCATTGGCCTGCAACAATTGTTTTTGAAATAGGTCGCCAACAAAAGTGAACAGCAGAGGACAAGAAAACAAGAGAGATATTTATTACCAAATAAATTGTATCATGGTGTTTCTATTATAACCTTTGTTTTAACCAGAAATAATAGAAAGGGCTGGTCAAAAGTTCAATGTTTGTATGGCAAAAATTTCTGAGATACCTACATTTCAAATAACTGGCTTATTTTCAAATTGGCATGAAAAGCCCAAACCCTCAGACTTTGGGGGAGATGAAAGCTAATGAAAATAGTTTATTGTGATCCCCCTCATACTTCTTTTCAATAAGAACTGACGCTCTAATTTCCACTCTAGCATTTCAAATGGGGCTTAGCTCTTTCATCCTTTATATTATAAATAATGTGTAGTATAATGGAGGACAGAATTAAGTCAAGAGGAAGCTTTTCAACTTTGCCAAAAAGCAACATTCTGATATGTTCCAAATTTTTCCACAGTAGAATGAATTCTCAGAGGAAATAAAAAAAAAATCTCAACTGCTGTTACAATAGTTATTGGTAGAACTAACAAACACCAATGATAATTCTCTTTGTATGGCAATTTCAAAGCTACCTAGGTCTTGTACACAAACAAAGTCTTCTCTAAAGTAAAATAAAACAGAATTACCAACTCACAACTTTAACACGAATCTCTGGGCATTTGATATTTACTTAAAGGCCCCAGCTCCAGGAAACAAGCAACTACATGAGAGTCTCAGCTCTCATTAAAAGAAAAAAATAAATGAAAAGAAGCAAGTTTACTTGCTGTTGCAAAGAAAATCTTGAAAATATGACCCAAGTACATCCCAAATACACAAAATCCAGAAGCCAAATAAATAGACTTCTTGCGTATGAAAACCTTATCAGCTTTTGATGCCTATCTCATGATTCTGGAGTATTTCACATGAGCAGAAATGACCATTGAATCTTAATATGACCCTTTAGATCATTTTCCTGCTCCTCCCCTTACCCTTTGACAGTACATCTACAGAAACTGAGGTCTAGAGTGCAGTTCCCTTTGGAAGGTATGTTTGGAAATCCAGTAATTTCCCCACATTTTTCTGAAACAAAGAAAATAAATTCAGGCGCATCAGGAGGATGAAGCTGATTTCAATGTACAGTCAAACCTGTCATCCCTCAGTTTGAAGAATAAAATCTTATTCAACAGCTTAGACACAGTGCCGAAGAACAAATCTCCAAGCTGCAATTACAGGCTTAATAATGCTCTTCTGCACAGGCCTTCTCCATCAGGATCCCAAATCAAGGCCTGCACATCCAACAGGATAGCAGCCACGTGGGACCACTAACTTCCCTCACAAAGAACCAAGCAGCTCTGGTGACCCATGCAAGTATGGGGTGAGACAGCAGCACACCGTAGGTATCTCCTTTTATGCCAGTAAATTCTCTCCATTTGCAGTCAGAGGAAATCGCACGGTTCAGCTGTGTGATTCTTCTCATCCTAATGAAGCTATCTGAATCAGGCCCTAAAAGTAGCCATTTCCCTTGACCGTAAAAGACAGGCTAAAACGTAGATCTCTACATCTTTGAGCAGATGCACAACACATTTAAGGCATAATCTCTGCGCTCATGTACATGGAGAGCAAATCTCCTCTGATGCCCAAAGTTAGGGATGATGAATCCTGCAGCCCCTTGAGATGTGCATATGTCCATCTCGCTGATAAGTCTGGAAAGCGGTATCTACCCTGCTGCTGAATCTGGATGAAATTAAAGATCTCAAAGTGACTACAAGTTTCATATAAACTGACAAGTAGGAAAACGAAAACACAGCATATGAGCACTCACATTTTCCCCCACTAATAGTATTCAATATCCAAAGCTGAAGTAGTGTCACTGAAATACTCTGGAGGTAGCTGTGTATGGAAGACAAAGGAAAATTTAGACTGCGTGTATGGAGGCATACCTATGGCTGTGCCTGCACAAATTATCACTTACCATATTATCAGGTCATTCTAGATGCTGAGACTTTAAACAAAGCAATAACATTGCAAGGCTTCCAGCAACACATTTGGTGAGATCCTCTCTTCCTTGAGCGATACTGAGGGTGATATCTGCCAAGCCTGCTTTAGTTTTAATCTTTCAGTCATGAAGAGCATGTCAGTGCTTTAGAGCACTGCTGGTACGACCAGAACCTCATTCAAGTTTGTCATCTTTCACCAGGAGCGTTGCGCTATGAATATTCCTGCGGCGTGAGCGCTGTCATGCCAGCACTAAGAGGACTTGGGACATGTTCACATGCGTGTGCGCCGCCCCACATCCATGCCCTGGGAGGGAAGCAAGTTCCAGGCGCAGAGCTATTCTAACAACTCCTACATGTGGGAGTGAATATTCTCCACTTAAATATCCCCATATGCCCGCAAAGCCATCTCCCTTCCCGTAGAGGAAGGGACTTCAATAGAGCCTGACGCAAGCTCATTACAGTACTGGTCCGTCACCCTGGTTCATAGGAAATCCAGTAACCTTGAAGGTTAACCAGTTTCCCTAACTTCCCAAGCTCTCTCTCTGCTAGGAGTGCTAAATACGAACTAACAACCAGTGTAACACAAAGGCCGTCCTTCCTATAGAAGCATAGATCCCCATCATAAACACAGCTCCTGCTCCTCTACTCTGAAGAGTAATAGATTCAATATTTTCTATTTTGATGGTCTTTAACACTGCAGCGTGAATCTAAAGATAGGAGCCAGAAAAGCATTACAATTGCAGAAGACTCCAAACCTAGAGAGTCAGGAGGTCTGGTTCTAATCTTCAATTTAACACCAGGGTGTAACTTCAGGCAAGCCTGGGTTTCTTTTTCATTCTTTGATTGTTTTCACTGTAAGCTCTTTGGGGCAGGAACTGTGTCCCATTGTGTTGTTACAGGGTGTAGAACAATGGGCCCCTGACCTCAGCTGGGGAATCAAGAGATTACGAGAATTATTTAGAGGAAATATGCGGTTAAACAAGGAATTGGAATCAGACCTCAAGTCCCCGTCAAGTGCCAGTACCAGATGACTATCCTTTTTTACCCTTCGTTAAAAAAAGTCATAATCCACATTTATTGTTGTCCAACATTCGCCATTTTTCACACGTCTGCTCGCCTGCCCAACATCTAAGAGCCTCCGCCTTCCCCCGGCTCTGCTGCCACGCTGGGTCAGAGCCTCTCGCCTTGACAGCATCTGCAGTGGCATTGCAGCTCGTTCTGCTTCTGATAAAAAGGGTATCTGGGGAAGGAAGCACAAGAAGGAAATCAAAAGGAAATGCAAGGGCTCACTGTGTTTGTGTGCGCGCATGGGATTCTTCAGCTGTACATCGGAAATTAATTCCAGCCAGGGTGAACTCTGTGTGGTCTCACTAGCCATCCAAGTCAAACTTCAGTTCACCCCGGCTGCCAAGTGGAGTTGTGGAGGAGAAAAAGGTTCAAGACACCGTGGAAAAGGAACAAAGAGGCAAAAAAGAGTGAGCTGGTGGTATTTTTCTCCAAGGTTCCCCCCCCGCCTTTTTTTTTTTTTTTTTTTTAAACAAACCACCTGGATTTTAAGATCTGCAGAATCCCATTAAAGGGCTTTTACTCCTTCATGAAGTGGAGGCGTTTGATGAAAAGGGGTAAGGGGAGAGAATTGTGTCTGCTTGTGGGAGGGGGAGAGGAGGGGGAGATAATGGGGCATGGGAGCCCTTAATTTCTCCTGTCTCCCCTGCCGGTAATAGGGCTGGATGTAAACACTGCTCTGGTGAATGTTGGAGAGTGATTACAGGATAGCTGGGGAAGGAGGAAGCATTTTGAAACCACAAGTAGGAAAGCAGCTCTTTGATGGAGGGTTAGTAATTTCTTTTTTCTCCGTGCCCTCCTCCCTCACGCAGCAGCCCCCCTTTCCCTCCGTCCTCCACCTTCTGTAAACACAGCGGCCGAAATTAGATGTGGGCCAATCTGTTAAACATTTGAAGGCGAAGCGGGCTCAGCAGTCGCTCTCGCTCCATAGGATACAAAAGACACGGCTAGTTATGCTGTAATGGGCCTTTCTGGTCCCGGTCGTGGAGACAGCTCTCCTGGGCAGTAAGCAAGGGGCCAGAGAGGAGGGAAGACACAACCTGCTGCAATAGAGAAATACCACGAAGCAGGATGAAAGTTCCGAAAACGAAGACTGCGTGTTCTCAGCAGGCATCGCCCAGGCACCCAAATGCTGATGGCTGAGTAAAAACGGCAGCTCCAGGGCATCCACCTACATGGAAGGTCCGGAGATGACCTTACCAGAGCAGACCTGAGGTCCATCCAAGCTAGTGGGTGCTTAAGGGGAACATTACTGTACCTTAACACCCACATGGGTTCTGGGGCCTGACGTTCAAACTTCGGGCCTGGGTAAATCAACTACTTTGCTCTGCTTTGGTTTCCCTCATGTGGAAACAGGGAGGCAGTTACTCCTTTGGAAAGAGCCTGCATCCAGTGGCTGGGAAGAGCTGGGCATTACTGATCAGGCTCTGTGTGGACGTGCAGTTCTAGAATAAACCACCCATGGGGGAAATCCTTCAGCATAAACAAGTTAATCATCTGTCCTCACACACGAGGTTTCTGTGTTCCTAAATACTAGAGATGCTCTTGCAATTCCCGTCCATACTCACAAGGAAGGGCAGAGAGAAAAGAATGGGAAACTGTCTTTTTCAAGAGTTTGACAAGATTTGGGGCAAAATTCCCCACCCTAGCCTTGTTAGTCCTGCAAGGGCTGCTCATTGCTGCTCTCTGGACCATACACCTCCAGAGCAGAGCTGGCAGGAGCTCAGTGTGCATCCCAAATTCAGTGTTTGCTTTCTAGTACACATCAGAGAGCAGTTTTTCCTCCCTGAGCCAAGTCCACTCCTGGCAAAGGGCAGTGATTTTACAAGGTCAGGGATGAATTCAGCCTTCAGGTTGTTACTAACCACTCCAGAGACTTTAATGGGAGTTAAATACCCCTGTTCTACAAAATCCAATAGGTACTGGGGATCTACCCTAGCCTCCACCCAGAAGTTTTTCATGGATCTCAGATGGTGATCTGGCTCTAACCAGTTTTTAACTGAATGTACTCTTTAGCTAGACGGTATCATGATGGTCTTTTAATTAAATCTCCTGCTTAATACTTCCACCACCACCACCCCCCACGCCGACACCTAATACTTTTTGCCCCAGGCTCGTAGCGTTTTCTTGCATGACAGCACCACCACGAAAGCCTCCCTTTAAACAACTGTAAATGATGAAGAGTACACATCCTGTACTAAATACGCATGGTTTACAAGCTGGAATAAATACACCAGACAGCTTTGTTGCATATACAGAGCAGTATCTATAAAAAGGTCATTATATTGCTATTGTTTATTCATGTAAGTTTGCTTAACCAATATATATATAAATATAAGGCAGCCCAAAAGCTATTTATGTGCAGGCCCTCAGTACTCTTTTGTTAGGTCTCCTTCAATGCAAGAACTTGTGCATTAACTATAGGAACAGACTAAAACAGTGATGACATGAGAACTGACACAGAACGTCCTTCAGATGAGGTGGAGCAAGCTCAGTTCTCCCAGACAGCTACCCACTGCTCAACCTTCACACCGCTTTTCCTTTCTAGCGCTCTTCTTTAAGCTCCTTGGTCCACACATCTGCAACAGTCGAGATTCCAGGCTATAATTAGAGGCTTTCAACTGCAGTGCAGCTAAACCCCTCTTTTGTGACCATCATACAGAGTTCATTGCTGCCTTTGGGTGTTTGCCATCCCATGAATAAATTAGCTACCATAAAAAAAAAGTTTTCAAATAACTTCTAAGACTTTGTTTCAGTTTTTATCTCTACAAAGGTCTCTTATCTGTTGTAGGCTCAGCAAGAACCCAAGACTAAGTGATGAAGCAGCATAGTTCCACACTGACAGTTCCCAAACCTTCTTCCCTTTCCTTCCTGTCCTGTACCCCCTTCCTCCTCTCCCTAGACCAGATATCTCTGTTTCTTTGAATAGGATAGAAATAAAAGGGATGGGCAAGTAGGAAGCTACTATTTTTTTTTCTTTTTTTTTTTTTTTCTTCTTGATCTGCTTATTTCTGGTATCCAAATAAAGCTCTGGAAGGTGGGGAAGGCCAATAGAAAATCTTACCTATAGCTATTCTCTTCTCTTTACAGTGCAAATTGACCATTTTCTATTGTTTTAAAGGAGCAAGCTCCCTCTGTTAGATATAACCAAAGGCAGATGAGCCCACAAGCCAGTAGCAGGCAAAAAAACCATACATGGAGACTTGCAGCAGCCTCAAGCAGGACAGGCTACCTGGGACCAAGACCCAGGTCCTGAAGGCCGCAGTCTGCAAATGTCACCCGAATCCTTCCCGTCACCAATACCAGAAGAATCATATTAGTGGATACCATGACAGGATCCTCTTCTGGACAGTGAGCCAGATGGGTCACGGCTCTCCATCACCAGACATTCTCCCATCAGTCTGATCACACAAGAAAGGCTGGAACCAGTTCCAAGAAGTTCAACCCTCTGATGGAGACTAGGACCTTCTTTTTCCCACCCCTACCCTCTGAATATGGGATTTCCCACCCTGGGAAACCATGAATCCCCTATGCAAGTCCTCCTTGCAGCCCAGGTGGGCAGAGCAAAGGCGGTGTGGTGCAGGGGAGCACCACTCCAGCAGGTGGCAAATAATAAGACAGACACACAGGCAGAGGCAAACGAAGCAAGTCTGCAAAGGGCGATGCACAGCAGGGCAAAAATCACCATAGTATTACAGCATAATAATTTAGGAGTTGTTCAATGCTGTTCCCCTTTAAAGCCCCAGGATGCTGCAGCCCTGGCACTTTATGGGTCCTGACACCAGAGCCCTGTACTGGAGAGAGATGCTCTCCCTCCGCTCGAGGCTTCTCCCCAGCAGCAGCTGCACAGAACCCACACAGGACCCAGCAGGAAGTTTGCTGTCTTTGCTACCATAGGTACCGTATTCTTATTACCCTCCATCATACTGCTTTGGTCTACCTTTTCCTCTGTCCAAAGTTGGCACACGGTCTAATGCTACTTTTGTTAATGAACAATCATGAATTAGCCATAAAACAATAAATGGCGCCATGAGCTCATTAGACATTAACAACACACTGAAGTTCACGCATGTTATCTCCACCAGAATATTACAGGGAGCGCTTATCATTTGGGGAAAGCTGAGTTGTGGGCTCTCGGGAGGGTTCAAATGTCATCTGTGGAAGAGGAGGGCGGGAAGCAGAGTAACTGGAGATGATCAATCTCAAAAAGGCAATAACTGAAAACTTAAGATATGAAAGCACATTAGTTCCCACAAACGGCTAAGGATTAAACCCAAGCACTGTTACAGCCAGGAGCATACAGCCAGCCAAGGTGCTATAAAGGCGTGATGTTATTACTTCCAAGGGATGCCATTAAAACTCTGTTTACAAACCTAATGTGCCAGGGAATGGGTCAAGGAAAGAATTATTAGCAACAAAGCTATTTGATCTCTTTTATGATCCAATGAGTCATATCACTTCATACACTAGAAGGTGAATAATGAAAACCTCAAGCCTGTTGATTTATACACATGTCCAGAATCCTGTGTTCTTTAACCTCAGATGCCCTCTTAAGTGTGATTCATCCTAAATCAAATGGAAGATCGGGTGCTATCATCCACACTCTCTCCTCCCACTCACTAATTGAAATGGTGATTGACATCCTGGTAGAATAAAATACCAGTGCCCAGTGATGGATGGCCGGGGCAGAGGATGGGGTCAAGATACAGGACTTGCAGATATAACTCTGTTCTCCTCCCCATATGGGATGGTCCCAGTTTCACCTAACACTCCCTCTGGAATGCTAGAGACAGAGTCACTGAATAATTTAGGCTGGAAGGGACCTCTGGAGGTCATCTGTCCATCTGGACGTACTTTAGTGGGGCAGATCTGAGTGGATATGAGATCCTTTCTTTTCATGACACACTCTGATTGCTACAGCTTCACCAAAGGCATGTAACCATGATCCAAACTGGCCCAGAAATTGCATCAGAAAACTGCAGAGTCCAAATGTGTCAAATACCGAGATGGTCCTTAGAGGCATGGTGGTCTCAACAAAATCCTGACATAAACCACGTGGGTTTCCAACGAAAATCTGCTGTATTATCAGTCAGCTTGTTCTCCCAGCTTCTAAGGCGTCCACTGCTGAGCAAGCCCAGTTTTTAGGTTCCCACATCCCAGCAGGCTTTAGGACTGTAAGAAAGGTAAATAGCTCTGCAACCAGAGTATCCTGGGTCCCCAGGATATGTCCAGAGCAGTTGTCACAGAGAACTCCAAAGCCCCAACTCAGCCCTAGAGCTCTGTAATGGCCAACTTCTTCCATGATGAACTGTCTGGATGCAAGGCAACTTTGGAGGTGGATATAGAGCTGGGGGGAGCATCTGAAGAAGTTCAGAACACAACTTCATTTCAGCAACAATAAAAATAATAATAATCAGAAAATCAAGGGAAAAAAGAATCTGCTTTGTAGCTTTTTGTTTGTTTGTCCATTTAAAATGTTTGGTACACATTCCAAACTTCAAGCAAAATATCTCTTATAGTGCCCAGTAATTTCCCCCCCCACCCCGTCCTTCCCCTGGCCAGGCAAACAGTTACAGAGGAGATGCTTTCAAGTTTTGTGAAACCACTTAGGTCAAATATCTACTCTTCTTCAGAACTGAATACCTCACTAAATGTGAGCATGTTCAGTAAGAAGGTAGCTTTCATTCTGAGCTATGGGAAAAACGTGGGGGGTGTAAGAATCTGTTCTTGCTGTTGAAAAAGTAACTCCAAAGTGGCTCAAGGCTACAAAAAGGAGTGAGCTGATTTCTTTGAATAATCTCATTTTCTACCAATATCATTATTAAAAAGCTAAATATTCCCCAAATGTTAAGTTTTGCAAATTTTCTTTTGTTCCACTCATCCCCAGGGTATTCAGGACAATTCAAGAAAATACCACTGAAAATACCTGAGGGGAACCAAAGGCCTTACATATTCCAGCACATACGGATTTCCATCCTTCCTCGCTTTCTAATGGTTTCACAAATATCTGGAGGCATGTCCAACCCTGGAGGTTTTGAAGGGTTTCCAAGAGGCACAGCATAACGTACTGCGTATCCCTGGGCCTTGATCAACTGCTTTTGCTGCCCAGCAGAGAAATCACTGCAGGTCATTTGTGATTTTCTGGTCTGTCCCACATTATTGTGTCCATTCTGTTCATCTGCCACAGTGCTTACAGCTTGACGATGGGTGTGAAGCAGTTTCTGAGACACTGAGAACCCTTCCTTTTTGCAGACTTGAGTTCTTTGCATGAGAGACCAACAAAAAAACCCCAAACAGACCCACAGGGTTTGCCGATATCCAGCCCCTGGAGCCCATCCAAGATCTAGACCACGGTCATGTTTTTCTTGTGATGGGTGAATGCAATGAATCTTGACATTGTGAACATTACATTCTGCATTACAATACAAAGTTTTATTGTTATTTTTTCCACAGCTGAAGCCAGGAAGAAAGAGAAGCTGAGCTGAAGGAGCAAGGCCATGTTTAAACTTCAGCAGTTTAAGAAAGCTGAGCAACCAACCCGAGATCTCTCTTTTGCCTTGCCAGTGCTCTTAGTTTCCTTTTTCAAACCTACATACAGTCCGTGAAATTTTTCCTTTTGATAAGGAACTTTCACAAATGCAGAACAGAACCAAAACTGTGGATTAGAGGGATGAGAGTTGTACTAAGCACCACTTTTGAAGAAGGTGCTAACACAGTGGGATTAAATAATCTGAGCCTACCAACTGATCAGTAATGATGCTCCACCTTCTACACTAGGCCCAGTTTTTCAGGATTGGATCAAATCTGATCTTTTAATTTTTAAAGTTCTGATCAAGATCCAAAGCATACACCTCCTCAGGCTCATCCCTGCAATGTTCCACCAAATGCTGAAGTCAATATATTCCAATTCAGATTTCAAATAAATTAATCTACACTTTAGACACCAAGTCTGAAAATGGGCTGATGTACAACAAACATACTCCCTACCCACAAAACCATTTGGCCAAGCTGTTCAAGTGCTGCCCATGACCTTCACAGCTGCAGTTGCTGCCGCAAGAGGTGTATTCCAGCAGAAGTTTAGGAAACATTGAATACGGGATCTCAAGGAATTTTTGATGAAAACTTACTCTCAGATCACTTCTGGACAGGAATCCTATATTACAAATCAGACCAGACTTAGACAGCTGTTGGGAACGGCCAATCATGTTCTGCTACTTATAGAGAAAAGTTTTCCCTAGTATCTTGAAAATGAGGCCTATTAGTTCTTGTCTATCCTCAGACCTGAAAAATGAATAACTACCCTCTTTCTAATACCCTTTACAAGCCAGAAAGCCCTCATAATGCACAGTGTAACCCAGGAATTTCCACATTCAGTTAGAACCAAAAGCCATGTAGTTCCAGTTAAGAGTATTGGACACCAGCCTGCTATCTCCATTCTGTTTGGCAGGACCACACATAAACGGGATTTAAATATTTATTTTCACTTCTTCGCCATCTAACGTCAAACGTAACAGCCACATGTAGTAGTTAACAACTGTGTTGTAAGATATGAGCAAAACCATTGAAAACCGGGGTTTAGATTTAACCCGCTTACAACACCACTGATCACTGCAAGTCACAAATTATGTCATCTCAGCAGTGGAGCTACTGCCAGCAGAAGGATTAGCAACATCAGTTGTAACGAGCCACTTCATTTTCAAATAACGTTTAGAAATTTACAGTGCCTGGAATTGCAATGATTAAACGGATAACAGAGTTGAATACACCGGATATAGATCACTTCTAATTTTCCACTTATATCCAGTAACCCATCATAAACTATCCAGAGTCCTTTGGTCTTCATTTCTCCCACACCAGCGTATTTAAACAAAAAAAGATGATCCGTCACTGAAGTTATAGTAGTGGAAAACCAATGAGAGATAAGAAGCTGGCCACAAATTCCCGGATTTCAGATGCCCTGTTTCCAATTCTGGCTACGTTGGGGAGAATTAAGAGAAATGCCAATGAAGTGACACAAAAGTGAAAAATTAAACCAGACCTACAGAACATGAATCTATGACTTTTTCTGATTTAGAGAGTCCCTAGTCATGTATCCAGTTTCACAAAATTCATTATTCCCTATTCCCACGAGTAAAGACTGGTCACATATCTAAGGACCAAGACCTCAGACTGAGAGCACAGCTGGTTTAAAGGAGTTGAAACAGAGTAATTATCTTGAAAGAGCAGAGATCTAAAGAGAAGTATTGATTTTGATGACTCTCTCTTCATGGAAATGTCAGAATGTTTGTTACGTTTCTGCATTATTTACCACAATAAAAAAGTTCAAGTGACTAATCCCCCTGACAAAGTGTTTTGGTAATATTAGATCCATTTTTTTTAAGTTGGCCTGCAGGACATGGTAAGTTTGGCATTTTATTCCAAATGGGAATAATCTCTTCCTCCCTCTCAAACTACAGAATTTCTGAGGGAACAGAAATTCCTCTTTGGTATCTTCTGTACTACATGTGGCTACAAGGAGGTCTTTTACATGAATTTCTAACGTTTCCTTTGCAGTTTGAGCCACTTAAGCAATTACAATGCTATTGTCTCTTTTTCTTTCCTTTTTCAATTCCACGTCAAATCTGCAAATGCAGAAATGCCTCAGAATGGAAGTCAGCAATTCAGCTGCCATACCCTTCCTCAAAAAGCTCTCCTCCTTCAGCTTTAGTTACGCTAAAATTTAAAGTTTAGTTACATTAAGTTTATTACCGACTTAGTAGTTTGGGTCAGTTTTAATCCAATCCACCTACCCATAAGCCGTGACCTCCCCAAAACAGGCCAATCCACCTGGAAAAATTAATGCTTCTCTCTTTCTTTCCACATTAAAGTAATGACATAAAATAATCAGATGCTGGAATGTGTCTTGGCATGAACAACAAACACACGCAGCTAGCTTTATTAGCTGTTTCTCTGGAAGAAAGCTCCAAAGGCCCTACACATATTTACTAATGTGCACTGTGAATGACCTCAGATCTTCCAGGCCAGGCCAGGGCAAAAGCTCCTTTAAACATCTTTATAACTCACTTTATACTTGACTTCATAACCAGCAGGGAAAGATGGAAAAACATTCCCATCGCCTGGGAAACTTGTGGAAAGGGGGATGATGTATTGCAAATGGGGACTTGGCATAGCGATGCCTCCCAAAGTGCCTGCCGCGGCGCGTGGGGTTTTTTTCAGCTGGTAGCGTTTAACAGGCCATGCTATTTCAGAGACAGGGAACCGCTTGGGATCCGGGCACATGCCTCTGCAGAACTGGAGGGTTTCATGGTTGCTTCTCCGTCTTGGAACTGGCAGCTTTTGGGGGGAAAGCACTGATATACCCTGCTCTTGCGATAAAGGGTACACCCTTGGGGTAAGGTGTTCAGCAGCAATTCAGAAAGGGTATCTTGATATTCCGGCAGCAGAATGCTATTGTCCAAATGGCCCTGGTAATAGCTTGATGGTCTGGTTCAGCAGACCCTCGCTGCATCGCAGAAGGGAAAATGCATGTGAAGTTACCTGGAGTTACTAAAGAGCAAGCATGGAAGCAGAGGAGTTTTGGAATCGGCAGCTCTTGTGGGAACTATCGCCAGGTCCGCTTTCCTCGTGTCCTGAAGCGCTGCGTTGAGAAGCTAACAGGGACCTACACCATCACGCTCAAGAGCAGTGTCTGTTTTGTTCTGTGGCTGGAAAATCCCAAATATGGGGAATTTGCTTCCATCAGCCAGATGCTTGCACAGTATCTGACCAGAGGGAACTCTGTTGTAAACCAGGGCAAGATCACACGAGGGAGGGATGCAGGAACATAAAAGATGGAGAAAAGATACTAAATGTGCACATGGTTCATGTGGGAGGGAAGAACAAAAAAATCTGATCCAAAGGTAAACAGAAGAGCTGGGTCACAGTAGACAGAAAGCAGAGCAATGCGTAGACACAGGCACAGATGAAAGAAAGAGGTGGAAAGCAGAGTCAGCTTTTCTTTGAGGAGCTGGGGTCAGCTGAACTGTGTTCATCTGAATCAATCACACTGACCGGGGGGGGGCAGATGCCAGCCAGTGCTGAGGTCCTGCAAGAGTGACCCCAGTTGTTCAGAAGGGACACCTGAGACAGGACCTGCTCCTACGACGGCCATCAGAAACAACTGGAAATTGCTGCGTGCTCTGCTACAGAGAATCCGAACAGGAGTTATGGCCCAATAAGGACTTCAACAATAATAGACAAGAAGCTGCACTGCTTCTCAAGCCATTCATCAAACGAATTTCCATCACTTGGGCCCCATCTCTGGCTGACCTGGGATTATTCCTCTGTCAAGACTGGGCACCAGTGCCACTGATAGAACTTGTCTACAGGACCGAGAAAGTTTTCTGCTGGCCATCGCAACAGCAATAGCAGACAGCTATCAGCTATCTGGAGATGTTTCCAAGCCTACAGCATTCTGTACCACTAGATCTCAAAAATACTTTGCAAAAGCCATCAAATATTCCTGTTTACACTACAGATTGACGAGACTCTGCCCCAGTTTCTTCTAGTTCACCCCACAGACCTAAGTCCAAGTCCGAATCCAGTGCTCTGACCAGCAGGAAACATTGCCTCTATCTTGTATGAGACAGTCTGCTCTTGTCAAAGCATATGCTGGACCACGGATGGCAACTCTGGGGTCGTGTAATAAGGAGTCATTTAGCAAAGCAATTCACTCAAAGATGAAGCCCAATGAGGGCTTCTGGCATTTCAGACACACGCATAAAACCTTGAAAGCAAAACCTTGTACAGCCTGAACCTTGAAAGCTTCTCTCAAAGAAACACCACTGCCAGGGCCTGATGGACAGAGCGCCTTACAAAAGACTTATAACCCAGTAACTCCATTCATTCAGTGGCACGACTCCCCATGATGTCAGTACAAATAAGAGTAATGACAAGTCTCATAGTCTCTGGAGGGAGGTTTAGAAGTCTCCTCTTTGAAGACTCCTCATAAATGAAGCCTCAAAGTTCCATTTTCTCCCCAATTCTCAGTCTGCCGCATAGACAATATTTAAAAAAAAAATCCAACACTTGCATAAATAAAAATCTAAATGGCATCCTGTGTTCTCTCCCACACCCCATTCTTCCTCCCTCCTCTTTCCTCATTGTTTGTTCAACAGGATGTTGGCTTTGCTGCGAGGTACACCAAGCCATCTGTCAAAAACATGGAAACAGTTAACAACGCGCGCGCACACACACAGAGGCTGGAACGACATGTTACGGAGCCTATTTAAGGTCAGAATCATAGGCTGTGCTTTCAGAGAGCAATCCAAGCCCCAAAGCTGTGTCTGCTTAAACCAAATTATAGCTTTTCCCTTTTTACAAAGGGAATGGCACTTTGCTTAAGTGGTAGCTCATCTGGGATACACCAGAGCTGACAGGAGAAGCATTCTGGGAAAAGCGGACTCTTCACAGGAAGATCTGGCGCATACAGGAGCAACTGAAGTAGTGTGGTCTACTGGAACTTGGAAATAGTGTCCTTCTCATACACATATGAAGGTACGAGGGAATGGAAGTGACATAGGAACATTTTTGGAAGTGTTTCTACTGGAAACAAAAAATAAGAATACATTATTAGAGATTTTTAAACTTCAGTGACCTTTTTAAAACCTCCCTCCTGAAGTTAGACCAGCTCTTCATACAGTATTGCTCTAGGCCAATTGTTCGGTTGTTGCCTGTGAACAGTAGGGACTACTAATAGATCCTGAACTGGTCTCAAGATGGGGAAGACAGATCTGCCCGTTTATGAAATGAGTGGTTTGAAGCCACATCTTGATTCACTAGACCCTCCAAACGAGGGGGGAAGGGAAAAATATCTGATTCAGAACTGGAATCACGCATTAGACTGATTCCCTTGGCAGAACTTCTAGCAACTTAGTCCATCTCGGTCCCAGGCTGAAATATCCTATATCTAGAAAGGGACCAGTAGGTCACTCCGCAGTTTAGTCCTTGACCCTGCTGAGGCCATCCAACAGAGCTGCCAAGTAGCAACAGTTGCAGAAGTGTTTGTTCTTCTCCCTTTTCTGAAAAAAAGTGACCCCCCCCCCACTTCTTCAGTGGTGGGAGAGAAGAGCCAGATGGCTGGACCTGGGCAACGCACGTGACACTAGAGGTGGAGATCTAAAGGTGAAAGGTTCCATAAACTGATTACTGGGAAAACACACAACTGGAAACAAATGCTAATAAAAATTGCAACATTCAGAGATCAAACGCCTTAAATCATCACATTTCTTTAATTTAAAAATGTGGGATAAAAGAAACTAAAAAGGCTCTGCAGCACATTTAAGCCAACCCAGTATTTTCCAGGCGTGTCCCTAATTTATTTCACAGCACAGGTCTAAGAAAGCAGTTATAAATTATCACTAAACACAGATGGAAGACTTGTTTTCATAAGAGCACACCTAAAAAGTCATTCTTTCAAAAATGCCATCAACAAAAACCTGGTAGCATTAGAAAATTTACTTTATTCCAGAGCTTGAGTTAAAGATATTCTAGTCAGAATATTTCCATTTACTTTCAGCAGATTTCTATTGGCTTCAAACCTAGGCATCACCGAGAACCACAGTAACCCTTTATTCAAAGGGTCTTGGAAGGAGCAGGCCAAGAAACACCAGCAATAACAAGACCCGGTGCTGTTCTCCAGGTCAGGTTTTTGCCTCTATTACAGTCAAAACAGTGACAGAGGAAGGAGTTAGACCTTTATGTTTCTTTCAGCTTCAGAAAACCATCTGGAGGTTTTACCAAGCCATGGAAGCATCAAACTCTCTTGGTACTTCAGAGCCCCATCTAGCCCAAGTTCCCCAGTTTTGGGGGCTTTGCAGGGATGCCCATACTCTGTTCATGCCCTCAGTGCGCCATGATCATAAACAAAACCAAGGCAATGCTCTAAATGCTAGCACTAAATGGAATTAGTTGAAACAAAGTTTAACAAACAAAAATACAACCAAAATGCACAACAGCATGTGGGGACTCAGGGCTAATCAGAACCAGCTTGCCTGTACTTCCAGCTCCCACTCAGTTTTCAACCACTGAAAATGAAAACCTTTCCATTTTTAAGAAGCTACAACATTCTGACAACAAATTGACTAAAGTCAAAGAGTTTGCTTTTGTTGATTATTTTCCCCAAGAAATACTAGACCACTCTTGATTGGTTTACAGAGCACTTCTGTATTTGGAGAAAGAAAAAGGCCCAAGTAAAACTAGATCCTAGTGGCATCTCTGGTACCTGGCCAGGATGTAGGGTTGAGCACTACCTGGTCCAAGCTCCACACGCTCACATTCCTATGTGTGGATTGACACTTAAAGCCTAACACAGGCTCCTACAGAACCTTCCTGCCCTTGCTGCAAGAGACTTACAAGCCCTTTCAGGATCCTGGAAATATTTGATAATACTGTAAAGACAGCTTTACCCAGAAACTGAGAAGCCAGATAGACCACATCCATCTGCTCCACAGAAATGTACACATTTGGGTTGCTGTTGAGGATCGGCACGGCCCATTTCTCTTCTCTGGTGTTTCCCAAGGAGCACGCCAAGCTTAGCCTGGGCATGGCCTTACATCAACACAAGCCAACATGAAACAAGGTCAGACTCCGACTAGTGCTCAGGTCCGCACTCAGAATACATTGTAGATGTAGCTCATATCCTGCTCATCACCTAAACCTACATCTGAGTGTTGTCTCTTCCCCTCTTATCCAGTAACAGCATTAACGCAATAGGAGAGGTCACCGTTAGTTTCAACACGACTGGAATGGAGGAGGCTTTGTGTAACTATACCCAGACCAGCTCAGTTCTGGTAGCTGCCTGGCCTTATCTCCCCTGCTGGCCTTTGTTTGCAGATGGAGATGATACTTGAAGACTTCCAACATATGGTTTGCCAAACCAGTAAATTATGGTCTTACTCACGTATCCTTCCAGGCCCTTCCACATGCCCCAGGAGGATAGCAGAAGTTACAGGGCCCTCATTTGTCATTTTTGTCATTTGTTTTTTTCCTCCAATGGCTCCCCTGCCTCTATCTAATCAGGGGGACGTTTCCTGTCTTTGTTCTCAACCATTCATCCTGCGGGAATGATTATTATCATCAAACAGCATTAAAATAGAAAGCCTGGAGCCAGCACCCAATTAGCATGGAGTGAGGGAATCCTGGAAAGGAGCAACGGAAGAGACCACAGACAGTGCAAATGGCAAAAACGGGCATCGACTTATGTGCCATTCACCCACAGCATCGTCCCCACCTTCAAATATAAACCTGGGCTTCAAACTGAGCATGGGCCAAGCTTGAAACCAAAAAATGTCACGTACACTTGGTACATCACCAGTAGGCCTAGAGAACAATGCGAGTGCCAGTCCATCCACCAGTTTAAACCTTACACAGACTGGGAGACAACCGCTCCAGATCTCACAACGTGGGAAATTATTCATATTTCCTTTGTGCATCAAATCTCTGCTGACAGGAAGCAATGGCAATTCTCTCCTGAAGGAACTGTGAGATAGCGGAGAGGTCCTCAGGGCGTACAGATTATTTTAAGCCTTGGATCCATATTGGAAAAAACCTATTTCTGCCTGTTGCCTGCTCAAGTTCCCCATATATATCCCATCCTCATTAGAGTTGGAAGTAGTTCATACTTGCACTTAGTTCACAAATATGAGTGAAGGACCAATGACAAACAGGAAGACTCTTCCAGGCTGTAGGGAATTGTGGGTAAGATATGACCAAAAATTTGGCTGACCGCTCAATTTTTCCTCCAAAAGCGTCTCTCTTTTCTCCTTCCTAAGAGAACAAGACCCAACATTTATGATTTCGCTTTTTATTTTTTGCAGAAAGACCTATCAGCTTACCAAAACACTTCACTTTGCCTTCATTTTCAACTGGAAATCAGATTCAGTAAGTTAAAGAAGTTGGTAATGTCTTTATTAGTGTTTTCAGCATTGAAAATATTAATTGTCTGAGGTAAGAAATAAATATTTTTAAACTAGGCCAGCCTTTTAACCCTTGAGAAATAGGAATTTTTCCGATCTTTCACCAAACAATTTTCATCTAAGTCACCTACGACAGTGCAAGGCAAGCTCAGCAGGAGCAGAGCTCCGGCCTCCCCACAGGCAGGTTACTCCATCACCTTGCAGACACAAAATTATGAGCACAGCTGATGGGACGTGATGTCCTGCTGTCCCCCTTTGCGTTAGCACAACCTGACCAGCAGCACACTTGAGACATGCTCCAGGTCACGTACACAGGGACAGGCACGAGGTCGTGCCATCCCTCCTCTTCCTCCAAAGTATCTCTGGTTTAGCCTCGCTTCCCCAGTTTCCTCACCTGTTAAATAGGGAAAATACTTTATATGCTATAAAAGAAGGGAATTTCTTACAAGCATGGCTGTGGTGTCCCAGAAGGCAGCTAAAAGTATCAGTCAGATGGAAAGAGCAGAAGCAGCAGCACGAAGGCAGCTGGACAGTAACAGCCCTGAGCTGGGATCCTGCTCTGACTTTCTGCATAGCTTTGGTAGACTACGAATTTCTTCCTCAGAGACCTTGTCTGTAGACCTTTATCAAAGTGGTTTTGAGGGGATGCTGCTGGTCGAGAGCCTTGAAAACATGAAGTGCTGCTTACGATAGTCAGCTCAGCTGACCCAAGGATTTGCCTCCTAGCATAAAATTACAATCATTTACCGGAGACATCCCAGGACCTGTAGATCACAATGGAAACTTCAAAATAACCTCACCAGAGACTGAAGCTGAGAAAAGCTTCTCCTAAAATCTCGTATGACAAAGCCTGCACAATCTGCATAACTCTCTGCATCACCGGCTATTGGATCCAAATCCCAGATATCGTTTCAGCTCATTTTAAGAGGCAAATTCCAAGTGTTGACCTCTAAGAAGTGGGGAAATTCAGAGCCAGTTGGGCCCATCACTTTGCTGCTGGCTAGAAAAAAAACAAGTCAAGTTTAAAAATATAAATACATTCATAATTTGAAAGTTTACTCTTGTGATTATGTTCGGCCTATTTGTTTTCTTTTTCCAATCATTTTTTCCACTTTCTAATTGGAGGAAAATAAGAAGCGCTTGCATGCTTAAAAAGTACAAGTCTGCAAAACCAAATTTTTTTTTCCTTGCTCATCTTTACACACCCTGGCGCCAAACCCTATGCTGGTGTAAATCATGTACTTGATAGGAACTTTGCTCATTTATATCCAATGTGAATCTGGTCTCCAGTGTCTCCAGATAATGATCTTGTTGTGTTTAATACTGCATAAACACATAGGATGATGCGTTCCCCGTCTTTAAAAAGTTTGTTTAACTTTTTGTGTCTCATCTTCAGTCAGAATAGCAAACAACGGGAGGGAAGGGTGGAGAAAGAGTGAGATACTAGCAATGAGATCATGCAGTACAGAGTCCGGTAAACTCGAGGGTGAGAAGTCTTTCAAACACCAGTCTATCTCTGCAAAATCAATGGGAGGAAAAAAAAAAAGAGGCTAAATTTAACCCTTATTCTATTTAAAACCCATACGCAGCATCTCACATAATTGCATTATATAAACACAATTGTGTTATATTTACGATTCTGAACAAAACACAACCCCCCAGTTGCACGACTGAAAGTCCCACCCTGCTACGGCATTTGCACGCTGAAAGAGCTGTAAACAGGGAGCAGTCCTGAAGCCCAGCGCCGTCCCAGATCCTCATCTCAGCTGTGCTGGCCGCCCACCTTGGCCACAAATCCAACCTCCAGGAGCAAATGGCTCCCAGTTTGCTGCTCAGACCCAGTCTGAGTCCTGCTACCCTCTCTGGACAACGACCCTGCTGCAGGTGTGGCGAGCCCTGGGCATCTGACACAATCTGGTTTGGCGGTGCCAAAAAACTCACCACCACCAAGGCGGCACAGGGGGAGCACAAAATGAAAGCAAGGCACCAGCCTGCAACCAAACTGCTGGATACAACCCTTGCTCAAGCCACTCAGCAGAATTTCCAGCCCTTCTGCTAACAGCACTGGAGGTTTCTACAGGGAAAAAAAACCACCTACCCCCCCAACAAAATTCTTAGCTGCCCACTGAAACATCTGCTTGCCAGAGACATCCAACCCTGCGTGTGTTGCCGCTTTCTGAGTCACACGGGAGGCCCGTACCAGTTTCTCTGCATGGGTTGCATAGAATTAAAGTGTACAATAGGGTGGGAACATCCAACACCCAATAGACCGTAGATGCAGAACTACAGCCATCGCTGAAGTTCCCACAGCACCCTTCACATTCGGTGGCAGGGCTCGAGGTCAAGGCTTCCCAAGGTGGCCGAAATGTCGGTTTGGCTGTTGTGCAACATGCGACGCTGTCTGCAGTTGTATCAAAATAAACCTTGACCAATATGACGCAACAGTCTTGGCACAGAGATGGTGTAAACACTTGCCCCGCAGGCCACAGAACCATTATCCAAATGAAGGAGGATCTCTTTGGAAGAGGTGTACCAGGAAACCCACAAAGCCCTATTTCTCCATACCACTGTCCTGGTTTCCCCACTCCAATTAACTCACAAATCAGGTTGGGTTTATAGAGGACTTTTGTATTCAGACTCTTGCACAGGACAGAGAAGTTCCTCTCTCTGGATCACTGGCCCACGGACAATGAGCTCCTCGTCCTCACTCCTGCTTCTACAAAGCTCTGCTGTGGCTTGATCCACATTACCGTTTTCTTTTTTTTAAAAAGTTAAATACAACCTTAATTTTGTAAACACTATTCATTGCAAGTCACATTTTGGCTCCCCAGTTGCTCCAAAAACCCCTAGGCTTTGCTTGCTTTCTCGGCGGTTTGACACTGTTTAATCCCAGTCCTCTCCCTTTTTTTGCAGTAGATGGGACCCAAAAGCACAACAGTTGTGTTCACTTCTTTTCAGTTTGCCTCTGCAGTTTCTACTTGGACGAGGTATTTTGCAGCTGATGCTTAGCTCTGCTCCAGCTGTTTCTAGGCAAAAGAAGTGGCTAATGGGATCAGGGACCTGACCTTGGCACTCCAGGCACGTAAGCATTTAATACTGCCACCCGATTTATAACCTACCAGACACTCCTGTGGCGATACCACTTTACAGCAGCATCGCAGCCACCAATTCGGAGGTGATAGACGCTGCTTTTTAAAAAAAGGCATCAGCTCTTCAGGGAAAAGCAGGAATCCAATTATAAAGAAAATTAATTTCTTTTTTGCCATCATTATCCTCAATCTGCAAGAAATCTCAGACAGAATGACTAATCAGGCTCCAGCCAACACAACCTCAGCTGCTGGTAGCAAGGAGGCAGCCCGGGAGGGGGGAAAACAAAGCAAAACGGTCACAGATCCCCCACACCAAGCAGGGAGATGCTGCCAGAGCAGGGGACCCTGTGCAAACTGCTCAAGAAAAGGGGGGAGCACCGAGTCCCCCCCAGAACACAGGGATGCAGAATAAAAGCTGCTCCCTGCCAGCGGAAAAAATCGAAAGAAGGTGTTCCTCGTAGCAACACCACCTTCGAAATACATTCTCAGAGCAGTCCTGCAACATCAGCTGGTGGAAGGTGAACTCCAGCTAGAAACACCAGCAAGAGGAACCAAGCTCAGAGCGGGGAGGACAGACAGACGGACAGCTCGGATCTACGGGTGTTTACACACGCTAAGGCAGTGAGAGCTTGCCGAAACGCTGCTCCCTCCTTGACTTTAGGCTCTGGCTAAATAAAGCTGCATTGTTTTGTATCAGGTTCTGCTCTCGCAGTCCCGCTGTGGCTGAGAAACAAAGGGGGCTTCATGCAGGACAAAAGGGGACTGTTCTACCTAATGAGGACCAGTTGAGAGGTACGGAGACAGCACCCTCTCACCATCGGATCGAGGGCTGCGAACAAGCCCTATCTTCTGGCTAATGAAGAGCAGTTGAGAGGTGCAAGCGGGAGACAAACAGGGATGTCTCTTAGCAAAAAGGCGGCTGGTCTCCAGAGACGCCAGCGCTGCCGCTCTGCGAGGGAGAGCCCAGGAGAAGGGAACACGTTTAGGTTCATCTGTCACCGTGATAGCTCCTGACCCGCCAACCTCCCAGGCCCTGCTCTCTGACCTCCAAATCTGACCTCTCCAAAGAGGCACTGGTGCTCAGCCAGAAGTCCTCTATTGACTACCTGTCAGAGGGCACCTGCTTAAGGAACCCCACAGAAATTAAAGTCACAGAATGAGTCACGAGGGACTGTTTGAGCTGGGAAGCCAGCATTAGTCCCTGGCCGGTAAACCAATCTCCCTAATTATCTGTCAGAAGAATCTCTCTTCTTTCTATTTTCTTTTTTTCCCTCCTTCCCCCCCACCCCCTTCCCAGTCCTCTCCTCTCCTCTCTTGGACTCATTATCTTAATATCACATTAACCGAAGGGATTAAAAGCACCTTGGGAGAGGAAGGGGGGAAGGGATAGGCAGAGGCTGAAGAAAGAAAGAGACTTCGAGGCTTCCATGTTGGGTCCTTGCAGGACCTCGGGCAAGCAGACCAGCAACGCCATGAGCCGCAGAGCTGCCACGCTGGGTGACGTTTTCACATACAGCCCCCGTTGCCGTGATCCAATCTAGGATAAAAGAAAACAAACCCTCGGCAGAGCAGTGTAAACCAAGCCCTGTCCGAGGGAGGATGTATGGCTGTTCTTCATTTCCCCACCCTCCTCCCCTGCAGTGTAATTTTATACAGCTGCACTGGAGTGTCTCTGCTGCTTGCTGGTGTTTCTCGTCTTGGGCACATTGAAAAGGGCTGTCGTGGTGCCCGGGGCACGGCTGTGCTTGAGGAGCTGCTCTCAGCAACCAGCCAAGCAGGGCTGGGTAGGACTTCATCGCGCCAGGGCATTGCACGGGGAGCGGCACCATCCCCTCCATCGTTGAGGCTGCAGCCCTGCAGTTGAGGTTGACTCGTAAGAGTTCATCGAGGGAAGATTTGTGATCCACAACTGTGTATTAGTTCTCTTCTTCTTAGATAACGCTAAGGCACAGGAACGTCATAATTCACCAGGTCTGGATCCCTTCCCCCTTTTGCAGCGTTAATGCTCCTTGCAGCCTGATCCGTGCAGAAAGGGACCGGCTGATCCTCCCTTGCTCTGATGGGACGTAGCTGGGAGCACTGCTGTTCCCATCCTACAGCGGGGCTGCAGATGGCAAAGAACAAGTCAAAAGGTGGGCTTATTTTCTTCAATTGCTTCCTATGCTCTTTGGTCCATTGAGACACAGGAAAGCACATCAGCTGGACACAACCGAGTATCTCTCACAAACTGCATCGCTGCTTTTATAAAGTCTAAACTGGGGGGGGTCCTTCCCCCGAAACTCTTGATCAAGCACTCCTAATTTCAATTAGTGTTACATCTGAAGTTCATCAAGCACCATGTTACCAAGATACTGTTGAGACCAATGATAACACTGCTGCTTTTTCAAACAACTATCTTTTTTTTTTTATGCGGAAAAATAAGGTTAATGGTACTCACTCACCCACCCTCCAAGGAAGCCAAACCGAAGTCTGCACATTACTTCAGCTTCAGGAAACTCCAGCAAACCCACCTAGAATTTGAGTGGAGACCTGAGCAATGCTCTCCTACAAATAAACAGCATCACCATCAGATCCAAAATCCCTTCGCGGAACGTGGGATTGCATCTCCCGTGGCTGCGTGTCCCGATAGCCCATGGTACTCGGCATGAGGCAGAACACCCTGGCAAAACCAGCATTAAGAAGCTATTCCTCTGGAAAGACAATTATTTATTATGCCCTGAAACACCTTAATTACAACAATAGTGAACAAATGAAAAAAAAAAATTAAAAAATACCCTGACAAAAGCCCCAACCTGGTATGTAATTTGCTCCCAACTCCAGCGGTTGCTCTGAGAAGCGAGACCAGGTGGGCCCGACCGCCTTTCCCCCAAGGATCACATCCACGGGTTTACAACGAAGCCAGCTAGCAGGGAATTTTCACATGGGTCTAGGTTTCATCATGAAAAATTTTGCCCTGTACTACTCCTAACCCCTCCGAAAGCCAGGACTGCATTTCAGTTTTATTCACAAATCTGGCTGTAACCCATTACTCTGTTAAAAGGCCAAAGATTTAATAGTATATAACTCCACAGTTAGTCCCATTGGATTCCACAGGATTACTTTTGTGGCCAAGTACTAGCATTAAGTGTGAATAAAGACATCAAACTATGGCCTTAAGTGTCGATGATTCATCGGCAGAATTCCTAGAAGAGAGGGAATCCACACAACAGCCTCATAGCTGTGAAGTGACCTAACTAATATGTTGTTACGCAGATAGGAAAGCTGCATCCACCGGGAGAACTGGGAAAAATATATTGCCTAGTGGGGAAGTCACTGAAAGCGAGAACGTTTCTCGCCCTGTTTCTGTGCAAGATAGTTATGGGCTGTCAAACAGCCTCTTACTCCTTCGCACGGCTGCTCGTACCAGGAGCCCCAGCGCAGCCGAGGAGAGGCGAGACTTGCTGCTCTTTTCTGTCCAAGCGATGGGGGAAAGCAGGAGCTCGGCAAGGCGCTGGCTGCTCCTCTCATTTACCTGCAAGCAGGGCTGAGCTCACCCACTGCTAGCAAGCTCACCCCAGCATAGCTGGTTTAAGCAGGAGAAAAGTATCCCTGCCCCAAACCATCACTAACAAGCAAATAAATGCCGGACTAAAGCACAGGTCCTGGAGCTGATGCTCCTGTCGCACTCAGGATCAGGTATCTCCGGTCACACCAGTCACCCCTTAATAAACCCATGAGGGTTTGGCCTTTGTTTTATTGGGTGAAAACATTTTCTCATAGTCAAATGATAAGGAAGCTTGATGCAATGGGCGACAAAGGACAAAAAAACCCCAACAGTGGTAAAAAGAGATTTTTCACGTATTTTTCCCTGTCATCTTCCAGGAAACTGATAAAACTGGTTTCAGATGTAGTTTTCATTCAAAATGCAACCATATATCTTTGGACTGAGTAAAACCAACCCTCTAGCGCAGGCACCGAGGGAAGGCAGCGTGTCCTGCTTAATGGCCCACAGCCGTGAGAAGAGATTGTAACCAAAGCCAGGAAAGAAAGCAGCAGAGTTCCTCTTTCCCTTCCCCACTGGCACCTACGAGGGACATAAAGCATCTCCAAAGAACTGTCTGTGCTTTCAGAGGTCTGTGGTTTTACTAGTGGTACCTGCTGAGAAACGTTGTTAGCTTAGAAGCAAACACACACAGCAAATTTAGGAACACAGACAAGGAACTGAACCTCATAAATGGGAAAAAACATCCTCTGGGCTTTAGTTTGGAAACACCAACGGGCCCGGAAACCAAACAGTTAGCAATGATAACTCATCCCACCTTCACGTAAGGACCCTTCACCTGTTCTTCACAGCTTAGTCTGCCTATTTTTCCCCACCAAGGACATGGGGGAAGGATCTTTATCCTCCCAGGGAAACTTCATGCATTTAAAACAGTATCATTTAAAATAAACCCCCTGAAGTAGAGTGTTAGGATGTAAAAATGGATCATCAGCATTACCCACGGGACACACTCAACAGCCCCAAAGCTGGGGGAGCTGTACTTCTCAAAGCCTTGAAAGTATCTTTGTTTCAAACACTTCTCTGTGGATTAAACCCCACGCAAACTCCATTTGCTGTAGTCAAAGGCAGCTTTCCCAAGGAGCACGTCAGGGTTTTCAACACCAGCTGCTCTTGGGCACTGCAGCCGGGCAGAAAGCAATGTCCCCTATCTGTCACAACTTCCAGTGTGACAAAACTCACTTAAGATTTCCATTTGGAGAAAACCGGCCAAGATTTTGAAGTTTTCTACAAAGTAAAAAGCCCCAGAGTTTTCCATTGGGAAGAAACCCACATCTTCTCTGTTCTGGTAAAACCAAAGCCCTCCCATGGATGAGAACAACTCAGCAACAGTTCGGTGCTGAATACCAAAGACTGTAAAGGCGACCAGCTCCTTCTCCGTGCTCCCTCTCTGTAAGTCATCACTGTGGGAAGTCCTGGCCTACCTCCAGTCACCCTACGAAGCTATGGTCTCTCAGTCCCTTTTCGAAGAGGTATACAGATATCATCCATTCCCTTTAAAGGTCTATTACACCTCATGTGGGGTCACCAACCT
Source organism: Haliaeetus leucocephalus (assembly GCF_000737465.1). Lineage (NCBI taxonomy): Eukaryota > Metazoa > Chordata > Aves > Accipitriformes > Accipitridae > Haliaeetus > Haliaeetus leucocephalus. The sequence goes on along the minus strand of NW_010972449.1, from coordinate 866,424 downwards.
CCTTCACTCCCTGTACCACCAAAAAGTTTATTTACTATAATAGAAAAACCAAGATGAAGTGAAATGCTAATGCTGAAATGACAAGATCCTAGTCCATTGCAACAAGAGCCTTTTGATGTTATCCAAAAGAAACACGAAAGCTAAAGGAAGTCATGCCAACTTCATCTGCTGGAAAATTTAGTTGAAGCTGACTGTCTTAGAAAACATTTTGATTTTAGCCAAAATCTGTTTTTTTCTTTTCAGTGTAACCTGTTTGTGTAGAGGGAAGAAAGGCTGGACCAGTTTTACTGGGAACACGTTCAACAGAGACCCATGATACAGTGTACTGGGCTGAATTTTGCCATAGAAACATGGATACACCTTGGAGGGCACCTCCAAAAGAAGACGGGGTGCAGAGACCCACGTTCCTCTGCCCATGCCCAAGCTGGCTCCCATCCAAGCAGTCTGGAGTGTGCCTGGGCCACCTTTTGTCTCCTTCTACCAGCCTACATGGAAATGCTTTGCTTGTGCAATAGTAATGAAATCAGTAGGAATTTTTGTATTTCCAGTCAGACTGGGAGAATCATTTAAATACACATGCTGATGCTGACAGTCACACACCTTAAAACTCATTAGGAAGGGCAACACTGCACGTTTCTAAAACCAAGCATTTGTGCACTTCCTTCCCCTCCAATACCTTGGAAATGAGACAATACAAGAGATAAAGAAGGAACCAGCAGCAATATCTCTTCCCTGAATGAACAGTAACGATAAACAAATCCCCAAAGTCCAAGTTAAGAATAAGAAATCACAAAAAGGTGGACAATTCCACGAACCCAAGTTTCTACTGAAGCGCCCACTCGGCCAAACTGTATGTGTTTGGAGCAGGCTGGGTCTCAAGTTCAGTACAGATCAAAAGTCAGAAATAGCAAAGTGTCAAGTTTTACACGTAACAAGGAAAACAAGCATAGTTAATACCATGTGCGAGCAAAGCAGCTGAATTAATGATGTCTCAGCCTACTTACAATGCGAAGCTTCCAGGCTATGCGGGTTGGGTTTCCTGGCCTTAATGTTACATTTAAACTACTTTTGCAAATGTAACAGGCCAGAACTGTCCCCTGTGCTCAGAGGCCATGCGTCCAATTTGGCTTTTGGCTGCGCAGCCTGAGCTGTTAGTTCAAGTTGCAGAGAGAGATGTGATCAGGGAAATCCCTGACACAGGGCACCATGCAAAGAGGAATTCTCTAGAGAACTGAATTGCTGAGGGGCTCTGAGGCTTAAGGATGACCCTTTTCTTCTGTCCAGGACCACATGACTCAACGCTCAGTGCCTCGAGAGTCCCGATTTTTTAGGAAAGTCTTTTGCAGAAGAGACAAATTTCCTGCCCCAGCTGTACACTTGCACGTGTTGGGCTCTGCAGTCTCTCGACTCAGGTCCAGCCGTGCAACCAAAGGGACACCTACCATGTTAACACCTGCACTGGGACCTTTCCGACCCCTGTTCGGAGGGCTACAGAAGCAGTGCTCTCTGCTTCTGGTACCCCAAATAAATAGAGAATTCCCACTGCCTCCCTCCTTGCCTTGCCGCTGCCTTCCCTCCTCCTGGGATGCCACATCTCTCCCAGACAAAAGCTGCTGCAGATGTGGAGCCGGCTCCGCGCAGGGGAGCCAGGGCTCGGCTCAGAAGCAAAGCCCCAGGGTATCATTACAGGCCCTTTCTGCCAGCCATAGAGATACAAAGACACACTAATGCGAGGAGGAAACCAGTCCAGAACCCTGAGTTTCTTAATCAAGAGAAAGTGAAAAGCAACACTCCTGCTTAAGCATTTGAAGGATGCCTTCAAGCTGCTGAAGTCCTGAGGTCCAAGTCCCCCATCCACATCCCTTCAGATGTTCCTCTGCAGCACTCCTCTTTTTTTTTTTTTTTTTGCCCAGACTTCTCAGTCATCTCACTAGTGGAATGAATGATTCATGTTAAAACACTGAAGCGAGTTTAAAGCTAACTTGCAATGTAATGGATCCTCTTTCTCTCCTGGCTCCCTGTGCAGCGCTGGCTGAGGCTCCCGTGCTGCTGCTGAACAGCTGCTGCGCTCCATCTCCGGGGCAGCGCTGCTGCTGCCTCGGGCGAAGCCATCCTTACCCCGTCTGCCGTCTGGCAAGGCATTTTTAGCTTTAGGCATGTGCTTAAATTCCACCAAAGACCTGCTGAATCAAGGCCACGCAGGGCTCCTCGGCTATCTCCAACACGTAAGCAGTGGCTAAGCACTGAAAAGGTAAACGATTAAATGAAGTCTTGGATTGTCTTTTTATTTTTCCTGTACTCGGTGCCAAATGATTGCCAGGCTCCTTAGCAAAAAAAGGACAAAAACCCCACAACAGGACGTGTTCCAAATCAGCCACATAGCACAGCAAATAAATTCAAACACACAGGATTACTCCCCTCAACACCATAAATAATAAAAACAATATACCTAGACTACAGAAACAAAACCAAGCAAGAAACAAACATGCCTTGAGCCACAGACTGATCTATACATCTGTGTATCTATCATCCCTCTGTTTCTCTCTCCGTCTACTTTGGCATGTGGCATTAACCAGATTTTGAGGGACGACCTTTAATTTGCTCACTCTAAAGCAAGTCTGTCGTGCCAGAGACTTAACAGATGATATACTCTGGCTCCAAGGAGTCAGCGCTCCAGCGTCTTTGAGCGTCCCGCTCCAGATCCGGGATAGAGCAGGACTAAGTGCAAGCACGTAATACTTCTATCACTCCCCTTCGATCTTTTGGACTTGTGCGGTTATTTACTACCTGGTCTGGCTGCTGGGAAATCTGGGGAGGACTTGGAGCCTCCTGCGAGGACCCTCTGGAGTTGTGGTATGCCCCAGGCTATCTCCTGGATTACGGAGTTTCCATTGTGTTTTCTGGGGGAGATGGTGGGGGAGATTAACAGGAAAAACATTGTCACAAACCCGAGCCGCTGCCATGACTCACTGCTTGGCCCCAGCCAGCCCCTGTGTCCCCCACCAAGGCAACAGCCCAGAGGCTCGGCTGCGTGCTCTTTGCTGCGGTGCTTTGAGATCCTGGGACGCACGCCGCAGTTAGCCGTGGGCTCCCCTCCTTTGCCGGCCGTCGGGAAGGCTGGGGCTCGCATCCCCTCCTCCAGCACCCACCTGAGCCAGGCGTGACGGCGGGGGCCAGCCGGGCTTCCCAAACCCCCCTCCTTCCTTCCAACCTCGCTTGCCATCCCTCTCTTTCCCCAAGCCTGCCTGGGAGGCTTTGTTCTGCTCGCTAGGTAGGAGGGGAACTCTTCGATCTGTACACGGAGATGGAGAGAAAGAACATGACGTCCACCCTAAAACCCAAACCCTGGGAGTCATCTGCTCTGGCTGGGGATCAAAGGCTCTGTTCCATTTTTAACCGCTGCCCTGCCCCACCTTACTACTGCAGTGCATCCAAGCATGTTTTCCCATCATTTCATTGTGTGCCAGAGGATAAACAAAAGCCACCCCCTCAGTCCGAGGGAAGGATGCATTCTTGAGAACTGCTAACCCTCCTCTACAGATAAGTGCCTTTCCCACTGCGGGCTGCGACAGCTACTGTAAACCTTGACTGAGCCAGTTTTCCTGAGCTTACATGACAGAACGGCAGGCCAAAGGAGATGGATGGCTTTATTTTTGTTAAGAACAAATCTACAGATGTTGGTTTTAACCAAAAGAAAAAAAAAAAAAAAAAGCTCTGCGGGTGATTGAGAGGCAGCGGGAGGGGGAGACAGAACAGTCCAGAGATACATACAGACAAGTAATATATACAAAGTGCTTAAGAATAACACCAGTGGGAGCTGACATCATTTGTTTACTAATGGCCTGCTTGTGCCTGGCTCTGTATAATCGTGGAAAGGCCAGCGGGGCACATGGGGCCTCACCCCATCACCGCTTTGGTCCATTGATTCTTGCAGGGGACAGTTTATACCAGACTGTACCCATTCCCCATGGGCAGGGCCAGGGGATCCTCCTGTTAGACACAGGGTTAGAAATCCCTAAAATTTGGTGAGGGGGTACTGGGGGATGCTCAGTCTTGCATGCCCCATCAGGGGACCGGCATCCTTCATGGATCACTGCCCAGTGGTAAGGGAGTCTCACCTGGGGACCACAACCAGACCCACAGCTCGGTCATCTGTAACCAGTTCTTCATCCCATTACCATCTCTCACCATGACTTTAAACAGAACCAACAAAATCTACGCTTAGACACCTTCGTTAGGAGTCACCTTGTTCCAAACTACGAGCTCTCTAGAGCACAAAACAGTGAAAGAACACATCCCCCAAGCAACACCCTTGTTCTTAGGCTTCATCTGAGGGGCCGTTTTTAGATCTGTATTAGATGGAAAGAGCAAGGGCAGATGTCCTAACTGAGGGAGAAGCAGAGTGTATACCAATGGTCTAAATCCATTATCAGACCTGGCACAGGGCCAGCACCCACAAACTCCTGAATTTTTTATCTTGGAATATCTGCTCCTTCATTTGATTTCTCTCTGCCTCAGTTTCCCCAGCTGGAAATGGGGATGACGGTGCAGCCCGGCGCTACAGTCGCATCACAGATGCATCAATAAACAAATGCTTGTCAAATGTGCGCCAGGTTCCACTTAGAACCACTTCGGGGAGAGAGAGAAAAGCAGTGACATTATTTTAAACAGAAAGCCCTGTGCCATAATGTCTTTGCTCTGTTTGCAAAACATAAATCTCACATACATCACAGCTTTGCTGAAGGGTAAGCATCCGAAGAGGAGTCCTTGCAACAAAACATTATTCCTTGTAGACCTCAGTCCAGATGGAAGATGTCTACATAAAACCACTGCTCTAAATTGGCCCACTGCTTTCCCACCTTACAAGTTTCTCACACGCTGCACATGCCAGGATACTACCTGATAAAGCTCCCAGCTAGAAGCAAATGGGCTATTTCACTCTCAGACTCCGCCAGTCATTGGCAGAGGCTGCCAACAAGGCTGGCAAGCAGCCAGGCTTTATGGTGTGTTTGTGTGCGTCAGCCACAGATACCTGACTACCAGGAAATGGAGTGAGACCATCAACTCATTACACATAAGCCATCAGATGGTAACAACTTTCAGTTGCTGGTATTGACTTGAGCTGCAGTTGAAAAGGCACTGGTGAGATGAAAGGCTCTGTATCCCATTACTAATCCCCTGAGCTATCCAGTCCCCCAAATTTTGTGGAAGTTTTAAGTTTCACCATGAAATGTTCATAAAATGAAACGCACATTTGTTGCCAGCTCTACTTATTCCTATCCAAGCATTTCCTCAAATTCCCTGCCTGGAAGCATTAGCAGCAAAGACTCTCTGCTGCTGGAGGCTGCTCCTCCACTCCGATCTCCTGGGAACCCAGCGCTCCCCTGGTCTTCTCTCCAGACACCCTTGGGCACTGGGGTACCTATCAGCCCATGAAGACCCCCGTTAGCTATCTATAGAGGAGCAAAGATTTCTCAAAGGGCTGTCAAGAAGTTAAAGCCTTTCTACCAACATCCTGAGGGCCACAGAAGGGTCTGGGTCCAACGCTTGCAGAAGCCCAGGGTCCAACTCATGCTGCTGGTTAAGGCCATGCTGCCCTCAGCACCCTCTTCCCCACCAGCAAACATGCTCTACCACCCACAAGACTGCTGTCGCCTTGTCCACGCAAGCAGCGAGTTGTGATTGCGTGCGTCATTCATCAGGGAATCTTGCTTACATTTTGGAGGCCTGTGTCATACAGCTGGACTCCAGCAGAAGGCTGGGAACAATGTGGGAACACAGGCAGAAACATTCACGTCCCACTGGAAGGCCTTTTTTTTTTTTTTTTCTCCTTTCCTTCTTTCCCCAAATCTATCCCACCCCCAAAGAGGAAGGCAAACACAATGCTTATTAGCAGCAGGAAAATCTCTCACACATTTTCTCCAGTTACAGACCAGGGGGCAAAGCCCATTTAACATTGCTCACATGGCGCAGAGCATCTTCACACCCATGAAAAGGCTGCTTCTAAATAAGAAACAGTCCCACTAAATATGGACACTGCAGAAACCAAACTAGTTTTGGGATGTTGTTGCTTAAGAGAACAACCTCTTCCCAGGGAGATAATGAAGAGCAAAAGAGCCACAGGAAAAGCAACGGTTGTAACAGAACTGGATGAATACCGTTACATCCGTTGGGAGTCTTTTTTGGAAGCACAGCATCCTCCCTCGAGGAAGGGTGAGAAACCTTCTGATAGTTGTTCAGCAAAGTGCTGTGGTCATTCGCGGGAATTCTGCACATGCCCTAGTAATGCGTCATTGCCCACATCCACACGCACATCCCCAGCTCTCTGCCTTCTCCCTGCGGACCCACAGCTGAGAGAACAGGAGAGTGAGCTCTAGTACAGGAACCGTGGCCCTGCTCATGAACCAAAACAAATCTTTTTTTGTCCACACTCCTCTGTTGAAAGCCATTCTGTGGTCACGGTGTGTCTAGAGACACCGGTTTCATGGTTAAAAATACTACACCTACAAATGACAACATTTCGGGATGCCTGCAAAGAAGCGGGCAGAGCTGATGACAGCATTGAACTGAAGCTGCCAAGAACCAAGCGTTGGCAGGCTGACTGCTGGGCTAGTCACTAGAAAAGGCCAGACTCGCCCTCCTTTGCTCACATAACCTGTCCCCACTCGGGAAGAGCTCACCAGTGCCTGCTCACTTTCCCGCTACTCTGCCTATATTCCCTTGCCCTCTCCTGGGTCAGACCTGGCAGCGATGAAGGTGCAGAATGGATCAAGATCAGCAAGTTGATCCAACGGGAAAATTTTTCTTCTTCACTGGTGGGTTATTTTCCACGGGATCGGTTGATTTACGCAGTTCGCCCTGTGGCAATGGGAACAGCATGAGGGAGGTGGTGGGAGTGTGTGGGGGCAAGGGCAGGGCAGCTGCCTGCAGGCACCCCAGGTTGGATGTTATGGGAAACCGAATCCTTGGGGTGCCATCTCACAAACGGCTGAGAACAGTCTAAAAATCTGTGCTTCCACCTCTTGCTCCTCCTCTCAGCACTGCTTTTTTACCCTCTTCTTTCTGTTGCCATGAGCACCCGACAGACCAAGCATCTGTGCGAACCCAGGAACTGATCCCACCACTGACAAAATGGTTATTTCTCTTCAAAATCAATTGATTAGGTTTTGGAGTAAAGTCCCAACTCCATAACACTTTAGGCAGGTATTTAACATAACTTTTAGACCTATCTCAGCACCAAAGCAGCCAATGGGGTTCTCTGCCTTGATGTCAAAGATACTTAGAGCAGTGTCACCCTACAGACTTCAGCAGGACTCTTGTGTCTATTCCCGTCCAAAAGCGCCTGCTCAGCGTGTTAAGCTACCGGTGTGCACGTCTGCACAAGGTCAAAACCAAAGCCAATACTCTTGGAGCAATGATATCTGGCCCAGAGAGCAGAGTTTCGCTCCTCCAGTGCTTGTAACATTTCTCTGCTTCTCCGATAGACTTGTGGCTCCTTGTGGAAAAGCCATGGTTCCACAAACATTTCTCTCGGTGGTAAGCCCAGCTTATCCCATCACGCTCCCCCCTTCCCTTTCTCAATCACCAGCCACTCACTCCCAAATCCTGTTCACCCCTCAATTATGCCAATCCAACTATTTATGGAGCCACACTGTGAATCAGCCAAGGGAGCTGATCCTGCAAAAAACATAAAACTACCTTGCAGAAAAAGAGAAAGAAAGGGAGGGAGAAAGAAAAAGCGTTTAGTAAGAAGGGGCCTTAACAAGAACTGCAAAAATCCATGGGGCAAGCTGGATTTTTAAAGGGTAACTCAGTATTGCAACTACTGCCCTCACATCTGTTTACTGTTATCCCAGCGCAAGTGAGGTTCCGGATACCGGCACTACAGGGGCTGGGGCATAATAACGCGTGGCACTTGGCTTTTTCTGCTCCTATTAGAGCTGATTACAACTGTCTGAATTTCAGTGTTGTTGATCATATTTGGGGGGAGGGAAGAGGGCGCTTTCAAACTATTAACAAGAAAAGACTTGGGAAAAATTTTCACAGGGAGCTTTCAAACGTCTCGTTTTAAGTACCTTGCAGCTACGTTTTCCCATCCTGATTATCTAGTGGGTTTATCTTCAGGGAAGAACACTGGGTTCACAAAACCCTGAACCACCGCCCGCACTACTTTGTACAGGTAAAGGGAGACGTTTGGCACTGGAGCGGTGGGCGAAGCAGGAGGAGTGGAACGGAGCTTGTGGACACACCACCAAAATGGAGCCTTTCAAAAAGTACAGTTTTCTTTGCATGGAAAAGCTTGATATAAACACACCTCTGCCCCCCAACCCCTCCTCTCCATTTCCCTGACACAGACCTTATTCTTCTACGATAAAAATGATGGATTTATGGAGTCATAAGGCTGACAAAGGCGTGAATTTGCATTTTAGGGCCTAAAGTCTTCTACTACCAAAGATACGGTTCTGCTCAGGTGATGGTCCATCATTACTGTCCCACCCCACTCAGCGGGAGCACAAGCAGCCCTCTCAGCAGCAGGCAAAACTCCCTTCTGCTGGGAATTGGCAGGAGCAATCTGGTTGTGGAGAGACAAGAGTGAAAAGGCGGAAGAAGGGAATTTCTGTGTTGTGGGACACTTTCAATTTACTCAGTTTGATCTCCAAGTTTTCGTGGTCATGCTGAACAAGATCATGTTTGAGTTTCACAAGTGACTAGAAAGGGAAAGCTTGTTTGTTCTTTTTTCTGAGCTCAAAGGGTTTACCACGGAAATCTATGGCTACAACGCAAACATCAAGCAGCCAGAGCAAAGGAATAAGCCGAAAAACACCACCACATATTATCTCCCACAACAAACACTGGTTAGCAGGAAGCCACAACAACGGGAGGCAGAGCACAGTGGTGGTCTCCACGGCTACATGATAACCAAAAATCAGAACATGAAAACACAATGACCACAACAAACAAGCAGACGAAGACACAACAAGCACAAGAACAAACCCATCACCACACATCACAGGCAGAAATGATGGCTACAGCCTGCATCTCCATCATTGACAGGCGCATCAAGTCACTGTCAGCCAAATCCACAGCTCATTCCAAACAATACGCTCCAAGTAACTCATCTCAGATGAGCAGTCAAGAAATTATCCAATCTTATGAGAGAATTAAAGTGAGACTCTAAGACATTTACAACCATTATCCTACAAAAGGGGAAAAACACATGGCCTATGATAACAAAACACTTCATGTGATTGATCACATTTCCTGGCCAGCCTAGGAAATTGAGGACACATCAGTTAGTAAATGAAGAGATGCTCCTTGTTTTCAGTCTACATGTCTTTGGATGTTGAGGAGAGCTGGGTGACACAATCAGTTGGGGAAACTCCTGAAGAAAGGAAAAAACCTGCCAGGTAAGTATGGGGACCACCTCCAGAAACATGGAAGGATGACTAGATACAGCAAGGCTCACTGGTCATGCAAAAGACTTTAAATTACCATCAACCGGGACTGATGAAATAAGCTCACAGGTAATGATGAGTAACTGGGGAGAAGCTGGAAATGAAAAGAATGAAATAGGGTTCCCAACAAGAGGACCACAAGAAGCAGGGGTTGAGTCAAAGCAGTGAGTCTGTCTGCTGAATATTTTAGGTGCCTGCAAAGTCATAGAAGTTTAAGGCTAATACATAGGGAAACTGGAAAAATTGGTGCACTGTTACAATTATAATTTGAGGATCAACCAAAAAGGAGGAATGGAAATAGTAAAGATATTTTTTTTTTTTTTTGCACCTACTGAGTCTTGAAAGTGGGAGAACAGGGCTGCACATGGTATATGAAAGGTACCACCAAGGCATCCAAAGCTCACGAGAAAGCTTTTTTCCCTGCAGGGAGAACACAATTTATCAATGCAATTTTACTGTGTTCTGCAGATTGCATCCACATGACCAGTCTTGCTAAGTCTGCTCCACAACACAACCCTGTCCTGCTGCAGGATGGAGGTGGCATGCCCCAGCGCCTTGTGCTCAGGCACAGCATCAGGACTTCCCAAACTCAAATGCTCCTTTTGCCACTGGCTAGCTGGTGGAAATGGAAAAGTCACTCGGCTGGCTGTTGAATGAGAAGAGCAATATGTACCCAAGCTGTCAAAATTAATTTACTGTTTCAGTTCAGACTTCGGTTTATATCAAAGCCATGAACATGTATGGCCAGTCAGTCTCTGGCCCCACATTGAATAAAACACAAAGTTTTTTCTCTGGTCTTTGATAAAGCAGGTCAAAATGGTCCAGTAAGCTGTATAAACCTTTCCTCCTTGGGTTCAGTCAAAGAAAAGTCCCTGACATCAGAAACCAAGTGGCTCACCCTGTGCCAAGCCTAGGGAGCTTGGGTAGAAAAGCAGCATCTGGCTGCCTCATTTATTCCTCCCTGTGGGGCTGGAAGGGTTAACACTACACAAAGGGTGGCCATGGTGGGCTGGTCTTCCCCTTTATACTCCGACACTGCATGTCCTTGTTCTCCTTACTTGTATTTTCTAACTACACCCAAGTTTCCTTCTTTCCTTCCTCCTGCTGCAGATCCCCTGCCTAGAAGAAGGGATGTGACTCACGTTGGCATCAAGAGAGACCAAGACGACGATTTCTTGAAAATGCATTTCACAAAGTTCACCGCGCTATTCGCAAACTGATCCCACGGTCCCAACCTGAGCCTGGCAGCCAGGTCTCCAAGCTCCACCACACTGACCAGGGCACTTGCTGGAAGTTCCCCCTCCATCACCATAGGGGCTCTCCTCCACTGGTCTTCCCGTAGCAGTAACTCATTCACAACTAAAGGAAAGGCCACAGCACTCTGCGGGTTGCACCTTGTAGGGGAAAGCACTGACCCCACTCAGTGCACGAGCTGGGAAAGTTCTCAGCTCCCTTGTTCTGCAGACAGTAGTTAACTCCTCCAAAATCATATGTCATTTAAAGCAGGTGAGCGACAGACCTAAAACGCAACCAAGAGACTTCTACAGCAGCCTCGCTACTACAGCTGAACATTTGTTAAACATTTCCTTTATGACCTCTGGTTTTACAGGGGTTCCCCACTACCGATGCCAGCCAAACCTCCCGACACATGCTGGAGTGGTCGGCGGTGCAGCAGAGGCAGCGAAAGGCAGGGACGGGAGATGAGATCACACGATGGCAGTGCCGGCTCCGGATCCTTGTGTTCAGCTGCCGGCTTGGCAGCGGCGTCTGCTGTAAGCGGAAGCCGCTCCTTGCACCGGGTCTCTGCTCTCTTGCTACAAGGAACAGTTAATCTGATTTTCCTCTCATCTAGACTGCCAGTATTTTAGGGTAGGGCAAGCTGTCCGGGACAAAAGCATAATCCCGGTTTATAAATGACGCATGGCATAAAGGGAGCAATGTCTAGTCAGCCTCTTTATGCTGCTTTATGTGGCCATAACAAAGCTTGGCCAAGAAGGACTTGGGATGGTGAAAGTCCAGAACGAGACACAAAAGGTCACATTCTTTTCCTTCCAGGTGGTAGAAGAGACTCAATTATTTAACCAGATTTGTGTAAATTTTGTAACAGAAGTCATTCATGTAAGGAAAACCAGGGCAGGCGGGTCAGGATTTAGACACATCTCCACACCTCTTTGTAACCTGGTTGGGCCACATTTCCCAAGAGCCTGGGAAGAGATCCCAGCAAACTGGGGACAAGCCCTCAAGCCAGGCAGAAACAGAGGTCTGGGACCAAGTTCCAGTTTAAGGTCAGAGCTCATCCCACCTCCAAATTCCAGCAGAAATGCCAGGATTATGACCCTTCAGAAACAAACCCACCAAAGGCCTGCTGTGGACAACCACGGTGGGGTGCTCCTCCCCTAGAAGATGCCGACAGCCCAGACTGGTACTTTTTGTAATCAGAGGGAAAAAGTGCCAGAGCAGAACCACCCACCCGATCTAGGTCAGACACCAGTGGAAGGCTGCAGCGTACAGCACCCTGGATATACCCGGTTTCACCCTTTTCAAGTAAAAAGGGAGCCCAGAGTGATCCCTCCAATACAGAGATTCCCACAGCACAGATGTTTCTGCAGACCCAGATGATTTACCCCCAAGCTGGCATGTGAGCAGCTTGTGTGTTTTCACAGATAAAATGCTGACATCCCTATTTAATAGCAATTTGCCTGACAAGTCTTCCCACTTTGGCCCAGCATGACAATATACAGAACTTGGCAGGATCTGGCCCAGTAACTTTGTGCGATTGATTAATTTGACACAAATGACAAGACCATAGTACATATAGCTGAATACCATGTGGCTTTCCCTATTTCACCTGTGCAGGGTTTTTAGGTTAAATAATGATGCAGAATATGAGCAAGGGAAAAGTCTCTCTTCCAGTACCTGTATCTGAGCTTTCGGAATGTGCTATTTTCAGATGTCCTCCTGCCACTTGCAGCTTTATAATATAAATGATTGTTCTGGGCATCTTGAAGTAAAACAAATTAATTTTGTTTTTTAAAAAAAAAAAAAAAGCGATTTCCAGTGACTTAGTAACCGCATTTGACAGTCAAATAACTCAGGGCTCGGAGTCCCCAAGTGCCCATTGACACAGAAGTCAGAGCTGGCTTCCAGTGCATGAGAACTCTGAAAGGCACAGAATAATGCCATAAAAACATGTTTTTTCAAACTAAATAAATGACATCCTGTAATGCAAAAAACAGTTTTCAAACTCGCACACATCTGCCCCGTTACTCCCCTTGCTCTCACACTCACTCTCCCTTCCAGAAAATCTATTTATTTCTCCCACTGGTCTCAGGATGTTTTGTTTCTTGTTTATCTATAAGCATATCCACTAATAGCTTTGGGAGATTGGGTGATTAGACCTATGTGAATTTTTTTCACACAGTTTTTCATGGAAAAAGAAAAGTCTTTCAGGACTACAACGTATCACAAATGCATGTTGACATTATTGACTTAGGGGTTTCATATTTTTATTTTCTGCTAAATCCCAAACCATCAAATTGGCAAATTTCAACAGTTTCAGAAATATAATTTCTATTTGAAAAGACTCCTTCTTTGTATTCTTCTCCTTGAATAGCATGAAAATAGCATTAAAACGTTAACATTATTGCCACTGTACCAGACACAAAAGAGAATTCACTCCTTTTCAGAGATTTTAAACTTTCATTCCAAATTAATCACTGCTCAAAGTTTTTTTTAATTGCCTATATATTTAATTATTTTATATAGGGTTTTAATTTTTTGTTTGGTGCTGCCCAACACCAGCTAAAAAACACAAGCTGAAGGCATTGGTATCAAACTCAGAGTTTGCCAAAGAACAGGTAGAAAAACGAACATTAAGTAAGAACACGGAGCAGTATCTTGCCCTTTATAAACGAGATGCACTGCTGTAAGCACCACATCCCCAACAGAAGTAAACCAGGCAGGTGGTCCTATCAGCAAGGGGAAAACACAGCTGCTAGCATTGAGATGCGATCCATGGATTCAGCGTACATAATTTCAGCAGGCAAAGCTCAACACCCTGGAACCACCCGAAGCATCGGTACAGTCTGTAAACTGCTGAAGAGGAGGCAAGGGCTGCAGCAGACACCAGGCTGGATATGAGCCAGCAGCACGCTCTCATCGCACACAGGGCAAACCATTTATTCCAAAAAGTGTGGCCAGCAGATTAAAGAAAATGATTATCCACCTCTACTCAGCACTGGTGAGACCATATCTGGACTAGAGCCTCCAGTTTTGGGGTTGCCCTATTCACAGTGGATGACAGGAGCTGGAGGGGGTCCAGCCACCCAACATTTCTACAATTTTATGATCCATTCATTTGGCCAAGCGCTGTCACGGAGATACAGCACTGACACAGAGCTCAGCAAATAAAGTCAGGGACACAACAGAGGGACCAAGGCCAGGCTCCAAATGTGGAAAACGGGAAGGGGTAAAAAAAAAAAGCCAAAGAATGTACCATTGAAAACGATGTTTCAATTAGCACGGGTAACCAGCGACTGCATGACATGCACAGAGCACATGGGCTCCGCACGCAGCTGGGATCATGGCACATGAGGGAAGATTAAAGTCACAGCCACCAGCGTGGCAAAGGGTGCTTGCCAGCCCGGCAGGTTGCCTGCAGCGAGCTGGGGACAGGCGGCACGTTGCAGTGCTGGGCGAAAGCTGACCGTGATCTCCTCGTACGCGCCAGCTTTCCCCACTTCCCTGCTCTCTTGGGGTTCGCTACTTGCACGTGTGTCTGCACATCCGACTCCGCCAACCGTATCAAATGACGTGGAGAAGCTCCTGCCTTTGATTTTATTGTAGTCTCTTGTCTTGCCCCTTTCTAAAGGGGATGAGGAATTTTTGAAGCAAGAGGTTCTTGGTTTCTGAGGGCAATGCCTATCACCCCCTTCAGTTCTTCCACAGTTGTAGACTAATCCTGAATCAATACAAATCTTCCTCATTGAAAGTGCCACTGGATCAGGGTGTTTTGAGATCTTCCATTGGACATGTTGCCGGGTAGAAAAAAAGGAGGAAAAAAAAAGCCAGACACAATAGAGACAAATCATCAACTATTTTTTTTTTTTTTTAAATTCAAGATTGGGAAACTTCAACCATATGCCCAGCTGGCAGAAAAACAGAGAAATACATGTGCATTTTATCAGAGGTGTCTATTTTCCCTTGGCTTTCAAAATGTCATCAAAATAACAGCCCCCCCCTTAAATTCAAACCCTTCAGTTCTACATGCCTTTGATGTAACTGTCCCTTCTGGCCTTACAAATCTGTGGATTGCTACCTCTTACTTATCTGCCTATCAGTCCTGCTCCTGCATCCATATACATACAGATGTTATCTATCTGTCACATACAGTATGTGTCTAAATACAGGCGATATTCCTTCTTCTCTTTTTCACTGGGAGAGAGATAACAGGTAGGCAGACAAATGAACACATGTAGAATATTAGCTCGAGGTCCCCGTAAGCTTATCTTATCAGTTTAGTCTAAATCTCAACTCAGAGCCTTTTGCTCTGAATTGCAAGTGAGCTGAAGCTTTAATTTGGAAAATGTGGCATTGGGAAGAGAACCCTGACATTTGGCTTAAGAGCTCAAGAGCTGTGCTATCAGCTCCCAGCCGCCTCACTGCTGAAACCACAGCCCAAAGGAAAGATGAAGCTGTCTGTCCCCCGAAATCTAGAGGGGAAATAAAAAGGTTGAAAAGGAAAGAAACGGCTTGGGATAAAATGGGAAGTTTTAGATCTCGCAGGAGGAATGCTGCCGAAAATGAGAACCATTTGAAAGCTCTGGGGGTTATAAAGTGGAATTCCCACTCATACAGTACACAAGAGTTATTAAGTGTGTATATGAGACTCCTGTTTTACTTCATGTACATGATTATTTTATACAGGGAAGTTTGGAAAGAATTATAGACTGAGCCTGAGGCCAAGCCAAGAAGCAAGATGAGCAGCAGCAGCAGCTAAAGGAGAAAGGTTGAGCTGGCAGTGGAGAAGCAGCCGGCCAGACAAGGGTTATTTATAGTGCCTGGAGCATGGGAATGTTAATTGAAATCAATCAGTGGCCATGAGGACACTAAGTTGGAGTGTCAAGTTAGAGCAATTAAAAAGCCCATCTCGGGGGACGAGCATGTCCTTCCTTTTTTTTCATGGGATGGAGATTAAACAGCCATTCACTTCGGAGTGAGGAAGACACAAGACGGTTGCACTGCACATATCTAAGCCAGGAACCGAGTCAAACTTTACTACTGTTTAAAATCACCCCCGGTAGTGCAAACAACTGTGCTATCCCTCGTCAGGTATTTCTATTGGGAAAACGGTGGGTAGAGGACATGGATAGTGTTGCAGCGTAGAGGAAAATGGCCGATTTGCCAAAAAAGAAAAAAAAAAGTTGCTTTGAATTGTATTTAAGTCCCATCCCCTCCTCTGTTTGGCAGTGCTGACATTTGGCAGCTCTGACATCTGACCTAGGGCAGACAAAGGACAGCCAAGCATTTAAAGCATCCTTTGGTCTGCTGTTGTTGTAACTGAATTGTGTCATAATTAAGTAAAAATTGTATTAAAATAAAAAGTGGAGTGCTTTGCAGCAGGCAAAGGAGAACAATATTTGGCCATTAGGGCAAAGGACCTTAAAATGAAAGCTATCAAGAAGGGAGTTTGCACATTAAGTGGCTGAACGGAGAGGCTGGGTGGTACCTCGGGTTTTACCAGCTGCCAGGCAAAGGAAGCAAAAAGAGGAAAATTTAATGCTTTAAGAACCGACACCATCATCTTGGCTAAGCCGGGTGTCAAAAATGGCTTCGGCAGCAAACCGGTGTGAAACCAGTGCAAGTGAAAAAAAGAATCGATATGTATTTTAATTGCACTGTTTAAATTGTTGACAGAACGCTTCCCATGTCTTCGCCTTCTGCGAGGTAAGGTGAGCGCTCTGTTAGCTCTCCGATAAGGCCTGTGTGTGCTTTGTGTTCTTTTATTTATCAGGGAGATAAGCCCTGACTGACGAGGTTACAAATATTGGGAAATCCACAAACTGTATTTTAAGTGCTGCTGGAAGGGGGAGGATGGAGGCTTGGCAGCACTGCAGCTTGTTTGGAAAGAGCAGAAGAGACTATTTTCCTCTTTGGAGGACCTGGCAAATCGACTGCAGGAGTCCTGAGGGAGGATCTCCTCAACACCAAGTTCACTTCATGCCTTAGAGAAAAATCTCCACACATTTCAGCTGAATACAATTAATCAGTTATGCACTAACACTAAAGAAGTCCTACAGCTGTAAAGCCACCATCCATTCATACAAAAAAAAAGAAAAAATCATGACCATCTTTTCCTTTTTCCCCCTGAGTCTTTTTTCTTTTTTTTTTTCTTTCATTTTTAAAGAAAATTTCTGTAATGGCTGAAAATGGCATTTTCAACCCTAGAAGGGGTTGAAAAGGAACCAGCTTAAACCCACAAGGGTTGCAGCTCCATTCCTGGGAACACTAATCTTCTACAAACTAACGTGATTTCCTTTGAACCAGGACTTTTTGCAGAAAGGAAAGCCTCTTCCAGAGTCTGCCTGCTCTCCTCTGCCTTCACCGACCCCATACTAGGAATGCGACTGGCCCAGAGTCCCCAGGAACACGCAAACATTGGCCATGACAATCACCTCTGGATCATCTCTCCAGCACAGCTGGATCCCTGCATGCCAGACCTCAGCATTGGCCAGCACTTTGTACATAATTAACCCTCCCGATGTTGCAACTTCAAGGAAGTTCAATCTGACTGCTGGCAGTAAAACACCCCGAATCTGCTGACACCAACAAATTAGACGGCGAAGAAAGCTTTGGGATTTTAGGTTCGGCAACAAAGGGTGATTCTTTTCTTCCGCCCACACTTTGGAATTTGGATGATGCTGTTGACTCAGTTGCGTTACTCCTGCTCATCGGAGGAGGCTCACACAGGGAGTGTTTACCGAGGTGCCTTCCCCAAGCAAGCAGGTGCACCGTGCACTAAATGAAGCAAATGCAGCGACAGATAGAAAGCTGGGGCTCAGGTTCTCAGCTGTCTGCTAGAAAAGTGCCCTAATACAGATTTTTTTCAATACTCCGCAGCAACCAAATCAAGAGCAACAACAGAGTGCAATTTGGCATCGCTCACGCCAGGATTCCTAGGACTGAGTCAGCAAAACCGTTTGCGGCAACAAGAATAACTTGTGTGTTACAGCTAACCCTGCTCTTCTGATCCTTAAGAAAAGTCTATTTGCAGGAGATAAGTGCACACATGTACGTACGTGCGTGTGAGAAAAAAGAAAACCTCTTTGACAGAGGTTTCTGTAATTAAGTTGGGGTTTGCTTTACCATGGCACCCCCACCTGCTACCCCTTGGCCACCCAAGTTGTAAGCTGTTTTGTTGACTTTAGGCGTTTCCACTTTTTTCATAAGCAGACTAAATTACAGAGGAATTTTCATATGAAAATCTTTCATTTGAAGAGATTTCCAGCACCACAGGGACAGTGGAGTTCAGTGTCTATTAGCAGAACATGGGAACACACGTGATTTTGAGGGCATATAAAGTAAGAAGCATATTGTTCTGTATATGTAAGCCGAGGCAATGGAGATTAAGGGGAGAAAAGCAACGCACAGCAAGAAAGGCAGAAAATTGCACGGCTCTCAGGGAATAGTCAGATTGCAACTGTGTTAATTTCAGATCAATTTACTTTTCCAATTGTTTGAATCGTATTAGTTTTGCATCCAAGACCAAGGAAGTGGCACAGATGCAGAGGAGCAGCACTGTCTCTGTGTTACTTCCTCAGGAGCATCCCGAGGCATCATTTAACAGCAACATATTTAGCATTTCTCCCCGGTGTCAGGGCACAATAAAAAGGACAAGCCAAAATCTCTCATCAGGGGTTCCTGGGATTGCCTGATTAAAATTCTACTACCAGATGAGGGACTTTGCCCTGGCCTTTCTGAAACTCCTTGAGCCCTGGATCAGGAGTTTAATTAAGGTCACCACATCATAGATGTCCTTGCATGTCCTCTTTTTACCAGAGATTAAAATCAATCTCAGCAAAGAAAGAGGTATTAGGTTATTGGTTTGTGCAGCAGCTCTAACTAGACACCCAGATATCTGGAAATACCACAGTACCATCAAGCAGATCCATCCTTTGGCACATGCCAGATCCACAACTCCTGTGCTGCACTGCCAATCCACGCCTGCATCCAGTGCATCTTAGTTGGATTTATTATGCACACACCCCTACACATCCACCTATAGAATTCTGTCAGGAAAGCAAGGCAGAAATATAGAAGCGCTGGGGTTTACCACTGGTGTTCCCAGTGTTTTAGCGCAGATGGATCAGGATATTTCAGGAAACTCTAACATGGGAATTCACCTGCTGGCAGCTGTTTTCCAAAACTTACTTTCAGGGAAGGACATATCTTGCAAACAAACATGCACAGACACTTACAGACGCACACTCCCGATTGCACAAGCTGAACTCTGCGCTACACTATCAATATGCTTTGTGTATTTTTCAGGAACAATGTATAAACATTTCCAGCAAAATAGCCTTCATTTAAGCTTGTTTACCAGGTGATGCTCCCTCCTTCCTTAGGCTTCCGAGAAAACTATTTTTAAACAGGAGGAGAAATGAACTGATACACTGCAGCCTCACTCCTTTGCCCATTCAAGCCTCCAACTCAGGATTCAACACCCCCTAACAGAGGGGAAATGGTGGAAGTCCTTGTAAAAATCACGGGCTCAGAGAAAGGTGCCGGAGGCAGTTGTTCTACCTCTGTTTATGAGATGTACTTGTTCTGGGATGTCCTTCCTCTACCTTGGCACTAAAATAGGTCCTTTCAAAGCCTTTTTGACTACTGCAGTGATTTGATGCCATGTTTCTTCAAATGCTTGGGTATGCCCCACTATTACAGCCATGCTGGTTTATGTCATTAGAAAATACCGGCAACCTTACTGCAAGAGCAGCAGCCTGCACACAGACTGCCTGGTAGCACCCAGCCTGGGCACAGCCTGTTCCACTACCCACGCACTTGAGCTCAGGCTAAGGGGAAGGTTGGTCTCAAGGTTCTCCCCTTTGCTCGAGTACCCCGAAGCTCATCACCCCTCTGTTTTGGGGAGCAGCCCGCGCTCAGAACACAGACAGCAAGTCTGATCCCAGCACACATTTGGGTCTGCACACAAAACAAACTCCAGGTATATCCTGAGAGTGACTGGACAGATTTAATTCCGTGACACACTCCCCAGAGACATTATTTCATGCAGGTAAATCGTCTGAACATAGGCAGTAACTGCAAGGTAGATCCTTATCCACCCTCACAGTTTCTTCAGATGCCCATCATCTGATGCGCAGGACCAGCCTTCCACCTGAATCACTACTAAGTAGCATCTCAAAGACCAGATCCAAAACCCACCTCTTAGTACCACCGCCTGCCCTGGCACGGACCTCTGTACACAACTGCATCCACCTGAGCAAGGTGCAACTCCTGCCATGACTGACACGCAGTCCTCCAGGCCTGGCTCTCAAAGCGGAGCAACCGGTGCCGTTGGCTGGAGGGAGAAGGCTCCCAACAGCGCAAGCACAAACGGAGTAACCCGATGCCCACGGTGGCAAGCTGCCTGCATTCATACCGTGCCTCTCCCCACGTGCCATGCCAAAACCCGCAGGATCTCTCTCATAAGCGCAGGGGACCACAGCGGAGCTATGCCAAAGAAACTCCTTTGCATGTGTAAGATACTAAATAAAGTTAAACGGCTATCAACCCTCAAAGTCAGAGGTCTGGTGAAAATGCCACACCTCCTGCCATCAGAAATGGCAGGCTCTGGCTTCTGGTTTTGCTCCCTTTTGCTTAGGAAGCCCTGGAAGGGCAAACAGCAGCTGCTCACAAACCCAGCTAACTTGTCCGCACCACCAGCACACCAAAAGTTTACCTTTCCTGTAAGGATATGTATTGCATTGTAGGGCTTTAGAAACAGGCAATGGCAGAGAAAAAGTGGCAGGAAAAGGTTAATAGACTGCATGAATGTAATCCTTTTCTTGGGGAACTCTGTCCCTTCAGCATAGAGGGAGCCGAAACTAATAGAGACTGCTGCAGACTTGTTCCTATAGGGACACTGAGGTCTGCCCAAGCCCCAGAGCAATGAAATGCCCAAGAACAGCACCAGGACTTATTGCAGAATTAGGTTTACTATTTCTCAAACTATGAGCCTGTTCAGTCATTCCCAACCTAGGGATCCCTGCAGTTCTCAGCCCAACCACAAGAGCCAACAGCCATCCAGCCCAGCATGCATGCTGGCACTTACTGGTACTATTACACTATTGTCTGTCTGTAACTGAAGATCTGAATCCCTTCGCTAAGACCCCTTTCTTCCTTCTGCAGATGGGGGCACGGAGGGAGAGGCACAAACACACAACAGAACATCTCAAAAAGCTGAAGCCCATGATTGCCATGGGTTTATTTTGCTCCGAGCCAAACCCAGCAGCATCCAAGACACGGCCCAGCATACTTGCTCTCACAGAAAGGTCTTTAAGACTGACCTAGAAGCTCCCTGAAAGCAAGTTGGCTTAAAACCATGCTACTCAACACGCTGTGCTCATGAGCAGTGTTCATTATCAGAAATATTCAACAGCAAGCATAAAAAGCTCCCCTATGGTCCAAGGCCGCTCCTCCATTAGGGAGGACAGGGTCCAACACCAGAACTGCAGTGAAGGTCGTTTACAGAGAGTTATTTTCGTCCCGGGCTCCACGCAGACCAGAGGGTAGCGGAGAGAGCCAGCACAAAGCGCCACACCACCGGCAGCGGACACGCACTGTACCTGCCTGCCAAGATGCCCAAGGGATAAAACCCTTCAAGCCACCTCTGGGTTAAGGCTCAGAGAAAGAGAAAGCAAAGATGTAGAGGAAGAGAGTAGCACCGAAAGAGCAGCCAAAGTGAGGGCTGCTGCTAGAATAAGCCTGGGGGATCAGCATCCCCTGGTGTAAGGCTCAGCTAGGGACAGGATTAGGCAGGGGGATAGTTGGGTTCATCCCTTCAAGAACTTTTTAAGCCTCTAACTTTTTCTGAGGCTTATTTCCCTCCTGTGGTCAGGGAGGAGGACGCACACGTAGCATCCTGAGCAGGCAGTGCGGCGTGCTGCCCTCGCACAGCACCCATCAGCATGGAGGGATCCTCACCTAGTGAAGAGCATCAGGTCCCCAGACTGAATTATCTGCAAAGTGTGACCAGGCCAAAACGTTGCAAACCTCTCTCAGGGGATAGATCAAAGGCAAAGTAGCTCTTCTGTCCTGGTTGGGGGACACCCTTGGACCTCTCAAGACTCCCATAACATGCCACGGCTCTAATTCTGGAGTTTTACTTCACTCCAGAGGAGATTTTTAGCTGAATAAAGATGTAAGTTAAAGCAGTGCAAAAGCTCGAAGTCCCTGCCTATGGACTGCACTGGGACTACTCTGGCTCGGTCTAGCGGTGGGATGGAGGCAGCAGAGCCAAGAACCATCTCTGCCCCAATCTTGTGCTCTCACCAGCATTTCCCACTTCTGTCCCCATGTTAGGAAACATCCAAGTGACCCTTTTGAGGGATAAATCCCTGAATTTTATGCCTGAAGGACAATTTCTTTCTCTCTCTCTGCAGTTCCCTCACACTTCCTCCCTCCTCCCTGAAAGAAAGATAAACGACTTTGCTGGAGGAAAGGGTGAAATTTCATCCCGGATCAAAACCCATGAGCAGAATACCCATGTGACGGTTCGCAGAATGTGTTTTGCATGCAAATATCATACACGCAAAGTGAAAATGAGTCATTTCACAGCAGCTCTGGCTCTAGGCACTGAGTGACTTCTCCTCTGTGACTCCTACACTTGTCTGCTTCCCCTCATTCACCAGCTCTGTCCCTGTCAGCCCCAGCTCCTGTGGTTTCCTCGGCCTGTTTGCCTGCTTAGGCTCCAGTCACTTTAGATAGGATATTAGCTAGGAAGGAAGGAGGGAGGTTTTTTTTTTTTTTGCTCTTAGATTTGTTTTACATTCTGGTTTTTACAGCTTTGAGGTTTTTGCTCGCTGCTTTTGCCATCGGCTTCAGTTGCTGTGTGTTGGCTCCCAAAATCCAGAGGCCAACAGTTTCCAAAACACAGCAGCAGTATTTGTACTGGCTTCTGAACTTGCTTGGGCATGGACATGGTTTGGCTTGCTCTCCCCACATACACGAGCTGTTTTCTTTCATTATGGCTGTTAATTGTTTGCTTTTGAGATCTAGACATGGGGGCAAATCCATTTTACAGTAGGAGCGATCAAAAAACAGGAGGAAAAAGTTAAGCTCACCACCAGGTTTGTCTTGAGCTGATCATATAAGCTTAGAGATCAAGGGCAGAATGAACCCTCTGCGCTCCCAGTCCGTTAGTGAGGGAGAGGGGAAGCTGGAGGTTTTGGCTGCCTGGATGGAAAAACAAATACACTCCCACAAATGAGCTATTCTCACAGCCTTGAATTAGTGCTGGCAAAAGCCACCTAGGAGCAGCCTCACTGAAGGCAACGGGTCTGAAAAGATCAGAGCAAATCTTGGTGCCTTGAAGAAGATCCCTGCGGAAGGTTTGCAGCCACGGCTGGGACAAGATGCACAAGAGCCATGGAGGACAGCGAAAAGCACGATGGCAAAGACAAGACACCCCCTCCTTTCCCCCCCAAACCACAAGCCAAACCAAAACCCTGCTTTTCTTAAATCAAACAGTAGCTAAAACAGCAAAAGGGAACCCAGGTTTCACTTCGAAAAGCAGAGCGTTAATATTACCCGGCCATTTTTCTGGCAGCGCTGCAAACCCCAAAGCCAGTAAATAGCAGAAAGAATAAAACCCAATTGTAAAAAGGAGCGACAAGCCTTGGCTCTCACGCGGGCGTCCAGCCTGGCTGAACACATGGAGGGCTTCGGAGCAGCCATCGCGTTCAACCGCGAAGCTGAAACTATTTCTCTGTTGTTTACCTCCCCACTCCATGTCCTCCCCCCCTCTTCCTCCACACCGATTCCTCCCCACAACTGACCTCCTCCTCCTCCTCCCCCCCACCAATCAGCCAAGCCTGCCAGCATAGGGGTTACAGCATGACATAATTGCAACATGCATAAACAACATTTGCCATTAAGGGATACTTTTAATGAGAAACAGAGCTGCGAAGGGGAAGCATCAAAGTGGCTCACGGAAGGAAACCGCCTGGAACAAAATCCTACTTGATGCCCCAATTAATATGTTCCCTAATTCTATTTCCTGCACTTGTGGTCCCGCAGCCTCCTTGCTTTAATTTCTTTGGGAGGATGGAGAGGAAGGAACCTGGAAATGCAGCGTCTTCATGGCTGACTTGATGTGCAGGCAATGTGCATATTAGAACAAATTAGAGAATTAAAAAATAACCGACGACAGACTGAGGAAATGTCATCCCCAGGATAATAGTATTAATTGAGACCTGGGTTTTGCAGGCCAGGCCAGCTTTAGAAAAAAAAAACAAAGCCAAAAGCTGGAGTAATATGACTGGATTAATTACACTTGGAGGTTTTTTACTCCACCCCGTGTTCTGCCTGGCTTCGATCTTTAAACTCAGTGACACTGTTGTGCGTGTTAGCAGCGTCTTCTCAGCACAGCAAAGGCAGATGTTTTATCGGCTCATAGGCATGGCACGAGAGAGAGGTCCGCAGGGTTTCCGTGCTGAAGGACGAGCAGGACAGCCGATCTGTACTGGAGCCTACACAAATGCAAGTGCATCCCAAGTGACTCGAAGACAACGTCTCTTGCAGATCTGCCATGTTGTGAATGAAGTGCAGCTGAGCACCTTATGTTCTTTTGACCTTGAGTTTGACTCCAAAGAGAAGGGTAGAGTCTACTGTTTACATTAGTGTTTAACACATGTATGTTGTATACAGCTGACAGACTCTGCAATCAGAAACTAACTCGGTCTATGCATCAGATGTCACTCTAGCGGGTATGTCCGATGATTCCCTGGGCCCACGTGCAGCCACAGGGATATATTCAGAGTAAAAGAAATGAAAACAGTTCCTATCGATTAACTACTCCAAAGCTAAGCACAGAAGAAGGAACGAAAGAAACAAATAGCCTTATGAAAGGAGAGATACTTCGGAAGATGAACCATCTGGTGAACATCTCTGTTTAACCTTCACCAACAACTTGAAGCTAAACAGAGGCAGAAGACTCAGAAATGATGTAAGCTTTTTTTTCCTTTGCCTGGATTCCTATGGAGACAAGGCTGGTGTGATCAGAGCCTGTCCGCCCACAGTTACCTCACCATCTTCCAGCCACAGATCTTTATTTAGTTGAAACACTGAATTTTTCAACAGAGTAAAGATCTCAGAGCTACACAGTTCCTACAAGTATCGCTCTAGAAGGAAGCCAGGTGGAAAAGAGTTCCCATAGCAGTCCAAAAGAGGGAAAATGCAAACCCTTAGCAGCCACCAGAGAATCCTACAAGGTCAAAAATCACAGCAAGTCAGGCTTAATTTGTTCATTAAACAATTCCTTTTAGAAAAGCTCTTCCTTTCTCTGTGAGTCCAGGCTATTACTTAGATGAGGGCACTCAAAATTATCCCAAAGATAATTATTGCCTTCAAAATGCTGGCAGAAAGAGGATGGAAAACTTCTGAGAAATCTCACATAGAAGCTTGTTTTCTGCAAAACTTCAGTCCTCACAAGACGTACAAACAGCCTGAATGACTTCAGCTAAAATCCCTAATTATGATCACAGAAATAAAAACACCTTCTTCCACCCATGAACCACTGCCCGAGAGATAACCAGCTTGCAGGATATCCACAAATCTATCAGACAGAATAAAGAGTAATCTGATGTAGCCATCTGTATCTGGGCAGTGCAGGCCAGAGGAGCAAGCAAGCTGCATAAGCCCTACTCAAGATCCTCAGCCACATTTCCAGGGCTTTGGTCTCAGCACTGCAAAAAAGAGCATATGGGGGGATACTGTCCCCCACATTCCAGGGATACCATCAGCTAGGGTTAGGGTTTTTAAAGAGATCAAAAAAAAAAAAAAAAAAAAGGAAGAAACTGGGACCAAAGAGATTGAGGAGCAAACCTCTTCTGGTTTCCAGCTGTTGAGAAGTTCCAACAAGATGTTAAAAACTCTGCTTACAGATTGCACTGCCCAGTCTCCTCCCCAGCAAGTGCCACAGCACAGCTATTGAAAACTAAATTGCTGGTTAGGTATGGTCCAACACCTGCCAGCCCGGCTGCCTCCCGCCCGACGGGTCCTCTCCAGGTCTAAAGCACCCATCCCCGAGCTGCATCTCCTCTCCTCCTGGATTTGATGCATGGGGTTTGACTTCTACTTCCAGGCGCTCTCGCCAGAGGTGCAGGCATCGAGCCTTCGGCAGCTCTCCGCACATGCTAAGGATTTCACAGAAACAGCCCCAAATCCGCGTCAGACTCGCTGGCTGCTGGATGGCATATGCACTGCAGACAGACGGCCCTTACTTTTCCCATTCTCATTTTACTCATTTGAGATTTGTTAGGGAGACCAAAGCATTTGTTTATGGATACAAAAGACAATGACAGCTGGCTTAAATTCTTGGCATGAGAAGTGTTTTATGTTGAAACCAGTCTTTTTTCTTTCTCAAAAACAAAATTTTTAGCCAGAATTTTTCTTTACTGTCGGCATTTTCCAAAGTCTGTTGGATTCTTTTGGAATAATTTATCAATATATTTACTGAACTTACCAAAATTGTTTGCAAAACAAGAATGTATTTTTTTCCTCTTTACCGCAGCTGCTGTTTTCAGAAAGCAAAGTTTGCTGTAATCAAAGATACGGTGGCTGATTTGTAAAATTAGTTTGCTAAAGAGATTAAAAATGGATCTAGCTTCTACAGCATTTCAAACCTTGTAAAGTAGAAACAATCTGGAATGACAGCTTTTAAAATATTTTTGATAAAATCTGTCACCAGCTCATGCTGAATTTGTTTTGTTACCAAGAAAATCTTTCTCCTTGTGGAGTTTCACATTTTAATCTCTTCCACATTGAAATTGATGGCAATTAAATTTCAAAGTACATTTTACAATCTGGGCTCGAGCCTTTGCAGGGAATCTCAGAACGTAACGCTGAGCATTAGATGTAAAAAACCTAGTTGCTGAACATTTGCAGACTCTGCTATCCAGAAATCATTTCAAAACGCCTTTATTAAATATCAAGTTCACTAGAAACACTGGATTTCCCACTTACTGAGAAAATATTTAACATATGGGAAACCATTAAAATGGTACCTGATGAAGCAAGAATCTAGGCAAAATTTACCAAGATTGGTTTAGGTGGAGATCAGGACTACTAAAATGTGCAGCCTCCAGTCGGGCTTTGGATCACAGGTCATTTTTGCCCAGACAGCACCCAGGTTGCAGATGCGCGATGCTCCCCAGGGAGACAGACCATCTATGTGCTGGTTTGGTACTGCAGAGCTTTCTACAACACCACGATTTAAGATGTTTCCAGTCCTGGTCAGTCTGCTAGGAGTGAAGTCAACTCCCAGAGGAAATTTAGTCAAGTCATCTATCGTTGGCCTGGACCCCAGCAAGGTCAGTTCAAAGTTAGGGTGAGTTTTGAGTTGTACTGCACTCAATTTTGGAAGATGTCAGGCCACATTTTCAGAGGCCTGGCCCACCTAAGAAAACCATCGCCAGTTTTCCCTACAGTTTTCAGATGAACACACAAAACTACGGGTAATTCAACTGTTTCTGTCACTATACAGACCCAAGTGCGGTTAGAACTCACTACTTTGAGGCAACTTTTCCAAGTCTGGGGATTTGAAAACATAATTCACCTTAGGACAAGAGAAACATTACAACACTTTTTAGACAAGACCTGCTGCTGTTCTGTCAGTCCCCAAACCCACTCATTCATCTGAGGAGAAACATCAGTGAGTTAAAGGCTTTGGGAATAGAAAACCAGGTCATGAAGGAGAATAAAAACCATAGAGGCTTCCATTGCTACATCAGCATTTTCCTTCGGTGATTTTCCCCTACCTTGCCTATTGCTTGACACATCATTACCTGGTAATAGGTCTCTCAGCTCTGGGTGGGAATGGGAGTGGAAAGAGCTGCTGGGAACTTAAGGACCACGGCAAGCCGTGTGCTTAATAAAACCAGAGATGCATGTCTGGAAAAGGTAGAGCAGACATATAGAATTGCAAAAGAGGCCCTTGCTCACACGATCCAGGGCTCAGCCCTGCAAAACTGTCGAATACCTCCTGCAATGAGTGGGAGTGAAAGGTGCTCACATGACGTTACTGGATCAGTCGCTCATTCATTACTCGACTCCTGGTTTTACTATTCTCCTTAATGGACTCCACTTCCTCTCTGTTCCCTGTATGTGTGCATTAAAAGGATCGGACCTCCACATGTGCTGACTCTCAATTGAGAAACACCCCATATAATCACAGGGAACTTTATCTCATCTGCAGCCTGCAACACCTTCTCACAGAGGATGTGCTTTGTACTGTCCAGTCTGGATAAAAAAAATATTGCAAAACACAACAAAAAAAGACAATCATTTTCCTTGTTTAGATTTCACTGGGGCTGCCAGAAAATCCAGCTGGTTGAAGCATACTAAATGTGTTTTGCAACTATTTTCCTTAAAGTTTTCTTTTGTAAAGACTTGTGAACATTTCTGTTGTTGCCTTTTCACAAAAAAGCAACACTTAAGAGAATTTTTGCAGTTGTTTCTCTTTCTAAACCTATTCTCAGCAAAGGAAAAATTCAAAAGCTTAAAGCAGTTCATGGTTTTGTTTTTTATATAGACTTACATTTCAACTCAAGGTCAGGGCCTTTTTAAAGGTTTTTCATTCTTTAGGTGCACAAACTTTGAACGCCAACCTTCAACCAAGTATGAATGAATGAAACTGTTTTATCTGGGTTACAGTCTTCCAAGACACCAAACTCTCAGCTGAAAAACAGATTCATCTATCCTAACTTACTTAGACCACATATTTGAGCTAGTAACCCTGGTCGACTTGGTAGCTCATGGAGAGAAATGGAGCTCAAGAGACAAGCAGAGGAACTGCCCTCCTGAGCTGCCTGCTTCTCTCTGCTGGCAGTCGCGGGAGATGACATTGGCTGGGTGACACTTAGCTGCCTACTACTAGAGAAGTGAAGCCTGTCAATCCCACTAAATATTCCTGGTGCACAGACAACCCAATATTCAACAATTAAAGAGCCCGCCTTGCTCTTGCTTTACCTCAAGACAGAAATTAGCCACCTGAGGTTTCTTCATTGCTTTCTACACCCCGCAAAAATCAGAAGGCAAATTTCCAACCTCACAACCCAGACTTCGGGAGTCACTCCCTAACCTCCCCATGTTATCAGCTGCATGAGATGCCATCATGGTCTGGTCTCACCCAGCAGGCAGCCACACCACCAGGTAAGATTCCTTGTTGCTCTGTTTCCAAGGAACAAATCAATCCTCTAGAGCATACAGCGAGGCTGCATGATGGCCAGCTGATTTTTATAACTGGCTCACATCTAGTCCTCTCTGCCTCTCCTCTCCAGCACAGGCTGACCCTCCAACAGCAGCAGAGCTGCACCTTCTCCCAGTGAAGTGCTGAGTGCTGCCTGCCTTCATGCTTGCAGGGCTGAAGCAGGGATCCAGGCTTTCCTTCTCAGCCAGGGTTAATATGACTTCCTAGAAAGCATTACTGTTACAAACAGCGAACCCACAAAATACGGGCATTCAAGTTCAACTGCTTTAATTTGGAAAAGCATCAGGAAGATTCAGGTTATCAGATTCTACTACACCTGGAGAATGGCAACTCCTATCACGGGAGCTTAGCATTTCTAATCTGGCCACAATGGTTTCCAGGAAGTGTGGTGCCCCCTCCTCAGTTCTCCCCCACCCAACAGTTTGTTTATGTGTAAGGCAAAAGCTTACTTCAGATGTGCATTTTCAGAAGCCACTTCACCTGTAAGAAGTGGCTCAGCTGTTTTTCCAAGAGCTTTGCACAACCAGAGGACTATGGAGTTGGGTAGACTTGGCAAGTCAATGAGAGCACATTTCTCTGAACAATGGCACAATGCAGGCTCCTTCAGCACTTGAAAGTAACATAACTCATACAAACTTCCTCCCCAATGCCCATCAGAATCACTCCCCAGTAACAATGCCATGCCTGGAGAAGCTAACAGCTCTTTGAATTTCCACCATTTCAAACTTGATCCTCCTTCTGGGTGCCCTCATCACTCAAGGGTATTTCAGCTGCCAGCTGTTGGAGGCAAAGAGCTGGAACAATGTCCACCACCTAAAAACTTGCAGGTGATCTAACCTCTGTCTGCATCTGTGCAGTTCTGTAAAGAAGTGAATCAGAAATAATAACGGGAAATGAAATGTCTCAGCCCTACATGACTCAGTTTTCCGATCTGAGATCACTTTCTTCTTCCTTTGTCCTTTACCAGTTTATAATCCTACTCTAAGAAGAATCGAGGGATTTGAAGAAGTGAGATTATACACATGCATACGTATCTTCCTTTACGGTCACTTGGCGTGTGACAGAGTTGAAAGACCCCGGAAAGCAGTCACACGAGCCAAACCCTGCGGCTGGAGCCACCTCCCAGCTCAGCCCCACGTGCCATGGGCCAGCACCCCAAGGTCCCTGCCACCACCCCTGGGTGCCTGCCCACCGCAGGGGCTCTGCACCTGGCCGGGCCCCACCGCCACTCGGGACCTTGGCTCCCAACTCGGTTCGTTAGATGCGAACGGCTTTTGCATCAGCAGATATCGGGCCTGCTCTTCCACCCCCCCTCGCCCCATGTACCACCCCTGTCACTTCCGCACGCAGCAGCACAAGCCTCGTTTCAAACCTCCAATTTGTCTGTTTAGTGTCTTCATAAAGGAGGTAGAAAATGAAAGAAAGAGGCTGGGGGAAGGGGACGGGATGACTAAATCAGTAACTTGTCTCTTTAATTTCTCTGCCCCCCCCCCCATACATCCCCTGGGGACACAGGCTTCAAAGTGAGCTACAAATATTTACTAATTCTATTAACAGGATACAAATTGTTTTCAGGGGAGCATCAACCACACAAACTTGTGTCAGCCCCCCCTGCTCACAGCCCCCCAGCACACACGCCCCCCGCCCCGGCACAGCCACATGCACTATATAGGCAACTATTCCTTCCCGCCTCCCCAATTTTTCCTAAGTTCAAGATGAGTTGAAGGGTCAAAAAGGCAAAGGGTGTTTCAGAAGTTTAGCAGACAGCATTTGGTAAGGGGAAGGCAGCGGGAGGGGGCGGGGGGAGAGAAGAGAGAAGGAATCTGGCATGCATTAGGCTGAACAGTTCCAAACATCCATCCTCCACAGACTTGTTACTTTCTTTCTTTCACAGGATTTTTTTTTTTTTGTAATTTGTGGTTTATTTAATTTTTTTTTCATATCAGCCAACAACTGTATTTTAATCTCCTTCCCCCACCCTCCTATGCTGCCTGCTTGCCTCCAAAAGCACATGCTCACTTGCGATATTCAGATTGAAGCACTCAGACATATCCTACACGCTCTGCCAAGTAGCTGCTGCAAGGAGTTTGCAATAATTGCTGGAAACCTGAAATGCGAATAAAATGCTCCATCACGGACAAGAAAAGAGCTCGATGCAGTGAGATGCTCCGTTTCCACCAAAACGTGGCAGTGGAGGAACAGCGTTGACTCACGTGGGCTTATGTCCCAACGCGTATCCCACCACTCAGATGCAATAGCAATGGTGAGCTTTCTAGCAAGGAGAATAAGGTCTTAGTCAAAAGGCCACAGTTGCTGCTGTACAGTTCGATGGAGTATAATTAGAGTTAATACCAGCTAAGCCTTTGGCTCCGCAAAGTCTTCCAAGATGTAATTTTCCATAGGACTTAAATGTTGACCCATATCTCGTTATGTTTTATGAGCCCAAAATAAGAACAGTACAGGCTACCTATTTAAAAGAAATAATACTTCCCAAACGTCCAGCTTCCTAAAGCAAATCCATCTGTCTGACTGGACAGATGACCAAAGACCTCACAAAGATGTCAAGATGACATCGGTTGGGACTGTGGCATAAAGCGGGCCAGATCTGACCTCTGGACACTACCTCCTCAACCTGGAGGAGAGTGGAAAACTCAGCCAGGCAAGACAGCGCTGTGGGACAACAGCATGGGAAATGACTTGTAGCCTGTGTGTCCCTTCGCTGTCACCAGACCGTCAGGTGTGACACGAAGAAGGT
Organism: Haliaeetus leucocephalus; assembly: GCF_000737465.1. Classification (NCBI taxonomy): domain Eukaryota; kingdom Metazoa; phylum Chordata; class Aves; order Accipitriformes; family Accipitridae; genus Haliaeetus; species Haliaeetus leucocephalus. The sequence goes on along the minus strand of NW_010972449.1, from coordinate 834,728 downwards.
TGCGCTCTCACGTCGAAGGGATGCCACAGGGAGGGGAAGGCGGTGCATCACTTTATTTGTTAACCTTTTCTGGCATGCCAAATATTTTCACTTTTGTTCTGGGTCAAGGAGTACTAAAGATGGAGTACAGTGTTCAGCACATTGTGGAGGAGCTATTGAAGAGGACCTGCCTTCTGCCCACCAGATGTGAGAGCTGAAAGTCGTGGTACGTGGCGATTAAAAGAGAACAAGCAACCTGACCAAAGATCCTCTCAATCTTAACTACAAATCTTGTTTCTTTGCTTCTCGTAGGATATGACCCTGCCGGTCCTCCAGAATTTTTTCTACCAACAGGAAACAAATAAATGAAAACCTATATTTCAGTGGAAAGCTTCTCCCCCCTTCAGGAAAAGAACAACCCAAACCCAACTCCCCCAACTTCTGGAAGAGAGATGGAAGGGCATATAAACACAAAAGCAGCAAGAAGAGAGGCCAAATGAGAAAAGAGAGAGCATTGCACCCTGCTGCATGCCACCCAACTTCAGGTAGTTCTCTCGGATGCACGTATTAGAAGTCACATTGCCTCTGTCTTATCAGTGAAAGAAATAGGTACCTCCAGAGGGCAATTTAAATCTCAGGTGGATTAAAGTGCCCTTTGGCACTAAGCAGTTCAATAGTGCCTGAAATTAGCCAGGATGAATCTGGGCCTTAATCAGCAAATGGACTTTTCATTCCATGAAAAGTGTCAAGATCGCAAATTATTTTTCTTTTCAAATGAGGACCAAAAAAATCCTACCAATGTTTCATTTTCCCCATGATTTATTTTTAAATTCATTTGAGTTAATCAAAATATATATTTTCAGTCCCTTCAAAACATTCCCATTTAATTTTACACATCTTTAATTTGTCTAAATATAAACTGCATTTTAAAAATTAAAATTTTTTTCCCCCAAGGAGGAAAAATAAACTCCTTTGGTTTGCAACTACTAACGTCAGAGCTCTGGCATTATTTCCCTCTTACATTTTTAAAAGAGGAATTCCTGAAAGCATATCCATTTGGACATAGAAAAATAATCAGTTTTCATCAAGGTGATGACATTTTCTTAGAAGAAACTGGTACAGTGGCATTTTCTCAACCACTTAGGGCTGGCATGACTTAACTACCCTATAGAGGAAGATAAGTGAAGGGCTGGACAGGGCTTTGGCGAGTGACAATTTATCCCAGTCCAGGACCCAGAGAAGCTGAACACTGCTTTTACTAGCAACAAATGACAAGGTACCTATCTTCCTCCTAATATGTGCTATCATGTTTGACTATTGCTTAAATAACGTGGCTCTGTTAGGAATATCAATCTACAGCAAGAGTCTTCTAATACACAGTTCAAGAGGGAAGGAAAGAGGAGAGGGGGAAAAAAAATCCACCACCAAATTAATTCTCTGATAGTTTTCAAATGTTCAAAATGTCAATCTCCTGGCAACACCTGCATATGGCACATAGACCTTGGCTTTCTGGAGTCCCTGCAGCATCTTTTCAAGTAATCTACGGGAGAATAGAAGGATGTGGCCTTGGAAAAAAACCTCTAAGTGCATAAACAGCTGTGGCCACATTTCCTACGTCTGACATCTCAAGGTTGCTGCAGGAGGGAAGAATAAGGACAAACAAGGCTCTATAACAGGCTTTCTAAAGAAAAGTATTTTCCATGTGTTAGTTATTCGTTAAAGAGTTCAGCAACTGAATTTGTAGACAGACTTTAGTTGCTTTCTGGTAGCGGCTTTTTGCAACAGCAAAAACAGTGGTGTACAAGATTTCTGCGCTGCCTATCTACAAATACCTGTGGATAGCCAAGTACACGCTATATGGATGTTGGACTAGATAAAGTTATAGATGTGGTAAAATATAGTCAAACAAACATCCTTACTCATACAAGTGGACTTACAAGGATGCCGAGCGTTACACAAAGTGACCACAGCAGTCGAAATCATTACTGAAGCGTGGGCATTATGCTAATAGAAGATAATCCTGAGGATAACCTACAGCAGTTTCACTTACTGTCATAGTTACACCGCGTACAACGCTTGGTATCGCACCCGTATGACCAAGGTGGCAAGTAATTTCCAAACTGGGAATGAAACAGCCCTTCTCCCGGGCAGATCCGACAACCCAGTGCTCACCTATGAAACGGCGCAATGACTCCAAGTGGCTGGTGTAGCCATTAGCGCTTTCTGGTTAGCTCATCATAACGCAGAAAGACCTGAACATCGATCTAAGAGGGGATGTCTGTACAACGCATACTAGTACTGAACCTTGTCCACACGAGGGGCTGGGGGACAACTCCTAGACCAGGAGCGATCTCCAAAACAAAAGCCGTAAGGCCGAGCAGAACACCCTGAGCCCAGAGGGAGCACAGGCACTGGACAGCCTCTCTGGGAGCCCTAAGCTATGCTTGCTCCATGCCTGGTTGGAGAGGGGAAACGAGAACCATCTATCCACACATCCAACGTCCACAGGCACCGAGACCTCCACCCTCTCCCAGCCTTCGCTGTGGCCTCAGCCAGCCCTCAGGCAGCAGAGGCTCGAGAAGCATGGTGAAAACATCAGATGACAGCGACCTCCAAGGAGCTGCTCCAGCAGCCAGCAGTCGCTGAAGTGAAGCCTCATTCCTTCTCACAGGCTGCAGGGAAGGACAGTGGCAAGCTGGCAGGGATGGCACCAGAAAGAGTGCCTTTAGCTGACACAGAAGCAATGTGCCTACTGAAGGATGAGCTTGGACTGACCGCATACCAGTGAAATTGCTCTTTAAATGTGTCTTGCTACGCTCTATAGAAATCCAAGCCCTGTTTTGCTCCTAGTATTCTATTTGAGTAAACCCCACCCTCCTCACACTATGAAACCCAGAGATAACGCTGAATCTAGGATGCGTCTCATAAGCACAAATGCAAATAAGCCATTTAATAGAGGCAACTCTGAACACTGTTTGCTAAGCACTTCATCAGGGAGCAGAAGAGCTGCCGGGGCTGTGGCAGGTGAAGCCAGCTGTTGTGGAAAATGAGCAGAGAGCAAGAGGCTGAGTCTCCATCTATTCCCCTTGCTGGGCTCAACTCTCCATAATCCTCAAAAAGGGAGGAAACAAAACAAAACAAAACTTCTCTGCATCAGCCTGTTTTGGCCATACATCCTCCCTACTGCAATGGCACTCAGACCATCACAGCAACCCAATGAAGTGTTGCTGTAATTAAGGTTTAATGGAGCTGCAAGACTGTGTCATAGCAAAGAGCCTTATAACAGAGGTGGAATGCAATTTACTACCCACCAGGTATAGAGCAATAAATCTGCAATATTTATTGGCAAGAGAGAGAAATGTGATCCAGAATTCCATATGCTGGGTTGGGGGGAGGAGATGAACATCACTTCCAAGGGGGAAAACTTCCTCGGCTGCTCTTACTCTCTTACTGTTGTGTCCTAGAACAGGGATAGTATTTATGTGCTGGGAGCCATTCCTAAGGACCCCAAAGCACCTTCCAAGCTGCGTGCAGACAGCACCAGGGAAGCCTGGCTGCTCCGAGGGCAGGGAGTGGCAGCTGGTACCCTGTCAGTTAAAGAGGGGAGGGGATACTGTAGCTTACACATCTGGCCAACCCCACATTCTTGCAATATGAGCCCCAGGATAATGTGAACACAAAACCTTGGGGCCAGCTCTACAGCTGGTGTAAGCTAGCAAAGGCACACTGATTTGCACCCACCGAGTGGCTGGCCTCAGGGTTCCGTCCCCCCTCCTTTCGCTTGAAACTTGCAGGCAGGCAGTAAAGTGCATGTTATTCAATTCATTGCCCTCGGAAGAGGGAAAGGCTGAGCAGGCTGTGGAGCTGAGCCTGCTGTTCCCGAGGAATGGAGGCATTCCTAGCCTGCTGCTCAAGACCATTAACCATCCCTTCTGCTGTTGTGACAGACTTCAGGGAAGTATGTGTTGCACTTCCAGTGTACTGGCAAAATTTTTTTTTGGGGGGAGAAATCACACTACAGTGGCATACTGATTGCAGTGACACTGTGGAAGAAGTGGTGAGAGCATGCCACTGACCAGTCCTTAACACACAGAGATACAGAAGCACCAACTAGAGAATATCCATGTTTCTAAAAGGTCCTAAACTGCACAAATGTACCATCAGAAAGCACGCATGCATATGTAAAGGAGACATGCATCCAGCACATGCAATACATGGCTTTCTCTATTAATTTTTAAGCTGAGAAGAAGGTATACATGTATAGGAAGAGGGCACACTGTATTTTTCACTGTCCTGAGGTGGATGGCCAAATGTTGATGTCTGAGAAATACTACCATTAGATAAAAGCAAAATGCAGAACTACTGCCAGGTGGAAAAGCAACCAGAGAAAAGCCGCAGTGTCCCAGCCCTAGAAGGTGCCGAGTACCTGTGCTGGAGACTGTGGGAATGACAAATGGCTAGTCCCTCCCAGGGGACTGGATTAGTTATTTCCTATGTGTCCGATAGATATTTTCTCTTCGAGCAAAACAACTAGCAGGTGGCTAGTCTTGCCTTCCGAATGGGTTGTGGCAGATGCAGGGCTGTGCTGAAGGGGAAGCTAGGGTTTCACATCCTTTAATTCCCTGCTAGCTAACTGGGTTGTTGGAGGGTCACTGAGATTTGTTTGTGTGCATGTGCGAGTGTCAGAGACCAAGCAACGAACAAGAGGGAGTTTTCCAGCAAGATTAATCCTCTACCAGAACTGGCTCTGTCCCAAGAGTGACTCTCAGAAATGCTGGCATAAATCTACAATTAATGCTGTTTGCTTCAATGAAGTTGCTTGGGAAGTAATTGACAGCAATGTTTGGCCCACTTGGTGCTGATCCCATGGCTTATGCTCTCATTTTTCCCTCTCTGAATGAATTTCCCACATGGATTTCCTACTCCTCTCCACAGTTCAAGTATTTAGGGCCACAGAACTACATCACTCTGTAAGAGCGATTCCCACTGAAGACCTCAGAGAAGATGTGTTGGCAGCGATACAACTTGTACCTGGTACCATCTGTCATAACTTTGTGGTGACGTTAGTGCTCTGGCTCCTTTCAGCCGTGAGAAGGCTGAGGTGACAGGGCCACAGGGCCCTTCATGTGGTTTCAGCACGAGCACATTGCAGACTGGCAGCGTTTCAAGAGCACGTCCGAGTTCACTGTAGACGTGCCAGGATGACAACCGTGGCTGTATCTGCTGAGGCAAAGGTTTCAAAGGCTCCTCATGGGTCTGACTTCCAAGGTGAAAAAGTCCATCATTTATTGACTTCGGGAAAGAGGTAGTTACCAGCTGGGAGTACACTTGAGAGGCTAAACCCTCCGAGGATCCCTGAGAAACTGTACATCCACCCGGAATGAAGACTCCTGTCCTAAAAGGTGTTGTGTGAGCAGGCAGCTTTTTGGTTCATCACTTGGCACGGCAGCATGCCTCTGTGGTGTTGGTAGCTATCTTCCAGCCTATGGGGGCAACAAAACCCAGCAGCTTTCATCACACACTTCTTGAACAACTCAGAGCAAGCCATTTCCCACCCCTCCAGTTTGCATGTCTAAGGGTTTCTTGTGGCCCTAGAGTATTCAAGTGCCATACACACATGGGACAGCAATAGCCTGTGTGTTGTATTGACAGGGTTCAGAGGGCAAAAATGAAGGGTTTTTTCCATCCTTAGGTTTGGACCATAATTCTAAGTGCCAGGTCCCATCTGGATGCCCTGGTGTGCACCTTGAACTGCTGTTGGCTGAGCTGCATAGTTTTGGGAAGCCAGGGTTGTCTGGAAAGGCTGAAGTCTTATTTGCTGGGCATACAGGAAAGGAAAATACGAGGAAGGTAAGACCTGCCATTTCTGTAACACATTCTTTGCAAAAATCTCTTTGGTTACCCCAAGCTTTCCACAGTGATCAGGGCTCAGGTCACATTAAGGCAGGGGGGTGCTGGCAGTCAGGGACCCCTCCTCAGCTCCCCAAGCGCTACAGTGAACCCCCAAGACACGGGGTTTTGCTCTGGCCTGTTACACTCTGCTTGGCTTCCTTCACATACAGTGCAAAGTGCCAGAGGCCTCCTACGACTCCTTCCAGAAGCTGAGACCCTTTTTGGAAACAGCAAAGGACACAAAGAGGATGTCTGGGCTTGTCCGCAGCCTCTTCCCACGACTACCCTGAAGTCTTGCACTGTTACCATCCTCCCTGCTCTTCCTTTTCTGCCAGGGGCTGAGGGCTGATTACCTTCACCAACAGCCATTTCCAGCCTTTAATCCCCTATGACTTCAAGGCTAATACCAGACTGCCTGTATCGGTCAGCTCAAAGCCTCCATTTTGTTGGTCTAGATGATCTCCAGGGCTGTTCTCCTCCGAGTCAAACCTCCTCCATCCCTTGGAGCTCCCACACCAGGGCCTGGCTGTAAAGCACTGAGGGCTAATCATCCTGAAATGAGCCATTTCTCCTCCAAGAAAAGCTCTGTCTCTGGCTGAGGGCAGAGACAGTTCCTCCTTCCTGAAGGCACTCTGAAGCACTCTGTGTGCTGCCTAAACACAGCAAAGATTTTGTTATCGGGTTTGTTTTTTTTCTCCTCCCTCCTTCTCACTGCCTACAGAGCCAAAGGGCCTGTTTGTTTTCCTGTTACTTATCAGAAAGGTTTATTTGTGATTGCTTGAGAGGGGAAAAAACCCTCCGTAGCCACAGGCAGACAAGCTCAGTGCTCAGGAACATAATGGCTGGAGCCCACAGGCCCATATGCTTGCCATCCTGCGAGGTGGAAGGCCAGCTCTGATCACATCCAGCTGCTCAGGATACAACTGATCAGGTATGGCTGAATGTCAAAAAAACCAGGGTCAGGTTGACTGGGGGCTGTGGCAGGGAAGGGAATCGGCAAGGAGATATTTAAAGCGTGTTGCAGAACTGGGAATTTTCCTGTTTGGAGATGTCAGGGCTGCAAACACAGACACACATATAGTCCCCCTGAAGGGAGGGAGGAGGAGGTTATATTTTCCCTGTCAGCTGCTATAGCATCCTCTGAGCTTCATGAGAGAAAGGGCTAAGCTTTCGTACTGCACTGAATAATTCCTGCATTTTTAGGTTCCTATTTCCTCCTCCCCAATGAATTAAGACCTAGGAATTCAGCTTGTTTGTTGTTGCTTTTGTTACTGAATATCCATGAAAAGCTCAATGTCCCTGGGAACTAATTAGGTATTAACCCTGCATTATTGCTGCATATCAGCCATGGAAACATGCCATTTGGCTAAATCTCCTTGAAATATGGAAATATTGAAGGATCAGGTGGAATGGCTAAAAAATAAGTTAAAAAAAAAGGAAGATCTCTGGTACAGGGAAGGAAAAGAGGAAATATTTCAAGCAAATGCAACTACACGGTATTCTTTTCTGCTATTTCCATCAAATTCTAAACACAACTACCAGATAGGAACAAATCCGTTTGCAGAAGAATAATGAGGTCTCAGCTACCACTAGGAATTGTGTCTGGAAGAGATGTGGATGAGACTGGGAGCTATATGGGGTCTATTCTAGCCTGACCTCAGTGTCTTCACTTGTTTTGTGCTTAGCATCTCACCACACCTCCAGAGTTTTGGGGCAAGATACTTTTGGAAGACCACCTCAACCAGATCTTACCTTCAAAGACCTGAGCCTTCAGTGATGGCGGGCAATCATTTTGTGTTTTGGAGTATTTTCTTACTTCTGTGCATTGCAACCTTTCACAGCACACTATGGCCTGACACGGAAGCACAGACTGCTAATGGCACGATATGAATAAGTGTGTACACATCTATATTTTATTACTCAAGCCATTTCAGGAATTTGCAGATAATTAACTCTGAATACTTATTAATCTATTTTCCCTCAGTAATCTTCCCATTTGACTTAAACCCCTTATTTGTGGTCCAAGCAGCAGCACACTTAATCACACTGAACAGGGCCATAGTGCAGCTTCGAAGAGTCCTTAAAATACCTGAAGAACCTGAAATCAAGCCGTCGGAAATAGGATGGCTCTCATCCAGCCTCCCCTTGCCACAATAAGCTACGCACCCTTCTCCTGTGTCTTAGGAGAGACAGCAGAGCTCCTGATTCCTCCAGTGGCAGGGGATACCATACCCTCAAACCTGAACATTTCTACAACACTGTGTCAGCCTAGACAAACACTGACTCAAGTCAACACACCACTGAACCAAAATATTTTGATTTGATAAAACAAACTCAACAACTGTTTAGACTTTGGCTGACCAGACTCACAATGGAGGTTTCCTTTTCAACTTCCCTATTTATCCTCATCTCTGCCATCGTGCAGTTAGGTGACCACAGCCAAATGTATTCCCTTCTCCTTTCCCCCAAATCCCCTTCTTGCCCATTCAGATGGCCAGTTCCCCTGGATTGTCTCCCATTGCACATTTGCACGAAGCCAACACAACCGGACTGTAGACTTCTTCGGGAAACCCTACGCATGGCTATAATAAAAAAAAATATTACAGTTCTTTGCTTTCAAGTCGTTGTACAAGCGCTTCCCACAAACCCAGTACAGAAGTGGAAAGCCTCATTTAAATTGTTAATGGGCTTACAGAATTCAGTGGTCCTCCCAAAAACATCCTTGTCTCCCTATTACAATAAAATAACCCTGCCTCCGATCACAGCTACACTCAGCCTCCAACTCCCCTTGCACAAAACAGACTCTTGAGTGCTCACAGTGGGAGGTCTATTCTCACATCAAATTAAAGCCAGACAGAATCAATTAAAGCAAAAAGGATGGGGTCTGCTGAGATGACAGAAGGCATTTGGGGCAAAATCTCACAGCTGAATGCAGAAGAGATGCCACTGCCCAGGCTTTCTTGTTCCTCCATGGAAGCTGAGGCCCAACAACATCTCTCCAGACAACTTTAGACTGTCAGTCCTAATTTTTTTTTGCAGTGGCTCATGGTCATAAATAGCAAGGAAGACTGAAGTTAGAGACAGATTGAAGAAGATATGAACATAGGAAACTATCAGGGGCAGGACTTCTAGTAACTGGGAGAGAGATGAATAATGGCTATGCTTCCCTCCATTATTCAGAGATGACTAATTCCTGTGGGGGTCCCGAGATAAGAAAACAAAACCCAGATTTTGTATATTGGCAAAAACCTCACAGATGAGCATATAATTCCTCCTTCTTAAGACTCATTCTCCACCTTATACCCTTCCACAACCACCACCTCAGGATCTATTCTATAGATTTACACCTATTCCTATAGCCCCTCAGAAACACCCACTATGCCCATTCCTACCTTTGTCCTCTGGTGACCCAAGGCCATTCCCTTGTGCTTTCCTGAAGCCAGCCCTGTTTGCCGAGGGGAATGGCAGAGCACTGCAGCCCGTACCCTCAGTAACAAATGCTGGCTTTGTAATTTTAACCCCGCTTCAAGCCATCCCCCTCTCTCCCTCCCTCCTCATGCGGCATCTTCAGCCTACATGCCATCCAATTTGTTCCCTACAAGGAAGGTCAGGGTCCCGCTGGGTGCCATACATCTCTCAGCTTGGGGTACTTAGTTTCAAATTTTTTCTCCCACTAAACAAGATGTTGGAGCAGAGAAAGAACAAGGCAAAGAAATTGGCTTGAGAGGTGGGCTGATACAGGCCCTGTCTGATGGGGAAGGATTTTTCTTTGCTTCCCCCACGCTCTCTAAATTCTCCAATGTCCTGGTAACAGGCACAGATTTCCATGGGGGCAAATGCCTCTGCAGGCTCCTGAGATCTTCAGCTTCCACTGGGAGCAAGTAAGCAGCATTAGCTTTTATGAGTTTGCCTTGCTGGGCTGATCTGTGGTGTGAATGTGCCCTAATTAGTCATTTAACTTAAGAAATAAGACTCCCAAGAGAAGATTTCAGAGGGGAATTCAGAGCTCTTCAGACTGGAATTATCAACTGCCTAATGCAATTGTTCTGCATCTCCTTTTCACAACCTCTCTCTGTCTCCCTCTCTCCATTTGATTATCTTAAAAATAGGTCACATGAATACTTCCACATCTTTGCCAAACCATGGCTTGCATAGCCTCCCCAGAAGTCACACGGATAAATTCACATCACATTGTCTTCTGGATTTGGGCTGGGGAAAGGAAGGTGTCTCTTCAAGAATGTGGAGCTGGTCAGTAGCAAGTGTTGCTACATACCCATCTGATACAATGGAAGGGAACACAGGAGCTGCTTAAAAACTCCAAGCATCCTTGGAGAAGGATGCTCTGAACACTAGACTTGAACTGGACTGAGTTTTAAGGATGATCCTGATCCAAACATCAAACCTGAGCCTGCATCTTAAAATGATTCTAGTGTTAGCTGAACATTCCCACTACCCTGAGACTATTTGAAAGTTTCTATAAGCAACCATGAAGGAGTGCTAGTGTTTGCTGCTTTTCTAATGTACATCCCAGGGACTGGAAGACTTGGGTCTATGGTATTCCCAACTTCAGTACTGCCATGCTCAGTAACCTTAGCACAGTAGTTTCCCCAGCTTGTACTCTTCCTGATAGAAATACAGAATCGTTCAGGTTGGAAAAGGCCTTTAAGGTCATCAAATCCAACCGTAAACCTAACACTGCCAGGTCCATCACTATACCATGTCCCTAAGCACCACATCTACACATCTTTTAAATATCTCCAAGGATGGTGAATCAACCACTTCCCTGGGCAGCCTGTTCCAATTCTCAACAACCCTTTTGGTGAAGAAATTTTTTCCTAACATCCAATCTAAACCTCCTCTTGTGCAACTGGAGGACACTTCCTCTTGTCCCGTTGCTTGTTACCCGGGAGAAGAGACCAACCCCTACCTCACTCCAACCTCCTTTCAGGCAGTTGCAGAGAGCTATAAGGTCTCCCCTCAGCCTCCTTTTTTCCAGGCTAAACAACCCCAGTTCCCTCAGCCGCTCCTCATCAGACTTGTGCTCTAGACCTTTCACCAGCTTCATTGCCCTTCTCTGGACACGCACCACCACCTCAGTGTGTTTCTTGTAGTGAGGGGCCCAAAACTGAACACAGTATTCAAGGTGCAGCCTCACCAGTGCTGAGTACAGGGAGGCAATCACTAGACGAGACAAGCAAGTGGCTTTGTGCCTGGTTTGGAAAGTTCCCAGCTGGTTTAGCAAGGCTCTGTTAAGTGATTTAATCCTCTGAAAATATGTAGGCTGTGCAATTTTGGGCTTCACATCAGATTATTGTCCAACTTGCTGACTGTAAAATAAAACTTACTCTTAGGCAGGTTAGCCTACTGGAGAAAGCACTGGGCTGGCATCTGGGAAACTTCTAGCAGGATTTAGATTACCTCATCAGGTAGCTCAACTACAACACTGTTCAAGCACCCAGAACATTTACTCTCAAATCTTGCCTAATGCAGAAGGGGTTCAAATCTTATTGAAACCTACTTCAGGCTGCAATACTCTCTCCTGCACCTGTGCAGAAAGAAGCTCCTCTACATAGCTAAGCTACAGGCACCATCCCATATTCGACCTCAGGCTGGATCCAGAGAGCCATCCACAGTTCCTGGGGCCAAACCACCTAAAATGCTCTTACCAGGTTCCCAGCTCAGCACAGAGAACACCATGATGCCCCTGGAGGCACCAGCTCTCAGTTAACTGCACAAAGTGCCTGGGCACCCCCATGTCATTCCTTTGGAGCAATCATCTACTTCAGGCATCGCAATGCCTAAAGCAGGTATACAAAGTAGGTATTATGGTATATGGGCCTGGATTGCTGATCCTGAAACCACTACTGTCCAGCTAGAGGATTTGAGCAAGCTGCTTCACCTCTCAGTGCCTCAGTTTCCTTCTAAGGCAGTAAGACTGGTAACATTCAAAGCACACTGCAAAGTGAGATACTAATTAGTTCTAGGTGTTTGTGAATAAAACATGCTTTACTCAGAATGCTGAAAGGCTCAATACATGGGTTGGTCAATGAAACTGAAGGCCTGCGAGATACAGAATAATTTGGCTAAATCGTATGCCAGTATTTGTAGGTAAAACAAAGCGGAAATCTTGGTCACTACTGTGATTCTACAAAATTCTAAATTCTTGTTTCCAGTAAAAGATAGCCCTTCCATACCCCCCCACCTCCATGAGAACCTACCTAGCACAAAAAAAAAAATCCCATTAAAATCTTTTTGATGTTGCCACAAACGAAGTGTGAAAAACCTGCTGTGGGGTCAGCTCTCCCCATCTTCCAAGCCCAGCTCTGCAGCCAGCCAATATCATGTGCACCTACATGTGATGGCAATAGATCCGATTTGAGCATGAAATTTTCATTAGTCCTTGCACTGTGCACACACACACACACAGGGTTTGACTGATCTAATAAGCTCCATGTACCACTGTCTGGCTAGCCCATAGCTGCACAAAAGAGAAAGGGGGACTCTGACTGGTCCTATATACAGCTCTTTGTATGTTTTCCCTATCCTACTGAACAACTGAATCGCAAATTCTCCTTCCTAGGTCCTCTGCTAGATAAAGAGATGAGAATGCTGTAGTCCAGTGACCTGAAAACATCTCCATTTCCTCCCCAAACCTTTCTAATCATAGTAAAAGTGATTATTTTATAGGTGAGGGAAAAGGCCTCCAATTTCTTCTTTAGTAGAGCCACTTCTAGAGGAGGCCTCGCAGAGATGTAAAGTCTTTTTTTTTTTTAAATAGAGACTGTCAGACAAATCCTCAAACTCTCTGGTTTCCTAACACACATGTGAAACCTCATGTCATATCAGCATCTCTTGGAACTCTAAGCTGGAATCAAAGGCCATAGATAAGACTCTTCAGAATGCAGTAAGCCAGCAGTTCACCTCATCTCACTAGGTAACCTGTTCTTCCTGTTCAGTATAGTGCCTATAGTAGTTTAATGGACTCTTTTCAGAGTTCTCCATGGGTTCTTCCCCCAGGCATAGCACTGAATTAAAGGGGAATGGGTAGTACCCACTTACAAAAAGAAATGAAATTCTTGTATGTCCTTTGAAACATTCTAATGTCATGCTAATAACATATTTTATTCTGAGCCCTGGCTTCCCCAACATTGCAAGGAGCTATTAACAGCAATTCACAGAAGCACAGAACACTTTGTTTAGCTCCTCTCACATCATAGCTCTGGCCACTAGAAAGCTGTGTTTTTGAGAAGCCTAGTGAGAAAAAAATACATCATCATCACCACCGCACGACAAAGAATTCCAGCTGATATGGGGATCAAATGAATCTATAGACTGAAAAAGAGTGAGTTTTGCCTCAAACTAACATTTTGAGCAAGATTTCCTGTGCTAGAAATACCTAAACTCAGCACTAGGCTGCAGGAGGTTTGCCAGTGAGGAATCCCACTCACCACTGATAACAATGGTCCAGGATTTTCTCCTCCAAAGATTCAGATAGCATTCAGAAGATGATCCAATATACGACAGTCCAGTCTCAGTGGACAAGGAGAGTCTTCACAAGGCTACAACAACCCTCTCAGCAGCAAATCGTGGAAGGAAAGGGTTAGCACGAGGCCCGCAAGCAGAAGCGGAGGCTCTTTGTACCTCTGTAAAGAACAGTCACTTCCCTATCCGTGCATGCAGGCAAATACTGAAGTTGATTTGCAGAACTGAGATGGTTTTGCACAAGTAAGGGTGAGGAAGCTGCACCTTTCCCCGAGAGTGAGCCAGCCCCATCACAAAGCACAGACCTCCATGTACAGCCACCCAGGACCATGGACAGCACTTCCCACTGCGAGACCTCTAACACACCGGGCTTCCCGCTCTCTCTGTTAATAGGACTCATTAAAAAAAGTACATAACGGATTTCAGCAAGAGACTTCGTTTTCTTAGTTACCCTGGCCTACAAGTTGAAAACACTCGCATAAAGCGTCAGGAACCAATTCTGCTCATCCTGAGTGCTGGAGTTCTTCGCTGAGTGCACATTAGTCCAAGGAATGCCATTGTCTCTGCTTTCTGGTGAACACCTTACAACAGTGCAGAGAACTTCAAATCTCTCTGCTCTGTTGTAAACAGAAACCCGTTCCCCAGCCCATGTCCTGATAATAACTACAATGTAATGACAGCGTTCAGAGAACACCTATGAACTGCTTTTTCAGTTTCCACTGTTAAGTGGCCCCTGGCTTCCAAGACACACTTAAAGGACTCCTGCGCAAAGGCCAAGCTGTTGCACACGCACACACTCTATTTACTCCATATCTCCACTTACACTATATGTATTCACCAAACAAGCAAGAGACAGTGTGACGGCATCTCATTTTATGAGGTGCCAATGCCATTTTACACAGCTGAATTTACAACCACGCAACACTGGATATATACATCAGTGGGTACGTACGTCCTTCCAGGAGGAAAGGAGAAACAGTACATTCATCTTTGCCATAGTACTGCTGCAAATGATTTTAAATACCGATGCCAGTATTTCAAGAACTAATTAACTCCCTCACATTTCCAATTTTACACAGTTGCCTCAAAATAAGGGGACCATCAGCCAAGTTTAGCTACTATAAGCAGTCACTTTGACAAAGGGCACATCACTAAGATACTGCAAGACCAGTACTCCTATAAGGCAGCTTCATTCTCACTCAGCATCCAAAGTTCAACTTGGAGGATAAGGAAAACCAAAGAAATGGCTAGTGACAGGAAGCCTTGATAGGGTCATGAGCTTTGCAACAGCTTCAACATGCAGGCGGGTGAAAACATCACTCTCAAAGTAAAGGGACAGAGGATAGAAAGATAGGGAAGGGGGAGAGGAAAGAAAAAGGAAAGGTTGATGGACAGTTGGACTTGTTGAGGGTGAAATCAATTAAAGTGCATCAAATCCAGAATTCATGCTTTTTCAAAGTGACAAATATGTGCTGGAAACTGAGAAAGACGAGGGGAAGATAATGTCTTTGACCTCCCGGAGACCGGCTGTTCCTTCCGTCAGAGGAGCCAAAAGTGAAGTGAGATGCATTCATGATAAATTGTAACAGCCAGGCAGCCACCTTAAAAAAGAACGAGGTGAAAAGGTTACAGAAGGGACCCAAAATGCGAAGAATTCAACCAAACATCAAGATAAATCAACTCAGGCCCTTGTGTATGTGTACCCAGCCTTCACCAGAGCTGCTGTGGCTCATCTCAATTTGTTAGCCTTACTTAAAGTGTAAGAGAGACACACACACATATCTTGTTTACAAAAGCTTTTGAAAACATCATTACAAAGGACTGACTCACTTCAGCCTTCCAAAGCTAAGGGATGCAGTGACCATGCTACCCGCCATCCTATTTGTGGCTATTGTTAGACAATTAGAGCATTTCTTCGATGCACACAAATACCGCCAGCCATCCTGTGCTGAGCTCAATTTAGCTGTGTTTTAGCAGAAAGCTTCCAAAGAGCTAGATACTTTTCTCCTACTAAAGCAAAAGTAAAATAATCACACTTCTGAAAGTTTCAGAGTCTTATTACACCTTATTTTCTCTTGCACTTAGATATAATTTTCTGGTTTTGAGCTTCAAAGTACAGTACAAGTATTTTTCTGGATGCTCCCACTAGCATGGCAACTTTGGATGTTTTCCCTTACTCATAAGCAAAAAATACTAACTCTGATAACTACTCTCATGCAGAATAGTTGAATGCAAAGCTAAAATACAGTATGCTTACTGATTTTTTTTTTTGTGTATCTACTAGTAAAATATTTGAAACATCCCTCTAAACATTGTGCCCTGCTGGGAACATAAACATTTCCAAACCATTAAGTGCCTAAGCAAACATCTCCATCAAGGTGAAACTGAACTCAACATTAAAAAACGATACAACTCCCTCCACAGTGGTGCTTTCCACACAGGGAAGACTTCACAAGTGTCCACACAGTCATTTTGGTCAAAGTTCTCCTCCTGGACCAGTTCTAGCAAAAAGCTTCTCCAGTAATGCATCCAGTGCTTTATGTGAACTGTAACAAGCCAAAGCAGTGTTTTAGGAAACATTTACTGCAGTTCTGTGCATTTGTGCACTTAGGCAGGGTACACCCAAGACCCCTCCCATTCAAATGCTCACACTCTGACTTCAAACTGATTCCCCAGTTTAGCCCATCAAGTTTTCAAACACCAGGTGTTTGTGATACACAGTCCTTCTTAAACTATTAATACATAGCTATTAATATAAACTATTAATACACTGAGATCTTCAAGCAAGGGTTGCCCAAGCCTTTTTGACTACTTATGACAACAGCAGATAGACCTTTGAAGAGGTTACTGAAGAACACGTTTGCTCTCCTTTCCTGAGTTATTACCAGCACTGAAGAGACTATATGAAGTAGTTTACAACAGTTCAGATATGATCAGTTAAGCCCGCTCACACCACTGACTGTTGTGCAGATGGTCACATTAGGGTGGCCCTAAGCATGGAAGCTATGGGAGATTCCCAACTGCAGCATGGAATTTCTCATGCCTGGGATCCCAGCTGGCACTGAGAGCTTATTGTTGCAAATGCTTGCACCGAGGGGAACGAAGCTCACATTGATGTTGTTGCTGCGAGGGAGCTCAGCTATCAAGTCCTAGCTGGCATCTTCACAGCTCTGCCTTCAGAAAGCACTGGTGATCATCTCGCCAACTCCTCCTGACATAGACGCCCACCCCACTGTTGTTGCATTCTTCTTCACGACAACCTTCTCTGGATGGTCCCTTCCCCGAAACAGCATGATTCTCTCAGGGAGACACGAGTTCACATCAACAAATTCTTCCCGACACTGCCCTGAAGCACTTTCGCTATGATCAGCTATTCAGAGTGATGGGACACACTAGTTAGATCTCTCTGTGTGTTTATCAATCCCTTCTCAGCCATTTTCCTCTGTAAATCCGTCAAATCTTTTTCTTCAAGCTCTGTGGGAACAGTTAGGAGCTATCTCCTCAGAGGTGCCTGCCCTGCCACTTGAATTTCATTCCCCTCCTGGAGAAGTTAGTTGTCAGCAATCAGAGGACTGGCCCGCACAACACAGACACGGCAGCAGCAGCGCTACTGCCAGTGCCCTCGGAGTGACAAGGTCCTTATGAAACACCCTTATAAGATCACTTGGCCCTGTGCAGGGGACTGGCAGGAGTCCTTTTGACCTGGGA
The DNA here is from genome assembly GCF_000737465.1 of Haliaeetus leucocephalus. NCBI lineage: Eukaryota > Metazoa > Chordata > Aves > Accipitriformes > Accipitridae > Haliaeetus > Haliaeetus leucocephalus. The sequence goes on along the minus strand of NW_010972449.1, from coordinate 817,667 downwards.
CAGAGAAGGGAGAATGGGAAAAAGCTCAGGGATGAAATCAAAGGAGTAAAAAGTCTGTAACACCCCACGCTAGACACGAACAACTTGTTCTGAACCGAGCCAGGGCAGGAATCAATCTGTTCCACAGGAACACAGGATCTTACAGGATTTTAAAGGACACCAGACTTAAAAGGGTGCTGGACTTCACAAGTATCTCAGTACTTCAAGTTTCCACTGCCATGACACTTAGTCAACATAGCGTAAGACATTTAAATGGTACCAAAGGAAGAAAACCATCGGCTACAACCCTGTGATGAACATAAATGAAGCCACATAGCACCACCACCAGATTTGGACCTTACACATTTCCTTTTATTCTTCCAGGGAATTCGCTGCCTGAAAAGTCATGTGTCTTCCCTTTTAAATAGGGAGTATCAGACAGTCTGTTTGCCTTATATTGATGCTTGTAACCTTCATGGATGGCAGTGAATTGCCAGCCAGTCTAAATCTGCGTAGATGCTGTCCTACGAAACTACACTGTGTAGCTTATATGCAGTTTGATTGTGCAGATCTAGGTCAGCATCCCACATCCTGACAAACGTCAAATGAGAATGCTTATTTCTCCTTTCACACTTGTCATCAGCCGAGCTGGTTATCATCCCCATTTTGCGGTCAGGGGAACGAAGCACAAAGCAGTGAAGTGACTTGGCTGAGGCCAATTTGCAGGCCAGTGCCTGATCCCAGAATCAAGCCCACATAAACAACCTCCAGGTCCTCCACACCACCAACCAGGGCGACATCATGTTCGTGAGACTAACTTGGAATGCTTTTGGGAAGATACACTTGGTGGAGGGTCAACAAAACTGTTCGTAGAGACCACCAATTATATTTTCTCAATCATCTACCTAATGAGTTCACCACAGAGTTTCAGGTGACATGTACAGCATTCCCACTAATGACAGACAGACGAAAATTTAGGACAATCCCTAGAATCTCCCAACAAGCTACCTATTCCTTGTTTGCTCACCAGCCAGAATAAGCACTCAGGGTTTTGGATCCTTTCCTTTAAGCCCTGCAGAATGGGGCAGGAATCTCACAGAACAACCCTTCGTGCTCTATTTCATCAAAGTCACTGGATGCAAGCATAGAGACAAACATGAGATTATATATACAAAACCAACAGAACATGTTACCATCCAAAAAAAGGGGTTCTGTCACTATGATTGAATAGCTTCTGCTCCTGCTTCTGATGTCTCATGTCAGAAGGGGCAGATGAGAAAGGACCACGTGGCAGAAAAACAGCTTCACTAAAAAGAGTCTGGTAACTAGCAACCAGACACATCTACAAGGAAAAAAGTTCCCAAGAGCCAGACAGCAATTGTTATTCTTTTAGGACTGACATTTGTTTGTTTGTCCAAAAATATTTGCCATCTGAACATCAGCATTTTTTTTGTTTTGGTTTTGGGAGTTTTTGTTGACTTTCCCTAAATTGCTTTCATTCATTGCATGAAATCTTCCATCTATGCAGTGTTTCAGTTATTTTTTCCACCTCTTCTAAATTATTTTTCTGTTTTTGTGGATTTCAAAGTAATCTGGTGCTGAAATATTTTGTGTGAGTCTGGAATGGAGATGAAGCTTTTAATTTTTAAAGGAAGAAAATAAATCTTTTTTAAGCTACTGTTTCATTACTGCTTATTATAAAAATGAACAAAATTTTTACTTTTTTTTAAAAAAAAGGAAAACCAGCGACTAAACGAAAGCTCCTCTTTGCTCATCCTTAACATTTGGTTTCACCGCAACTGCTGCCACACAAAGCCAAGCTGCAGCTCTGGGATTTAGGCCACATAAATGGTACAGTTTTATTTTTAGAGGGACAGTACAATTGAAAGAAAAAAAACCCAAACCCTTTTTCCTCTTTAAAGGACTGCCTCTAGAGAAGGAATAGAGCAGTGACACTTATTGTTCAGAGCCCAGCCATAGCACGCCACTAACACACACCACTTGCCTCCTTACTGCATGGTATGTGAACAGCCAGGGCTGGGGAGCCTCACTGCTATGAGTTCATTTGTTCTCTGACACTTTCTAGCCCAGAGCTCCTGCCTTCCCCCAGAACCTGGTTGACACGTTCACCAAGCGGTACCAAGTCATCACCTCTCCTGCCTGACCTGAAGGAAGCTTCTTGCCAGCACGCCTCAAGATGACTTGCTGCAAAAGCTGCTGCATTGCTCTAGACTCCAAGAGATTTAAGACTTTCTAAGGCACCCTTAAGCTCTCATTTTCCTCCACCCTGTGTGAGTCCCACCTCATGCCTTGCTTAAGCACAGAACAGTGATTTGCATTGGGATGCAAGCCATGCTAGGGTATCTATGCAGCCCTGAAACTGTACTATGCTACTGATAAAACACCGTACGTGTGACTTGCTGCATTTGTTGCCTTTTGAGCACAGGCTAGCTAGAACATCACATCGAGCCTTCATCTGTGCCCTTGGCCCCTTCCACTGCAAGGAGTAGCTTGAGCACAGCATTCATCTTCAAAGGACCTGGAGGTCTGCGTATGTTGTCAGCCCAACACACAGAACAGGCTTTCGTCTGACACGTTGTATAGAAGGGTGAAATCCAGCTCCCCGTGGAAATCCCAATATGCACTGTTTGCTGTTGATACCAAGACCTGATCCTAATGTGTGACCCCAAAGCAACACAAAGGAATAGATGACAGATTTTAGCATGGGACTGTCTTTCCTGATCACCAAGCATTCTGTGTTAAGTGAAATCCATCACCAACTGAAACAAGGCCATTTCCTCCAAACGTAAATCCTAGAATTACTGGTGGGGAAGGGAATTCAGTAAAAGTGCTATAAGACTGTGCCATGCATGTAATTCAGCTGGTTTAATTCACAGCTTTCCAACCTTTGGAAACCTTGACTTGCATGGATTTGTGAAGGACCTGCAGCTTTAACCCCTGCCTTCTCCCCTCTGGTACAACTTCCTACACTAACCCTCTGGGATATTAAATCTTCCACTTGCCATTTTCTCCTAGGCAAAAAGGATATGAATTTCATAACTCCTCAGCTGAGCTGCCATCAAAAGCCATGAAATACGACAGGAAACCAACAGCATGGACTTGCGAGCACTCCATGCACAGTCCTACGAGCTGCAGGACTGGACAAGCTATTAACAACAGCACATGGCACAGCTGCCTGGAGCACAGAGGTCTGCGGGGTGTGTAAGGAAGGGGATACTTACACAGGATTGAATCAGAGAAGGATCAAATTGGAGCAGGACAGAGCCAATGCCTAGGTCAAGGTTGCACATGCACAAGAAAATCTGTGCTTAGCAAGGAGTTACACTTTATACTTGTCTGACTTCAGGGGTTATGAAGGTACTGGGCTGACAGCTTAGAAGGGCTGGAGGAGGGAAACAAACCCTTAATTTATGCATGTAACAGCTACAGGAGTAAACCACTGCGTATTTCCTACTTGAGCTTGTGCCTCTCTGCTGTAACCAAGGTGACGTGACCTGGTGAAGGAACAGGAGTCAGTTAGGCTGAAGCAGTCTTGCCTCCCTCACCAGGAGCTCTGCCAATGCAGATGTTTGTCCGGAATCTCACAGGTCACAAAGCCCAGCATGGATCGCAACAGCGACAAAGTGTTTTCCATGAAAACACTCTGGCTATCGAACAGCCTTCCAGAGACTAGCATGGCAATCCAGCACCTCACCACCCTGAGGGCAGACTGCAAAGCTTTCCTCCTCCTCAAGACTACTTTATTATGAGCAAGAAGTTTATACAGATACCCTCTCCTACCCCAAAGAACTGCATTTAGTCCCTCCTTTCAGTATATTCAACATCAATTAAAATAAAAAAAAGAAGCATTTTGAATAAGCTAAACCAATATCAGACTTTATCCTTACCACTGTTTTTAACCCCCCAAAATAAAGAGTTGAATAGTTAAAGAAATCCCAGAAGGAACTCAATACTGCTGTCAGACAGTACACTTCTGCAGATGATAAAAAGCCCTAAGACAGACACTATAGCATAGTGTTTCCCTTGTACAGTTGGAAACCAAGAAGTGGAGGAGATACTTTGCAGGGGGTTGCAGAGTTTATACCGCAAATGCATCTGACTACTGTGGCCTACTAGACTTTAGCTATCCAAGGCATGCTACCACAACTGGAATAATCAATAACTGGGGAAACCCCTTAGTGCTTGTGTAGAAACCTGGGTCATGCAGAACAGAGAAACCAGCACAAGGTCTTCTGCCACACAGACTGCATTACTAAGGCGGCAAGCACAGATGAAAGCGCATGTGGGAAGAAGGTGTTACGGAATAGCTACGTGAGGTCTTATGCAATGCATACGGACAGCGTTCATGATATACTGTAAATCAACTGCTGCAAAACGTCTAGAAAGCCCTTAGTAACGCAGATAGAGCCTTCTCTTCCAAATCAAGGTTCAGCTGCATGAAGGACACTCAGTAGCACTACAGCAATCTACATGGTCACACCACACAACACAGAATGATAACATTCATTCAACAACCCATGTCAAAAGCTTTTGGCTGCAACAATAACAGTAATATTTTTATTGTGATAAAGATCCTAACGCTAAAACTGACATGCTTGCTTAGTTAAGGAGCAAGAAGCAGAAAAAAAGAAAGAGATAGACTGGTTGTTCGCTGTACCACAGCCTTTAGTCCAATTATTGCTATTCCATCAGTCTGAGCAAGATCATAATCAGCTCTCCACCTGAGCATGATTTGGTGAACTACCAAAAGAATCTCAGCACTTTAAGGTAACTTTTGAGAATTTAAGTCTAACATACAGACATTAACACATCTGGCCTCTCTTCAGCCAAGAGAAGACTTGACCCGCACTCCACATTTGTCCAGAAAAAACAAGCAAACAATCAATTTCAAGACAACAAAAATAAAAGCTCAACACAAATGAAACAGGTCCTCATGCACCTTCTCTTCAGCCATGCTCCAACCAGAATCAGGTGCACATCTTTCAATGTTTACAAGCTACCAAGCTCCAACATTTTTCTGAAGGGAAGTTTCTCAGAAGAGCCAGGTAGCTCTTAACACATCCACTGCCCCATCCACCTGGGAAACTCTAACACCGCTCTGATGAGGTACCATTCCGCAACTCTGCTACTCACAACATACATTTCTTATATCAGTCTCTGCACACCATATTCCCAACCACACATGAAGTTCACTTACTCACAGTCAGGAGCAGACAGTACCTTTTCTTCCATCCCTTCTGGTCACTCCTGTTTCTCCAGGGTCCTTTGCAGCAAAGGTGGCTTTGAAGCAGGCAGTTTATTTCAGCCAGTCAATGAGCAGACTTCAGTAAAAGCAACCTCACCCCACAGTGAGTTTTCCTCACGACACAGGAAACACTTTCCTCATCCTTTAAGGAGATTCTGCAGTCACTTGTATGCTTCCCACTTGCAATAGAGGGAGAACAATAGGTTACTTTTCACTTATCAGCACAGGTTAGCTTCTTTCCCTCTCAAAACAGCATAAACACCAGATAACACACCCTAGTTGCAGAAATATAGGATTTGAGTCCCAGCATATAACTACTGAACTTGAATCCTCCACAGGAGCCACAAAGCAAAAATCCACAAGAAGCCAAGCTTACAAAAAAGAGCAAGGCTGAGGGACTGAGCTTAAATACAGCTCCTGGACCAAGGAGCAGAGGCTGGGGGTTGGGGGGCACAGGTGAAGCTGTTCAGGGCAGCAAGGCCCTATTGGTGCACTCAGGCTTTGGCAATTTTTACTTAATTGCTGCCAAGGGAAGACACCTGGGCACGTCCAGGGAACTTTTACCTAGAGAAATTTCTAGATTTCTGTAAGGGGATTTCACTCTTGGTAACACAGAGTAAAAGAAATGGATTGCCTGTCACTGAAAAGCCAGATTAGCCAGCTGTCTTTCAAAAGCACAGGTTCCTGATCAACCCTTGTTGTTACCCAGCAGTTCAAACCAGGTAACTATGCTGAGTTTAAATTTCATGAAGCCTATGAACTGGCAGAGCTGCTGAGGACGTAACGTAATTCTGCCCCTGAAAGATCCCGACTGCTTTTCCTTATAGTCAAAATGTCCTTTGATGCTTTGCAGAGGCAAAATGGACCCAAGCTGGGGCTGGCAAAACCACCTGACAGACGGCACTTGTGTGAAACCCTCCCAGATCACGGTATAAAACCAAAGGGGAGCCAAGCCCAGAAGCACAAGGAGTACAAGAGGCAGTGATTCATGTTTCTCACTAAGGTGACAACTCTCTAAAACAACCCCCAGATGGCTCAGCCTGGCACGGATACCGTGCCCTATCTGGGCTGTAACCTCTCTGTTTTCTCACTGGTTGTTTGCTTTTTTCTCAGCCCTCTTGAGTCCCTTGAGTTCAGGAGATGAGTTAAGCACGAGTAAAAGGAATTGCCTTTTCACAACAGTCTTTTCCTTTGTACCCTGCTTTCCCCTTATCCACTCCCGCACCCTGCCATCAGCTGTCTGCAGACAACTCCTTGGCACTTCATACTTCTCCTCGCTTTCTCTTCCAAGTCATCAGTAGCATCCTCCCCCACAACCCTGCTGCCTGCTGTGGCAGCATTTCTGCACCTAGAAGATAATAAATACATCATGCCTGTCAAAGTCGCATTGTTTTGGCTGGGAAGAGGTGCCCCCCTGCCGAGTGAGATTACTTCCCACCACGATGTATGGCTTTCCCCTTACTGACAGCTCTCCAACAGGGAGTAATCGGTGTCCAACCGAGAGGAGCAGGCAGCTAACGTTGCTAAATGGCACTTAGGACTGATGAGGGCAAGGAGGAGGAGGAAAAAGGAGCTTAGCCCTGCTCATGCATAGCCCTTCACTTGCTGGCGTAGTGTGTTGAGAGAGAGACAAACTGGATCTCCTTGCTGGCCCTGCCTGTGATTTCCGAGGCGGGGGGTGGCAATGAGAAATGGGAAACTAGTATTCCTGCTTGAGTCTCAGGGCAAATGTCAGCCTTAATCCTACACAGGCGTGACACCTGGAACCAGTAGCTCTTGGTGCCTAAATGTATTAGTGAATGTGAAATTAAGAAAGGAAAGACATGAAGGCCAGAGAAGAATCTCTCTCTTTGCCCTTGGGTACAGGTGGTTTTCTAGAGGCCAGGCCCTTTACACCCCCCAAGCAGCAAATGCTCTGGCAAAGACTCGCCCTGAGCTGCACTTCCAGCACAGAATGGATTTCTGGGACAAGAGCTAGCTGGGAACTGGCATTCACTTGGGAAATGGATTTCCCATGGAAAAATTAATAAAGAAAGAGTTTGGCTGGTTTGCATTTCGCAGATGTCTAGGATTTTCAGCAGTCTCTGAGACGTCCAGGCAAACCTGAAGGGCAGCCGTATTCTCACCTGCAGGTCATCAACTCACCTCAGAAACCTGTCATCACTGTGCTGTTGTTTTTGATTATGCCAGATGAATTAGCCTTGTATTCTTGGCTTTTTTAATTAAAGAAATAGAAAAGGGTAAAATGATCATTGAGACATTGTGACGAGACTAAGCAGTATTATAATGAGTCATCTGGAGTTTCTCCACCCCTAGACCAGCCTCTTCAAAGACACTTAAGGGAATCAATTGCCCGTATCCCACTAAAATCCTCTCTGTATGTGGTTCATGAAGCTTTAAGCCCCTTTCCCACCCCCACAACCTCCATCCCTCACCTCTGAAGTCTCTCTAGTCCATTATTCTTGAGGCTGATTTGTGGACAATGTGTTCACTTTCCGTACTGCCTAATGAAGATGTTCCTGTCCCTGAATATTATATCTGCTGCACACTTAATGGAAAAAAATAGCTATTATTATCATTGGTGGTTCAGATGAGTTTCTTGGCAGCGAGGGTGGTACAGTTATGTGGACAATCAAACAAGCCAGTGATTATTGCCAATGCACTTTTTAGGAAATCATTGCTGTTTAAACTCTAATCACAACAATACCTCATTTAAAAGCATAAAAGCTTTCACTCAGCAGACCTACCTTTTTTTTAATAGCTAGACAATTAAATAAATCTCCTGACACTTAACCATCATTTACCCAACAGTCAGAAAATGGATTCAATGTCTTTGCATTAGTTAGATTACAATATTAAAGCAAAAACTGAACAAGTACAAGCAGGTGAAGAAAGATCTTTGAGGAGTGTATGCTGCACTGCAAGAATAGCGTGTTATCTTCTGCAGGGGTAGGGGCATTTCTTTTTCCTTCCCTTATTCAGACACCAAGATAGTTCTTAGCTTTATTGTGTTTCATAGATTTTAATGTTCTTGGGAAAACAAGGTAGTTGTTCCCCCTTTTATAGGCTGGAAACTGAAGTACAGCACAGATGAAGCCACCCTGAAATTCTGTGTCTGAACCAGGAATTGAGTCTGGGTGGGGTGAACTGTTCAAAAAGTAACCTTTCTACACTTAACCCTGATCCAAGCTTTATTTTGTTAGCATATCCATTAAAACTGATACCTGGAAACTTCAGTGCAAGTGTGGTCTAAAGCTCAGCAGTCAAAAAAGTCTGGGATCTAGCACATTTTTGCCGGCATCTTAGGAAAGGCTGCATTACCTTAAAACACAGCCCCCAAAGTAACACTGAAGCAACTGTGACTGACCCTGCACTGGTATGAACATCAGCCATTGACAGATGATAGACCTTTTATTACCCGTGGTCCCAGTGGTACTCTTAATTCCTGGTCTAGCACTTCTCCCTCGTTAGGTTCCTCATGTGAAGAGCATGTTCTTCTGATACCATTATTCAGAAGCTGATGCTAAGTAACTCCTAAATTTACTACCTTCTGCCAGCTGTCAGCTATCAGCAACTGTAATGGGAGTGCCTTTCTCCTTGTCAGGTAATAACAGCGAGGATACAAAATTCTTGTCTTCCAAGCAGTGTTTGAGTTTGAGATTATTATTATATATTCATTAACCTATGCTGAATTTCATGGTCTCCTTTATAACATGCTGTTCAGAAAAAAAAGAAAAAAAAAAAATTGAAATGGAAGGCAATTGATCCAGTCTCATTCCAGACTCTAAATGACTGACAACTATATAGACAGTTAATTTTTTCCTGATCTCTGCTTACTCAATTTTTAAAGAGCTCCCACAGATAAATTTTATAGAGATGGATCTTTGTTTTCACCTCCCTCCCAGCCCTCGTTTTGGCAGAAAAAAATACCTCCACTTCATAAAGATGTTTATGATAGACTGGAAAGAGTTAAAACCTCATCTTCCACTCCTCCCTCTTTATCGTTTTAATTGGCTGTTCTGATGACCTGACCACCTCTTTGATACGCATCAAATGCCAGCCTGTGAAATACGGAGCATGTCAGCCTGCTGAACAAGGGTCAACCTGATTGTCAATAAGGCCATCAATCAGCCCTGCCGGCACGATGGATCCAATCCAGACCAAAAGCCCCAGATGGAAATGAAACAGCCTCCCTGATGATAACGCAGTGTGCGCTGCACGGCCCGACAGCTCGCAGAAGGGTCACTGGCCCAGAGGCCAGGAGGCGGCAAACTTCAAACTGGAAAAAGGCAACAGTGAGCAAACAACAAAACCCCCAAAACCAACAAAAAAGAAAGCCTCTCGGCCAACCCAGCGGCGGCTCCAAATCAAAGAGGCTAAGTGAGGTGAGAGAGATGGGAGGACATGCGGGGAGTCAACAAGGGAGACAGTGGGGAGGTGCCCTTAAAGGGCGAAATAGCACATGTCTAGTACACTAATACACCAGTAGTACCTACCCTCCTGCTTCTCCTCCTGCGTATGCCCACAGGTGAAGAGTGACACCACCACGAATGAACACCGCTGTTGCACAAACATGCTTTCCACAATGAAGTGAATTAGGGAACAGATCTAAGGTAAAACCAACCATAATTCCTTTCTGAGATTTTTGGGGACTTCATCACGGAGCTGTAAGAACGTCTGTGCTATCAAGGGAGGAGAAAGCAAGGAAAAGCAGCAGCTAAAGAAAGGAGGAAAAGTGGAAGTATCTTTTTCTGGTGAGAATACTGGCTTACATTGGCCTCAACAGTTTACAAAATTAACTGCTTAACATGCTCCGTGGTGCGATGGCTGCACTAGCTCTAGCAATGGCTTATTTCTCTTTGGACAGGCACCACCACCGTGAGCTACTTAAGATCCTCTCCTTATGAATGGGGCGTAAAGTACGGCTGATATTCCACATAACTCTGCAATAAGAAGCAGCTCTAAGATGCCAGTCACTTCAGAAGCAGGATTTTCTGAAGATGAAGCAGCTTCTGAAACACATGAGCACACCACAGGCAGTGGGGAAAAGGATTCAAGTGAAGAGTGTCCTCTTGCAAAACTGAGGAAAGACTGCTTCTTCCCAATGAGAAACTGAATGGGATAGAAAGGCCTAAAGACACTACCCATCTTGGGTATTCTTCTGGCTCCACCATCCCTTCTGTGAAAGGATAAGGTCTGAATCCTCAACAGATACAAGGTGCACCTGCAAGGTAAGAAAACTCAAGACAAAGTGTCTAACCTCGCCAATTCACACAGATAGTACATGCACCCCTGTACACCAACATGCCCACACATATTACAAACACACAGAAACACAAAAGCCTACCCACGCTATATATGCGCTATTTTGAAACGCAGGAGCCTGGAAGTAAGATGGATAAAGCCAGAAAATGGCACTTAGCTTGGAGGACCATCCCCATTGCTGCTCCTAAGAACCTGCTACATGCATACATTTGCTAGCTGAAGTCCAGCTGTGCCGCACATACAAACCTTGCCACAAACTCACGCAGGTGTGCACATTTACACGTAGACCCCCAAAGTCCCCTTTTTCCTGTTGCTCTGAAGACAAGGCAATCGCTTGCTCAACGCTCCAAGCCAACCGCACTGGCTGCCATGTGCTAGTTTCACACCCTCCGGCCTTCCACCCCTGCCCTCTGCTGCACCTCCTCGTGTCGCCGCTCACGTCTCGGGGCTCAGAGACTGGTGTGGTGCAAATATTTGCACGCTCTCGGGGGAGGAACACAGTGCACCGGCCTCCAGGGGCAGGCGGTGTGCGTATTTATTCTGGAATAGCAAACAACACGGAGAGCAAAGAAGAGAAAAAGCCAGATAAGATAGAAGTGTGTTACCAGGTCTAACAACATAAAACCAACAAAGACTACAGAGAAAAGTTATCTGCAAAGACCAGCAAGTCCAGCAGCAAGTGATTCTGACAGAGGAGCCCTTTTGCAGGTTGGAACACTCAGAAGACTGGTGAGACGAAGCTGTTTCTCTTGGAGTGCCCAATATCAAGTCATTGTGAATCACTGTCTGTGTCTCAAGATGATTTACATGAAAAGATGTTTCTGTGGTCTCTGTCCTGCCCGCGTCATGAACCTATAACTGCAACCGGCACCTTCATTAATACAGAACAGAACTAAAACACTTTCCCACGCATTGTAAGGTTCTTCCAGAACAAGCCATAGGCTCATATCTGACTGAAGAGTGGCGTGAAACACTGCAGCAGTTAATTTCCAGTATGTCACGGGACTGGATGTTTCTTCCAGAAGATAGATTCAGCCAGCTGTGAAGGTTTCCTCTGTCATTTAAGAAATAGCCACATTTGCTGAAGTTTTAATTCATGCATGTGATTAATTTATAAAGTGAAACAAAGTGTACTTGTTAGACAAACTGCATAATGATGAATCCAGAGGGAAAAAATAGAAAGGAGGTACTAGGAGAACCACATGTGAAAACCATATGGAAGGGTGTTCCACCAGCTTGGAACCAGATGGAAGAAAACATCGTCCCTGGACACTGTACAGAGTCCTACTGATAACACATGATAAATCATTCACTGAGTGCAAGCAGGAGAGTGAACATCACCGCATACCAAGCTGTGCAGGGACAACAGGAGGACCACGAGCTGGAGGACATTAGATAAAAGGACAGCATTAAAAGCTCAGATGTTACCCCCTTGTGCAGATCTAATCTGAACTATTATCAGCAGGGACAGCCAGAATAGCTGCAGAAAGAAACGAAAGCACAGCAGTAGGGTTTGAATGCACTGAAAAAAACCACAACACAGCCAAGTCTGCAATAATGGGAAGCTGAACAGGGATACTGGAGAATTGTCTAGATATTCACCCTTATGAAGAAGATATGAACATAGTCCTGTACCCAAGCACTGACTTTTCTGTGTGACTTTCGACAAGTCATTTAAGGTCATCTGAAGTCGAAGGGCACCCTCCCATTCACTCCAAAGCACTGCTGCCCTCTCAACCATGCTGCATTTCCCAGGGAGCCTAAATCCCCTCTTTCACGCTCCTGCCTGTTTGACTTGAGGGTTCTCTGTGACAGCATCTGTCTTCTCAGGAAGGACAACTGTTCCTGACACAAGAGGACTCCAGGTTTGAATGGGTCAGAAGACAGGACAGCAAAATACATAGAAATGACACTCAGAAGTAGGTTAGACAGAAGGTGGCTGTGCCTAATAATCAATAATTTATTTATAGTCACCAGTATCAAAAAGCACTGATGCCTGCAGTAGTCCTGCTCAAGATCAATGGGCCATTACATTGGCATGGAGCTGCAGATTTCAGATTGACAGCTAGTTAAAGCTTTACATCCAGCTGAACTTTCCAATTCTGTTTATGGCCTGAAAGGTCATTCCCGGCTGTGACTCCTCTTCTCTTGCCAGTCTTAATTTCTTGTGTCACAAGGAATTTTCCTATTGCAGGGAGTAGAGCCTAATGATAAATACGGCTACTTCATACCCCTATGTGCACAATTATCTGTGTAAGCACCAAATGACTTCTTGCCCTAAGAAAGGCCTGAAATCTCTCTTCCAAGTGCAGTGAATTTCTTTTTAATGGTACAAGCCTGCGTAACAGACCCCAGAGCAGGATGGGTCATCGTGCACAGACACACGCGCGGACAAGAAAGCTGACCAAAACACATGTATGCAGGACCACCAAGGATGACCCTAAATTAGACCACCCAGTCATTTTGTTGGCCCTATTTTCAGGAGCCAGAATCTCAGCGCATAAAACAGTGTCCTCACCCGGGTTCCTTGGCCTGCGTTTTAGACCATCGCATATCTCCAGTGACTTCCTGCTACTGACCTCTTACAATAAATCATCCTAGCCAGCCTCCCTCCCTCCTGGCAACATCCTGTTCCTTCCTCAGAAAAGCCTCCCACTTGCAATTCCAAGGTTCGATATCAATCTTAAATAAATGCCTCTCTGGACTCAGCTGCATTCCCTAAGCCACCTTATCTCCTGCCTCTCTAGAACATCTGCAGTTCAAGAAGCATACGCAGAAGCCTCTTAGGCCTTTTCAATTTTAATTCCACCCTTGTGTCCTCTTTCTTTTCCGCATATTTTCTTACAGAGAAGGAAAATTATCTTCAGGAGAATGTACACTGCAATATAGATGTGTAGTTACTGAGACTTCTGAAAGGGAGAAATGATAGCCCAAAAAAGAGACAGCGCTGCAGTTTTCTGTAAGAAATACAGTGAGAAGTGCATCCGTGGGAGAGGTTGTGCTCCATCGTCTTCCCTTCTCTGGCTTCCCTCACTTCACAGTTTAGGTGAAGGAAAGCTCTGTCAATACATCTACCCATCAGAGTCCCCTCTTCAGCACCTAACAGTAGGTGACTAACTGCCTCCGTTTGACCTTTCTAATTCCCATCCAAATTCCAGCTTGAACTAGGGTATCTGAGTCAGGAAAGCACCACCCTTCACTCCCTTTATCATCACTGCAGAAAGCATAGGGCATACCTAGAGCAAGTAAGTCAGCCCAGGACAGCGGGGCTCCTAGTCACGTCCTTCAGCTAAACAACTTAAGCTAAGTAGGATGCATCCAGGTCCTGACACTAGTTATGTCTCTGAAAGCCCATGGAATAATTCGCAGCCAAAAGGAACCACATTTACTCCTTGATCCAGCGATGTCTCTTTAACTCTCTATGTCTTTACACTTTGCCAACCACAGTGAAGACTGGTTCATGTTGGACTTCATTTAGTTTTCACTCAGGAACTGTTTCCCTGTATATTTCATTATTTCATCACTTCTGTAACCCTTCCTGTTAACATATTTACCCCCACCCTCAAAACCTTATGCCTGATGCCTTGCAGGTTACAATCCTTCCAAAGAATGGGATCACTCAAAAGCAATGAGATTTGCTGGCTTAAATTTCACATTTACATGGTTGTATGTGATACTGGTGCTTACCTGCTTACCTACTCTTCTTTTTATCTTCCTTTGCTCTACCTTCATTTTTCCTTGCCTTTACAGAGCACCAAAATGCCCCTGATCATCTAACCAACTCCCTGGAGTCCATTTCAATAAGGATCTGTTTCTCGCTTGAGAAGAATTCCTTGGGTCTGCCCAGACTCCCATCTCTTTTTTTTAAATGCAAGCTTAACCAACTACTTCATTAGCAATTCACTTGATAATGAGCCAATGATCATCTTTAAGAAAAGCAGCAGCGAACTAGCAGATTTCCAAGTCGGAAGAAAAAGCTGGAGAAGAAGCAAAGAAAACAGGCTTTAGTCAGAACAACAAAGTGGGGTGAATAAGATGGCATGGCAGTCTCCTAAAATGCCCTCAGAGTTTATAAAGTAATCTTATTCCAGCACACACATCCCTCAGATGCCCTCCCTCTTCTTATCATCCAACTCACTCAACCATGTCACTGACATATGTACTTAGCAGCAGTTATCGTCAGTGGCACATAAATAAATGGCAGGTATCAAAGAATCAAGGTCGTCAACTCGTCATGAATATTTCAGAGGGAAGCAACATGAAAAGCTCAAGTGTCCCAGCCTCTCAGATTTCCAACAGAAGGAAAAAAATACAAACCACACGCGCGTGCACACGCACACACACACGGTCTGCTGGCTCGGCCATCACATGGACGTAGTTCATTTCAAGGCAATACTACATATGTTACAAGACAATCTGTCACATTTTAAAAATATATAAATATATATTACATATCTCCTCCGTATAATGTGCAAACTCTAAGCAGCTGGCAAGAGGGCAGTGGTGATTTAATGCAAGAAAACTGTGCTTTGCTGAAGGGGCTGGGGACTAGATAGCTTGGGTTGTAACAAGAAGCCTCTTTGACAAAGGCGCAGAGTGGCATCTTTTCACACAATTATATGTGGGTCACATTAACCTCTGCTGTGCAGGATTCCCTTGAGCTGCTTCTGTCTGAATGTCGCTGCAAAGAAATCAAAGCAGAAATTCCTTTCGCCCTCTCTTTCTTTTTCACAGTATTGGGCAATGCAGTAAAAGGACAGAAAGGGAAAAGGGGTTCCCAGCCCGTCACACACAGACACGGGCTGCTAGCACGAGTTTCCCAGTGAACTCCGTAGCAAACTCCACATTTCAGGGCCCAGCAGTTCCGTTAATGAGGTATGTTAATCAATGGACAGATCTGAGATTTCAAGCTGTGTCAGTGCGCTGTAATATTTGGATATATGGCTATTTATAGCCAAAGAGACTTTGTTAAGTTTCACTTTCAGCATGTATGCCAGATGCTGTTTGGAAACTATTTGAATTTTGTTCTGTGGATGGAGAGACAGATGGACAAAAGGCAGACAGACATTTTTTTCACAGGCTTTGGAGATACAAATTTTCTCCTGTCAAGTACAACTCAAATTTGCAAATGGAAATTTCATCAAAACCATCATAATTCATTAAACAAAACAAACATTTCTTTAACCAAATCATTTGGGTATTCCACTGTTCTGGGTTTCCTTGTTTTTTTAACGTTTGTGGGGAATTTATTTATCAGACAACTGCATTTCTGGGAGCAGGGTGGCAAACTTTCAATGAGATGAATCTCTCACTTTCTAATGCCTTGAAAGTCTGTTCTTTTTATAGATTTTTGTTGGTTTTCCAGGCACCTCACCATATTCTTTGTGGTACCTCTGGACTCAGATGGTTTGATGTGGTATATAGCAAATGACCTTTACGTTCCACGGCAAACTGGATTTAAATGACAAGATCTTCTAAATTTGAGAAAGTCACCGTGGAAACCCTGCTTTCATTTATATTAAAATGGGTTCTTTCTCAATGAACTCATTATGGAAATGAAGGAAACATTCCTTGCAGTAACAACTGATACTTACGCTGTCATTCAACTCCAAGTATTTTGTTCATTCACACATTTTCAATACCAGTGGGCTGCAGGGTTTTGAACCTGCAAAACACAAGAAGCTGGAAAAGCCTTTGAAGACGTCTGGAGACTGTGAGATAAGGACACAAATTGGAAGTGTCTGCCAAGACACCCAAAAACGAAGATTAAGACCAACAATTTTAAAGGTATTTGAGCATTTTTCACATGTTGAGATCAGTTCCAGATCACGGTCTGATACTAAAAAGTACACTGTGGCATTACCAGAATCAGTAATTGCTGCTCACCTTTCACCCTCTGTTGCTCGTTTCTGCTCCATGCCAAAGTGCTCTTTCCACTCATTTGTGCCAGGAAAACTGTGTGACCAGGCGCTGAACCAGAGGGAGGAACTTTTCCTGCTTTAAACAAACAAACAAACAAACTAACACACACACACACACACTAAACATCCCTCCCCCCCAAGTTGGATGGCTCCTCCCGTCTGGTTCCCAACCACAGGAATAGTTGTGCCAGCAGAGCAGCAAGAACAAGAGTCCAGGAGACAACAATGTCTTAAACCAATGTTACCACCAAGCAATTTGTAATATCAAACCACAGGCTAAATCTCAACTAAAAGCTTTTTGGGTTCAGAGTGAACAACTCTATTAAGACGAATTAAGCAATTCACAGTGTTCAGAGCTGCAGTTTCAAATGTAGTTTAGGTCTTTATTTTCAACACTCACCCCTGTAGCAAAAATGGCCTGAAAGAAACCATACAGGAAGACCATTAATTCCAGGTTTCTGCAGAAGAGGTTTTTTGTGTATAGTGTATCTCTGCACTCCAGTCACTACCACTGTGACTCCACTATACTGCAGAGATACCAGAACTACCTTAAAATTCACTAGTGCAGGTCCTGATAACCATCTAGTCTCAACAGCACAGGCTCAGCATGGACTAATTTGTCCTGACAAGATTATTTGCAAATTAGGTGAGGAGGTCAGACAACTGCCCTATAACCACATAAAAATGTAGTAAACATTGGCTCCAAGTTTATACCCTACCTACTTTTAAAATGTTTTTCACAGGCCATTCACTTCATGTGCCCCCTCAGTGCCAAGTTTCACCCACTCTTAGGCCCAATTTCAGCCAAGAATATGTTTAAATGTCTTGCTCAGGCTGAGACTGCAGGTGTGTACTCACCTAAGTCAGGCGTCTTTCAGCTGAAGGGTATGAAATAGATCCTCAGCTGGGAAGACTCAGGTGTGGTGATGGTTAATGCCACACAGAAACTGGATCACTGGAATTAAACACATGTAAAACTGAGGAGGATGGGAGCAGGTTTTGCCTTGAACTAACAAAGAAATGATTTCTGGATGTTTGTACATCATATCTCTGTGCTAGATGTGAGAGCCTGCCCCATCTGAAGGGCTAAACTAGTCAGATGATGTTATTGTGAGAACACTTTTGGATCACAATCAGAACATCCTCCTTCATTATGCTTTGCAAAGGCTCTGTCTCTATTTTGTCATGCAGAGGCATGAGCTGCCCGTCAGCGGAATGAGCAGAATACTGAGGGATTTCCCACGCAAAATGATTCAAAACCCACGGACTCACATGAACCCATTCCAGACGTCTCAACAGTTTGTACTGACACGTGGCACGAGCATGCCCAAATGACAGAAGGAGCTGGAAGAGAGTTCACACTTGTCTTTAATTCTCAGCTTCTTAGTCTATTTAGAAAACACATTTCTGGAATTTATGCCCTGCTCTGTATTTTTGGAAGCTGGGAAGCACTAACAAAAGCAAGAGTGCCTAGTCTGGGCCATCGTAAGCCCTGTGAAAAACAAGGCACAAAGGTAATATCCTCTTAATCTTACGTGTATGTAGAAATGGTGTCTGACCACTAACATGTAGTGGCATCACAGACATATCCTACATGTCAATGTATGCAGACAGGACACAAAAGCAGGCATACACACTAGACTGACCAAAGACCAGTGTAATCTCCCAGTACTGTCACAAGGGCAAGAAGATGCAGAAGTACTTAGAACAAGAATAAGAAATGCCATACTGCGTCAGACCAAAAATCAATCTAGTTCGGTACCTGGTCTCTCCCAGAAGGCATGGGCCAACTGCTTAAGGGAGAATACAAAAAACAGGTCCTCCTATGACTGATCTTTCCCTGTTATACCTGGCTATCATTTTAGTAATCTGCTTAAAGACTTCCTACATCAGGTGGCTAGCATAGCCATCAATGGAGCCACCCTCCATTTACACATCTAAATGTTCTTTGAACACATTTGTGCCTTCGGCCATCGTATTCCTTGGCACTGACTTCTGCAATCTATTTAGCCACTCATGTCACAACATATTTCCTTTTATTTGTTTTAAACTTATTACCTGAAGGGTTCTTCTGGCCCTCCTGACTCCAAAGCCTCCTTATGAGAGCTGTTCAGGAAATTTTTCAGTGCAATTTCATTGGGAAAGGTCAATTAAATTAAACTGAAATTTCTCACAAAAAGAACGTAAGAGTTTCGAAAAGAGTATGTTCTCAGGACCTGCATGGAATTTCTTCCGCCACCCGACTCCGTGTCTCGTTTTTAGGGTTCCCACGTGTAATGTGGGGTATCCAGAGTTTCATACTACTTGCAAGTATTTAATTATGTATACAAAACTGAATGGTTCCAGGAAGACAAGCTACAAAAGCCCCTCCCAGCCATCCATTGTATCTGAACTAGTTCACTCAGACCCAGCGTGGAAGACTCTGGTTCTAGTCCGTGGTATGAATAAGGTAGAGACCTGAACTTTGGTTTCCCATCTCACAGCCACGTGCCATCAGCACTGGTTTATTGAACTTCTTTTTCTTGTTTTGAATAACCATGTGCTTGTTCTAAACCGGAATAAATATGAAACCCCTTTCTCTTTCCCAGTTCTGTTCTCCTCTGTGCATTTCCTGTTCACTTGACATTCACTCTCAAACTTCTACTTCCCCAAATGTGCCTTTGCTGCTCCAGCTGAGATCTACCTGCCTTCCCAAGACTTACTTCTACCCCGTACCTCCATATCTGTTGAACAAGCTTTTGCCCTGTTACTGCAGTGAGGTCTCCCTCACTCGGATCCTGACACTTACTCTCTTTCCCTGACACCTTGGGTCTAATTCTGACAAAGGTAGATGGATGCAGTATAGATTTCTTCACCTGAGCCAGTATCATTAGGAAACTTTTACAGTCAATAATAAGAAATATAAATTTCCAAGGCATGATTCAGATTATCCTGAAGTGAAAACTGGAATATGGATGATTAAATCACATAAACATCTACAGTGTAAACACCTAAACTCAGTTAAAAGAAATCAAGCCTTCTGTCTTTGCTAGGACTCCTTTTGGCCACAAGAGAACATCACACACTCCAGTTTGTTCCTTGTCATTTTGGGTGCTTTAAAAGGAGTGAATATTCTCCTCCCATTATCCTTAGTTTCAATGGCACTGTCTTCTGACTTTCCTTCTTTTCCTCTCCCTTTTGAATGGTCTTGTTTTCCACCAGTCACATCAGCTGGCATCTCACAAACCTACTACCTAGTAGTCCTGCTACTGAGAGCAGTCCGCTTGTCTCAGAAGAAAAGTTTCCTAACACTGCATTACCCTGTCCAGAAGCCCCTTTGTGAAAACCAGGTAGAGATGTTCTCAGATGGCTGTAATTAATTAGACTGAAATGACAAGTAGCATTGTCTGTAAAGAACAGAAGTTTCAGGTGCGCCAAAACCCAATTCAACTTCTTAGAATAAACATGACCTCCCAGCACCAAAACATAATGATACATGTAAATAAGAAATTAACTTGGCTAACTACTAAATCACAGCTGTAGAAAAAGTTTTTTTCACCACTTCAGGAACAAGCCTTTCTTACAACCTAGTCATATAAACAGCTTTTGTAAGACTCCTGTTCACTGATCTGGGAGTTTCAAAACGATGTGGGGAAAGAAATAGTGGTAAGATCCTGGGGCCCTCCCCGAGAACACCCCATGGCCTTCCCCGATCTCACATATCTGAATAAGAATCTGAACCCCAAACCCATTGCTCTAGTGTTAAAATGGCCTGGGGACACGGCAGGCCCTCAGGCAGGCAGAAGCCATTTAGGACAAAGTTATCGGTAACCCTCAGAGTAGTTCTAAAAGGTTTTTAGGTAAAGGGCTGCATTGGTTTCTGTCTGAGCAAATCTGATGTATAAAGAGGTAGCCCCATCAGAAGGTGACATAACCCAGATGCCACAGTGACTTGACACTGACTTTACAGCACTCTAGAGAGAGGAAGCAACTTCCCCTTGATCAGGCAACACCCAGGACCTCTCCTGCATCACCGAACACTCAGAAACGCCCCATCCCGCTTACCTCCCCCTAGACAAAATGAAATGTTGTCCCCTATGCATCATTCATCAAAGCCAGGCCCCGTAATTAATAGCACCATTTGTTCAGGGGATTTCAACAGGTACTGAAATCCAAAGCATCAAAGCATGGACAGTCTCATCCTTGTCTGGCAGATATAAATATGCCAGGAAGACTTTCACAGACACATGACTCAGGAATCATTGTCCCTCTAAAAAGGGTTTTAAAAGTCTTTCAAAGCACGGAGATACTGCAAACTAGGTTCTCAGCTCCAGCACAGATGATACTAAGAAAGCAGCGTTACATGAGGGGACCATGTTTTTAGGTTTGTTGAGGCAAGATTTTGAGCTGGAATTGTCTTCACAAAAATGGGAACAGCCACAATTACAACAAATACCAAAGCTCCAAACACGCAACAAACTCGCGAGTAGCGAGGTACAATGCAGGCCAGGTCGTGCTGCCTTCTCCTTTGGCAACACGTCCCATGACAGCAGCAGAAACAAGGGAGTGGTTGTTGTGAAGAGGCTATAGTCCATATCAGAGTTGCAGTCCAGAACTTACCAAGCCAGCAACACAGGACTTAGTTGGAAACCCTTTCTCCTAGCACTGCAGCAGAGAATGGCTCAGCCCAGCACAAGATCTCAGCCTCCTTCTTAAAACTCCTCAGCTTCTCTGGAACAATTTTTTGGGGCCTGTGGTTTTTCAGCAAAGTGGAATTTAAAGAACAAAACCTTGGTTCATTACATCATGGCTCCAGTAATGTCTAGGAACATTTTACATTTGATAAAATCTCCCCAGATTACCTTCTGAAAGCCTTGCGGTCAAGTCACATGGCTGGAAACACAAGAATGATGTAAGTAACCACTGAATAGCTCATAGATCAGTTCTCTCACGATGCTAGCAGAGAAACTTGGGAGAGGCATCACTCCTCCTTCAAGGGAACGTGGTAATTAGCTGAAGTCAAGGAACTGCTACGCCTATGGAGAGACAGGCAGAACAGACAGGCCTGGAGTTAACACATACTTAGTCTTACTTTGCAGGAATTCTGGGTCCAAGGTTGCCCACAGTGCCTACTCTCTGCACAAGTATTGCCCCTCCTTATGTATCCCTCCATGTCTCAGTTTCCTCTGGGTATATTATCCCACTTCCTGCCTGCGTGATTTGGAAGCTCTCCGGGGTGAGAAGGTGAAAGACTCATCTTTCACTGTTTGTCTGGTGGGAGACTTTGGTCCTGGTTCTTTAGAGGTGAACCTTCCTTAAAGTGAGGATTCACATCTGAAGCTTGGCTAATGTGAGTGTTAGAGGGGATGGTCAGAGGGCATCCCTTCCAGCCTGAAGGGTTTACAGATCTTACCTGTTAAACCCAGACAAAAATGGCAAAGCACAGGGAGATGAAAAATGCCAAGCTACGCAGGGAGAACCTGAGGTAAACTTTTCCAAGAAACCATTACTTTAAAGGGAATCTCTATTTAATTCTTGTACATTATGCCTTCAAGAGATAAACAATTTCACAATCTATTCTTAATTGGATAAGCCCTGTGCTTTGGTGGAGTACTGTACTCTCCCTTTCAGAGACAAAGTGTGAACCTTAAATCTTCATGTAAAGTTGTGTAAGCACAATTTGTGTATTCAACAATGCAAGGATGGGCAGGAGTCAGCCTTAAAATTCTGACCTCAGGTGACTTCTCCCATGTCACTCAAGTCAAGGACACACTGAGACACAATAACCAAGAATTCTGATTCCCAGACTGTACTTATAACCACTAGTTCATGCTGCTTCTCATCACAGCGATGTCACCATGAGACTTTTACTCAACTGAGGAAACAGAAGTGACAGCAGCTCTTTGCTGTGATTGGCCCCTAAGCTTCCCTTGTCACACCATAATTAGTTAGCTGGATTGCTTTATTGCAATTGGGGTATTTCATTTGCAAGTGCGTTTGGACAGCTAATTCAAAGATAAGTCTCAAAAGCAGAGAATACTACCATGTTACAACCCCTAAGAATGAGATGCTTCTCTTAACTAGGTGGCTCATCCATTTTGCTTGTTTTCCATTACAGACTTAACAAAAGTCTTTATTTTTGCCTTCAAGACTCAAGGAGTTGGAGTTTTTGTTGTAAGCACAAGACCCGTCCCAAAGAGCTGACTACCTAAAACAGGCAACAGGTAAGAAAAAAATCAATACTAACACTAGCTCCTCCTCCTTATAAATAAGGAATTGAACCATGAGGAGATGAAATGACTTGCCCGGTATCATTTCAGCTGAATCAGAACTCACAGCACTGGGTAGTGACTCAACCAGAAGACCACCCTTCCTCTTGAACAGTAGCTGGAGGTCTGAACATCAGTAGTCTGGCAAAGGAAGGATTATATGGTTCACATAGCTGAAGATTTCTGGATACCTTGAGGCTTTGCCACAAACTACCTCCCCTCCACACCTTGGCACAGGATCTTTGTCAAAGCAGCTGAAGATAAATGCTCAAGTCTGGTATTGTTCCCAGAGGCCCATCAACAAGCTTCGGCACTAACTTCCTGGTAGGTGCCTCCCTTTCAAACTGGAATCCAATTTACAAAGCCTTTAATTTTAAACTTTCTCATCACTGACTTAATAAAACTAAATGACAGGTAATGGTCCCAGAAGTCAGGAACTATTAGATCTTTCTCAACACTAATAAGGGTTGATCAGACGCTCGTACGCTCCTTTTCCAGCTCACGAAAGCCCAGCTCCCCCAGGACGCTGCAACCAGGGGAGAAACAGGAAACCAACCCTCTCACAGACAAGGAAAGAAGCAAGAGAAAAGAAAAAAAAAAGAAGGAAAAAACCATGTCGATGTGAACACTTAAAACTGAAAATGGGTAGCAGGATCACTGCGGATAATGCCTGCTCTCTTCTTGGAGTTCATTTGGGGCCCACGTGCTCGCTCCATTTCCCCAACAGGGCACTGGGGGCTCTCAGAGGCGCTACAGGCATCATGGCTACACAGAGGCATGTAGCAAACCGGCTCTGATTTCTGCCCAAAGGCATCAGTGTCATACCGGTCGGGATGTCAGCTTGGGAGAATGTCAAGGCAGCAGTCACGGTGTGCTGTCACAAAGAGAAATAGATATCATTTCAAACACACAGCTCTGGAGAGAGGAGGGAGAGGCAGAAAAGAGAATCCCATAATGCACTTTTGGGGGCGGGGGGGAGAGGGACAAGGAAGCTTAACTCTGCTTTGGCCATACTAGAGGAGGCAGAAGTAGAGGATGCTCCATATCTTTACAGCCAATGTGTCACAAGGCTGGGAGGGGCAGGTGGGTACTCCAGAATGGACCTGATTCTCATCTCTTTTATACGCTTTTGGTTAAAAAAAAAGTATCTGGAATCAGCCTCCTAAGGCTATTTCCTGATTTAAGGAGTTCCTTGGCCAGCACAAAGCTTTAGTCTTCGCCTCTAGCACAAAGGAGAATGGTAGTGGTGCGGTCACAACAAACAGAGCTCCAGTGGTTTTCTGCCCTCAGCGTACACCCTCACACTTTAGTGATAATGGAGGCTTAAACCCCAACCTCATTCCTACACCAATTGTCTCAGGAAAACCCGGGCCTTACAATCTTCACATCCTAGGTATAAGGCAACCCTGGCTTACATGCACGACACCCTTTTCCAGAGAAAGGTGGCTTTTACGCTCACATCTTCCCCCATTACGGAAAACCAGCCAAGTTACTTAGGCATTATTTGGAGACACTCTGCATCATCTACCTCATATCCACGTGACAGAAAGCAACTGAGGCATGGTCAGTACTGGAAAACACAGCATCAGACCCTTCTTCTCCACTACAAGACCATGCTGGGGCAGCTCCTCCCTCTTTCCTTTCCTTTTTGTCAATATTGTTTGGCTTTTGCTTTTGTTTCACTGCAGTTCAAGATGGTATTTAGATCTGCTGCTACTTCTCTTTCCACACTTCTTTCATGCTGATCTTCTATCCTTCCACGGTTGCAAGGGCATTTGCCATCCAGTGCACCCAGTTGGAGGGGAAAAACTTCCTTGTTGGAGGGGAAAAAGAGAGAGTCGTCACCTCTGTCCCTTTCCCATGGCTGGGAGGAGAACTGAAAAGAGCAAGCTATCCATTGTAAAAGCAAGGAGTGAAGGCTACTATTCCCATTTACATCAGCATCCCTCAGACCAGCTGGTATCACTACCCAACAAGGAAAACAAGGTCCACAAGAATATAGGAGACAGCTGGTGACAGTCCCTGGAAGGAATTTCAGGCCAATCCTTTTGGCTAGGACAGAAGAAGAAATGAACACAGGAGGTACTTGGGGTTTAATGCAAATCAGGGCTAAGGACTAAATCTGATGGATGCTGCCATCTATTCTCTTTAGGTTTTTGGGTTCCAGGTAGTAGTAAACCCTGATCACTAGTGGCAGCTGCTGTTCCTACTGGTTTGAACAGATAAAATTTCATGAGAAACCTGCCAAGAGTTCTGCCCACAACAAACAGTGACAGTATCACAATAATCCCAGTGTCTTCATCTAGGTTTACGTAACCACATTTTTGAAGCAAGAAACGCTTTTCGAATAACACCTTTTAGTGTCACAAAAATGCCATCCAAGAACATATGTATTTTAACAAAAGGAAAGGGGATGGAGTTAATTTTTGAGAGAAACGTGACATTTCCAAGAGCTGATTATTCCTCGTTCCCCATAAATCATTCACTTTCTGCCCATGTGCACAAAGGGAACAGCACCAAGGAGTCTCAGGCTTCATCTTTGAAGGCATCCTAGTGGAAGGCTTGGAGACAACACAGCAAGCTTATCTTATTACCCCCACCACTGATGTCTGTGTAGCATTTTTGATATACAAAGTCTGTATCACAGAAAGCCCTGGAGCCTGTTGCAATATAATTAATGTGATAGGAAATCTTGTACTGGAGCACTGCCAGGATTTTCATCACACTCAAGCCTCACTCAGTAACCACTGGACTTTCCATTCCTCCCTCAGCCACCCACCTTATTTGTCTTTGCTTCCCAATTCCTCTGAAGCACCTTTTAAACCCTATTGACATGACTGTTAGCTATCGTAGATCCTGCATGCTACTAAGGACTCTCTGTCTGGAGCAAATTCCTTGCCTGCTGGCTCGTCTCTAGCCTAAATCAAGCCTCTCTTATCCTTGCATATGACACTAGCTCATATAGCCTTGAAACCTCTCACTTCCCTATTCCCTTCAGACATTTTTATACTTAAAGTGGTTCCTCCTTCCTCACCCCTGCCCTTTTCCTCCCAAGTTTGGCTATCCACATAAAATTCTTTCAGCTTTTCTGAACAGCGAGAAATCTCCTAAGACCCTGCATTATTCTGGTTACCCTGTACCTTGCCCTGTACTCTGGATCTCTCTCTGATAATAAGGTGCATACACTGTATATTACAGCTGTAGAAAGAAGGGGGATTTATACATATGGCCTCTTCTAAGTGTAATACACAGGCCTGGATCCTCTCCCAACATCTGCTCTTAGTCTGGACAAAGGGAATGAAAGATGTTACAAGGTTTGTAGCTTGTGTAAGAAAGATCTCATGAAGAATTGCGATAGCATACTCCTAACCCATGGGAAATGGGTATAGACAGCCTCTTGGAACGAGGTGTAGCCTTGACAGGGATGCTTCATCTTGCAACACTAGCTTTTTCACTGCACTCTTTACTAGTAAATAGCAAATAGCATTTCTATTGCTTCTTACAACACTGCAGTGTTGGACAGATGAAAATATCTGTAGCCCGTAACAGATAGGATTAGTAAAGAGGCTTGCCACAACCATACAATAAATGGTCAGCAGAGTGAAAAAGAGAAGCTGGTGTCTTCATGTCTGGGGTTACACATTTGTTTATCTGAATGTTTTCTTATTCTTTTGGGAAAACGTGAACTACTACTTTTACTCTATTTCTACCTTCTGGTCACCAATGGGTTACACCAAGCTGTCACCCCAAGCAGGGTGCTGTTTCACTTCATCCAAAATCTGTGTCCATAGGGAAACGTAAGCACCTCCTTGCTGGTAGTTTTGGTTTAACCTGGCTCTAAAGTAACGCAGCCATTTTCACTAATTATACTTCCCTGGCCCCAGATTTAAAGGATTTCTATTCCTTATGAGAACGCAAAAGTAATTGTGGATTTTCTCACTCTCCATGTAAGGCCCATTACTTAGATAAATTCAAAGGACTGTTGGGCTTTATATCCCTGGCTTGGGCATGATCATATTTTACGCTAGAACAAAGCACATGGTAAATTCCTGAAGTTTGTTAGTCAACTTGCTTTTCACAGGATAAAGATGAAAATACAAGGTCCACTATAAGGCCACAAGTTTCACAATATCCAGACCCCCCAAAAAAGACTTAGATGCCCAGCTCCTATGGGAATCTTGAATATCAGCCCTAACGCCTCACAGGTGTGGTACCCAAAAGCCAGGGTTACTCTAAATCTGTAACTGACAGTTTGGATAACTATCTAATTCTGTTGGAGCTTTATTTGTCTTTGGCATCCCTGGATATGCCCTCTTTGTCCAGCACATAGTTTTGTCCTCATGGGATTTCAATGCTTCAGACATTCTCCCAGGATTTCAGCTTCTTGGAGCAGTATCTGTGCTTGAATCTGCATGAAGAGTCCAAGCAAAAAACTCATAAATAGTAAATCTGAGATGTCTGAGGTGCACTGAAGTTCCTGGGTGGGAAAACAGAAGTTCTCACCCTGCAATATGACTACGTAGGAGCAAAACCAAGGACAGCAGGACTTCTTTCATTAATACTATTGATCTTTAAAACAATCATTTCTCAGCCAAACTTCAGGCTCGGTATTTAATAATGGCCAAAAAAAGGTGTTTCTGTCTTGAACAGAGAAGAGTTGAGTTGCTATCTTGATTCTGCCACCACCTCTTTTTCAGACTCAGGGCAAAGTGTTCAGTCTCCAGGCCTCAGCTCCTCATCTGCAAAAGGGACACAGCAGCTACAAGTCTCTCTCTCCCCCTCTCCTCCTCTCACCAGTCACTGTCTTGTGAAATTCAAGCATTTCACAGAACAAACTAGCACTGACTTCATCTGGGGTCTTACAGGAGTGGCAAAAAATAAGAGGAGAGCTGTTTGTCCCAACAAATTGAGAACGAAAGATGAGACGTTGTAATTTGGATGAATATAGAATAATGCTCACCCCTGTGCCGTGGCCCGTTTGACTTTTAAGAGAGCTGTGCAGCATGTGCACGATGCAGCTGGATTCTGGGTTGTGAAGCGTAGCCCTAAGAAGAAGTTTCGCAGTGAGTATTAGCAGCAGAATTTCACTGGTTGTTACAAGCTGTGATCTCCTCTTAGACTATTATTTCATTAAGGAAAAGCACATCTCTCGGAAATGTCCCTCCCAGTTCCCCTCCTGTGACTTTTCTTCTTGAGTTTCCAGGACTATTTAATAAGGTGTAGCTTTCAAAGGAGCAGAAGCATGACCAGATGGTCTAGCAAAACAGAGCCTGAAAAAAAAGAAAACTTGGGATGCATATGTGTCCCCTCGAAATGACTCTAAATGTGGATTTTGAGGTGCACCATTTAAGGAAAGGCTGAGGGCCTGGACTGCTTTCTAACTGATATCTACCCAGTCACATACATGACAGACACTTATCCTTTTCATTGCTTGTTGTCTTTTCAAACCACACAACAGTGTCATTGTTCAGATGGCAACTTCACAGCAAAAGGAGACTGTCACATCCCTCAGCTGGAATTGGCTGCAGTTCAGATTTCAAAGCCCAGAGCAAGGTTTTTTCACTGA
This sequence comes from Haliaeetus leucocephalus, assembly GCF_000737465.1. NCBI lineage: Eukaryota > Metazoa > Chordata > Aves > Accipitriformes > Accipitridae > Haliaeetus > Haliaeetus leucocephalus. The sequence goes on along the minus strand of NW_010972449.1, from coordinate 789,422 downwards.
AGCTTTTCTTCTGGGAGCAGGCTGACAAGCCGAATGGCTTACCCTCAAATGTGCCAGGCTGTAATAAAATCACCAGTCAACCAGGATCTTCTCCAGACCAGACAAAGGTACTGCAAGGGCAGGCAAAACAGATGCCCTGCAAATACCAGAAATCATGTGGTGTTTACTAGGACTCTCAGCCTTGTTCCTGCCACTCAGCTGGACCAGCTCCAGGCGTTCAGGGTTCACACTGGACTGACTCCAGATTAAATGACAATGTAATAATTTATGTGCGTCTCCATGCTTTGGTTTTAAAACCTACAATTAAAAGGATACAGGGACACAGTAATTTCCTTGCTGAATCAGACCTGTGGGCCCGTTAACGCAGGATCCTGTTCATTACGCTGGTGAGTGGAAAGTTGACAACATAGTTCTCTCAGCTCTGGTGTTTGGGAAATTGTTGCTTTAAGAAGGATGACAAAGGAAACCTGAATAGTCAGGAGTAAAGAAAAAGAAAAACTTTCTGAGAGAAACAGATTGCTCCTTCTGCAATACTACTTCCAGAATATTTGTAAACCGTGCATGGCTCAGTCTGCGTGTGTAACAGCACCATTGGGATGAGGAAAAGAATGGAAGTTCCATTTGGTATATAATTTTGTATTTTCATTAATTACTTATGTTTTGCTTTGGAAAAGAACCCCCAAAATCTCAATATTCCCTGCACAGTTTCATTTTGGACCCACTGAAATATGTTGGAAACGTCTTATACACAACTAAACACTGCTAGAAAAAAAAGCAAAAAGTCATTTGGAAAGTAAAAGAACACTTAGATAAAACCTATGGCTTAACTAGGTCAGGCTCTTCTCTCTATTATTCCTCTGAAGACAAAAAAAGAGCCAAATCATTGTGATTTCCTCAACCATTTCAGTTTTGCCAAAATTACATTTTCCAATGGGAACCAGACTATCAAAGTAGTTCTGACCAATTCTATGTACAATAGTTCCTAGACAGTATCTATGTGAGCTGTGATAATTAGGACAAGATTTTTAAAAAATTATGTTGCTGTGAGGGAATTTAATGCTTGGACATGGAATATAAGGCCATGTGATTCCTACCACTCTGTTTTCACCTTCGGCTTTCACGATGTTGGCTAAGGACATCTACTATTTTGTCAGCCAAGAGACTGAGCTTATTACAGAGGAAACATATGTATCACACGGCATCTGCCATGAAACCTTATTCTGTCTTGTTTAGCTGTTTTCTCTTAAAAAGTCATCAGACTGAAAGTAAACGAATCCTCAGTTCATCAGCACAAAGATGACAAAACATAATGGATATTTATCTTGTCTAGATGCCATTTAAACTTCTATAAATGTGGCCAGAAATTATTCTTACCAGCTCAGGAGAATCCTCTTTTGGGAAGATTTTTCAGTGCTAACAGCTTTTGCTTACATGAAAAATACTGTGCAGAAGTCCTTTCTCAAGGCATCATGATAACCCAGCTGCCAATGCCAACCAGCCTGAGGAATCTGAGAAGGGAATGAACAAAGGTGTAAGTGTTAATGCTAGACGGTGAGCTCTGGGACAGTCTGAAAAGCAGTGCTGTGCAACTGCCCTGCCTTTAGCAGGAGCATCTCCACAAAGTGCTTCTTCCACAGCTACCTCCTACCAGTGGCAAGCTATTCCCAGCCTACAGCACCAGTGAACTGCTTCTTCCCTCCTGTCCCTGCACTGGCTCAGCTTCTTGGCCAGAAAGCAGAGGTGTGGGGCTATCTTCTGTCTCTCTTCACTCTTTTCTCACCCAGAAGCTCTTTATGAGCATTCCCACCTGCTCCTCCACACTCAGATACAAGGTTGAGATGATTTGTGTAGGAGTATACTTGTTATTCCAACTCCCCAGAATAGGTGCTTTGCATGACTCAGGCTGGCTGGTCCTGGAGTACAGGGAGATATTAACACATGTAATTCCCACCTCCCCCAATAGATTAATTTTTAAATTTTCCAAGTCCTTTCAATCCTCTTCAAACATTCAGTTTTGGTCCCATTTATAATTTGGCTGAGGTACTGCCAGCTGTTTACCCAAAATCAACTCAGCTGGTCCATTCCTATGAATTACCTCGGCACAGTGAGTCCAACTGAATGACATGTTCCTCTGCCAGCTGGAAACAGCTATCCTACATGACTGAAGGTTAGAAAGGTCCTTATCTCCACACTTCAAAGACCCTCCTCCCATTTGACAACTTGGTGTCTCCCCTTGCATGATGTGAAAATCTTATTCTCACCAGTTTTAAGCCTTTTGATCTTCATAAAAGCCAGGTCACAGAACATCTTATACTGTATGTCTTGAAGAATGCCATAAACCCTGAGCCGTTGCCACACTGGGCCTCAGTACCTCTGATCTCGCAGTATTTATGAGCTCATATTTTCTTTGAAGGGACACAATCTACTTTAAAATCTTGTATTAAAATCACAAATGTCATTACCTGTGCCTGCAATTTATGTTAGTAAAAGTGGAATAAAATCCATAATCTACTAATTTTTCTCCCACCAGGCCAACTTTTAAGTGATTTGCATTTACGTTCTCTCCAGTAACAAAAGCAGATGAGGGAATTTCCAGCCAGTTTCATTCTCTGGGCAGCGCTGCACATGCCAGTACCACAAACGTTATACCGCAAACATTGTGGGGGAGTATTTTAATCAAAATAAAGATAATACCTAATCTGGTGTCTTTAAAATAAATGTATGAATCCATTTCTTTTAGTAACATTTTGTAAGGCTGTTAAAATGCAGGACATAAGCTCACTGATGACTTAAGAAACTTATATTAAGAAAATTCTTATATTTAAGAAACTCAGAAGATCAAAAGCAGAACAAGAAGGATTTATTTCTACACACTATTACTGCATCTTCTTTTATCTGTCTGTGTGTCAGTATTTCTGAAAGTGCTTTTCATCACCTTGTTATCTTAGGGCCTGATCTCCATCCATAGCACTGAACACCACTGAGGTGCCGAGGGCCCTCGCAACTTCACTGGTGACATTTCGAGCCAACAGAGCTCATCAGCCCTGAACTGACTTCATCCTTGCCAGCTCTGGCCACAGCATCATGCGTACTGTCAGTAGCTATCAACAAACATATCTTTCTGCATTTTCTAAAGTAAGTCAAGACACAGAGAAAGAGGTAACATATCCTGAACTCAAGACATTCCTGAGTTGAAGAATTCGCATGGCACACTGAAGGAATGTGCCACAGGTATAAAATCAGGCTTACAAGATCTCAAACAAGAAATGGGTCTGTCACCAAGGTAATATTTCCACTAACTCTAGCAGAACTAAAGAATAAGCTCTTCTTCTTTCCCAGCTTTGTTATCAGTGTATGCCAGCACGGATAGAATAAAGAAAAAAACTGTTTATGTAGCCCTATTTTGAGATGTGGGAAAGCAAACAAGTATCCCTCCTTTTCTGGACCTGCCATGCATGCAAGATGCGCAGATACTTGGGCCTTGCTCTTGTCTGTTAGAAGAGGAAGATCGAGCTATGCCTCCCTTCTCCCCACAAAAGAACAGTGAATCGTGAAAACTCATGGCATTTTTACTATTTAAGTCAAGCACAACACAGATCTTCCTTTTACAAACTATGTCACGGAGCAAGTTCCCTCCTTCCCATTCGATCAATACTTGTACAGAGACAGAAGGGTTGATTTAGTTTATGGTGATGCTTCACATTTCATGGAGTATTCCCCATCCCTCAGCCACAAAAGTGACAACAAGCAAGTACATCCCAAGTCATGGGAGAAAAGATGATGAATGTAAAGGGAATCTATTGGAATTATTTTGCATTACAGAGTAAAGGAGAAATGTTTCCAGTATCATTAAATTTCTCATTTGTCCAGTGCATTTGTCCAGATCATGAGAATCACATCACAGAAAACAACAACAACAAAAATCAACACAAAATCAAATAGGAAGGGAGGAAGGAAAGACTGGTAAAATTAACACTACCTAAGAATTAAGACTACCCAAGATGTCAAGTTTGACAGCTTCCTTTTCTTTCTCTTTGAAGTGTAGGTTAAGGCAAGCAATAAGATTTTATACACAGTGCAAAGACAGACAGGGAAGGGAAAAAAAAAATCAAAGAAAAGAAAAAAACCACAGGGCCTATGGGATGATGACAGAAAAAACATAAAAAGGGCATTCCCCCCCACTTGTCAGAGACATGAAGGCACCTGGTACAACCTTCATCGATAAAGGCTCAGATCCGTATCATTAGGAGACAGCTCCCCAGGTTTGAGGCCTAATTTATGATTTTCAGATTGCCAGCTGTGACATAATTCACTGGGCAGCAAGACTGAGGTCAATATACGTTTAAGTAAAAAGGTTTTTCGTAAGCCTGTGGGGTCAATCAGGAAAAGCTGCCATTATTGGATGGGAGGGAAGATGGGGAGAACGGATGGGCTGGCAGGGGGAGAAGTGACCAAGCAGTCAATTCCCGTTAAGTAACTAAGACCATTTTATTGCTAAACAGCAGTCTAGCAACAAAGCACATCCTGAAGCATGTGAGCCAAGGATCTACCCCTTCGGAAAGAAATATTGTACCAAGTCTCCTGTCCCTTCTTCTTCATTATCCTCCTCTAAGCAACCTCCTCCCAAATTCAGCTAGGACCCAGATTCAAATCCTTCTTTCAGAGACGGAAGATACACAATTGAAAGGACTATTAAACCACCTGAACAGAGCTCAGTTCAAGCAATCTAAGGGTCCTGTGCACAAGGAAAGCATGATACAGGCCCTGCCCATGCCCTGCATCACGGCTTCAGCACCCTGTCCAACTTGAAAGGTAAGGCCTTCCAGAAACTGAAGTTTCCAGTTTTCTTTACACCTACCTTGTGACTGATATGATGTCATTTACTGTAAGACAAAAAACTTCGACTTAGTAACCATTTATATATTCATATTTAAGCTGTAAGATTCCCTGTGGACTGTTCTAGGGAAAAAATCATGGCATCTAAACCAACTGACATAGACTAGCTTGTGTCCACTCCTTGAAGGATAACACCCTCTGGTGTAGACAGGGTTAATGAAATGTTCCCTAGCCAAGTCTGAAACCTGCAATGCGTGTTTCTGACCCAAACCAGGCCTATATATGAGAGAAGGCAACTGGTCTTTGTGATCAGTCCCTGCTTCCTCAGAAAACTGGCTCTAGCAGCTCATGTTCAAGATGCCAAGATGGGATCTCGGTCATTAAAGCCAGACTTAGGAGACTGGAGTCTCTCCTCTTCTGCCTGCACCACCCCAAAGCAGCTCAACCATTTGCTTAACCTGAAAACCTTCAACAGAAATAGGGCATGGAATACAGTGTCCTGTTTTAGCAAGGAGGGTGGGAAAGGCATCCAAGGTTGAGTAGGTAGTTTTGATAGCTTTTACTACTTGTACAGAAATACAAAACGGTGAGAAGAGTTGAGAAACAAAGATAATCCACCTCAAAGTGTTCATGGCATGAATACAAACAGAGAAAGTTAAGTATAGAAATCTGTCTCCTTGTAGACTGCCTACAGATAGACCTGGTAGCTGGAATACACGCTCTTGGTAAGATGTAGCTGGCTGCCTGCACAAAAAAGCCTGGGAAGCTGCCCTCCAGCCAAGCAGGCTTGGAAAGCAGTGTCACTCACCGAGATTGTTACCAGGGCTGTTCCAGAGAGCATGGATGTGGCTATCCAGTCCAGCTTGGTTTGGCAAAAGAAGGTGGCTGCATAAACAGTGGTCAGAATGAGATCCGAAAACAAGACCATTGCTGCCGCAAGTGAGGATGGCATGACACAAAAGAGACAGGCTGCCATGGGCAACTAACTGAGGCAGGGCATAACAAACGCAAGTTTGCTTTCTAGGTCCAGGCCATGACTGCTGACGGGACTGGTGCATCCTAAGAAGGCATTAAAGAGGAAGTCCAGGTTTCACCCATGAGCAGAAACGTGTATCGTGACTTTTCAATTCTAATGCAAAACCTCACTCTGACTCACCACATAAGCTGGTTACTGCTTATACTGTTTCAAATTTGCTTTCCCTCCAGCAAACTTCCCTATGTTGGCATTATTTTCTTTTCCTTCTTTGGCTGCTTGAATCCATCTCTTTCAGTACAGAACTGACCTTTTTTTCCATACTTTGAGGGTTCTCTGCTGTGTGTAGGACTTCGGGATGCCAAGAGCCTCCTCCAGAAAACCCCCTGCTGCTCACATTCTCGGAGGCTTCTGCAGCTGTTTCTTGGGGTGCTTCTGTTGCTGTTCCAGGTAGCTGGGTCATTTCTGTAACAAATTAGTGTGGAAGCAACACTTTTGTAAAACCATTAGGCATATTAAAGAAAAATATCATAGCACATCCATTTCAGACGTAAGCTCTCTTGAGAAACAGGTATGGGTTGTTGGTTCAGGCCTCTGCTTTGAATAACTGAAATGTAAAGTAGCATACAGGGGTTAGAAGCATTTGCTTTCAGCGTGGGACTCGGGAACCCAGCTCTTCCACGTCCGTGATTGAAGATCAGATATACCTACCATCTCTGGTCTGGACACTACCATTACATAGCATTTAGGCCAGACTTCAAGAACCTCAGCTGTAAGGTGCACACAAGATTCAAGTATTTTCCTCATTATTATTGCAGAGGCCGTAAGTGGCAAAAGCAGCTCATGTTTTCTCCCGGTTTCTAACTTGCGGGAAAGCTCGTTATCAGCGGGGCATCCTTGAAACAGCAACCAAGAGCATTAACTTTTAATATTTAATGTATTCTTCAGGCTCTGGGAGAGCAATGTGAGAAATATCCCGTAAAAATCTATTAGTGTTAATAAAATACCACCCAACAGGTTGTCCATTATCAGCAATTAAAGTTTTCAAAGCAGGTCAGATAACTCCCTGGAATGATTTGTGTGGCCTTTACATCCGTTCTTCTCCTTCTTCCATTTTTTTTTCTTTATTAAACTTTCTCAACTCTTTTTTTCCCTCCCTCCCACAGCACAGTCTGAGCCCTAACCAGTGAATTATAGCACTAATGAGGTGTTTATACTCTCTGCCCATCAATCACAGATGTGTGTGAGTGAAAGCGCCAGCCGATAGTCGGGAAGTGCTGCAGCCTTTGCTGCAGCCAAAGGAATATTAGACTGTAGCTAGATAAATCCCCTGCTCTTTTCCTTTGTTGGTCTTAGCCTCAGGGCAGGAGCAAATACACTCCATCTGATCTTCTACCCAGCATAAAAATGGGGACATCCTTGTAGTTCACATATGTAACCTCTGTCCCCGTCATTCGTCTCACTTTACCCCTTAACCACAGCAACGTGTCCCTGGAAAGTGATAGCTCTAACAGCCAGAGGAGCAGCTAACACAGGGTGCCATCAAATAAGGCAACAGCTGCCCCCCAGTCCTCCTATTTCAATGCTTTTCTCGTCTTTTCCTTACCGATGTCTGGCTATGAGTCCCCAGAACACAGATCTGCTAACGTGCTGATGGTGGCACCCTGAAGGACCAACACCAAGACCATAATTAGAAATTAGTTAATTTAAGACTTGTTTCATTTTGTAAGAAAAACCAAAGCAAAAACCAGACTTGAATTTTTAATAGTGAGGCTTTGGCTTTCTCACTGGTAATGAATTCACCTTAAAATTAAAATGAAATCTAAATGAATAAATACCCATGTTTATGGAGGATTCAAACAGCTTTACACCCACACAAATGGAGTAATTAAATGAGGTCTCTGTGGTCTCAATTTAGCATAAACTGGCAGAGAGTGGGACAAATTCAGATGCGATGCTCACAAAGAACTCCTCAAGGTATGTTTACTGCAGTCTCAAAGTTCCTAGGAAGAAGACAACGAGCTTGTGGCTGGTGTCCCTGGCAGCCTTGCACAACAGTAGGAAGTCTCCTACGTGATCTCTAAGAAATGTAGTCATGAGCAAAGAGAAGGAGCTAAAGGGACTCAGCCGTGGCTGGAGAGACTAAAATCAGTTCTTCCAAAGCAGTGCTTCTGTTCTAGTTTGAGAGCAGGATCCTTGCAAACTCGAGCACCCCACAAGTGCTCATCGTGTTAAGGGAGTCCAAAGCTGTGTGTGCAATGCTGGCAGCCTCCTGCCCGAGGAGTTGTGGTTTTAACCTTACCTCAGCACATATTAGGGTGGAGCAAGCAGTTTTTCCTCATCCCGTTGAACGATTAGTATGTAGGGCTTTTATATTATTCTTAAAGAAAATTATGTTTTCACTTGAATGTGGTTGATCTCTGTGGTGCTTTTTTGGAGCAGTATACCCCCCCCCCCCCCCCTTGGTTTTTACAAAAATAGCTACCAGCCGTCCCATCTTTCCCCCATTCTCACCATATTTATCTCTTCTCCTCCTCAAAGCATCCTGTTCTCTCTCTTTCTCTTTTCTGGTTCATGCTCCATTCCTGTAAGTAAGGTCTCCTTGTATGCTGCTCCCTCCCCACACCCTCAGGTGCAGACCCGTCAAAGGCAGTTCTCTCTTCTTGCTCTATAGCTGCTCACCCACCACCACATTGCCCTTGGGGACAATGGCAGCCTCGGGGCTGCCATTTCACTTCATCCAGGACGGAAGATTTCTTGTCTTTCCCCAGGTTCATGCCTAGGGCAGAGATTTTTAACTCTTATCAATTTGTAAGCCCCTACCATTTTTCTAAGAAAGCTACGGGTCCTTGTGCAGTCAGTTCACCTCTGCTGACAAAAATCATGTTCTCCTTAGTTACTTTTCAGGAACCCCTTCCCAGTTATGGATGGATCCCTTCAGCCTGCTGGTAGAAAAATGTGATGACATTTTCCAGTGGAAATAAAAACCTTTCGTCAGCCCAGCTACTGGGTCAGATCCCCACGGGAACCTGCCACAGACTCTGGGGGGACATCTCCACTGCAGATGGCGATAGCTCACCTTCTGGCAGCACTGATAAGCACATCGACAAGTGGCATTGACAACATCACCCTGTGGCCATACTGCTTGTGGTACTCAAGCAAATGTATCTGAAGGAAGCTCGGGTGCCTTGCCCTCCCACTCTGTCTGCTGGGTAGGCATCTGAATTTCTTGGTAGGGAGGAGGGATGAGAAGGGGAGAGAGGGAGACAGACACTGGGTTTTGTGGTAAGCAGCAGGGAGGGGGGACTTGGCAGCTCTTCGTAGCAGAGCAGGAAGTCTTAATACTTGGAACCAGTTGACTAGCCTCACTGGTGACCTTCCATCGTAGGCGCCAGTGCTCTCACGCAGAGGAAAAAAACAGAAGCTGAGAGAAAATGGCGCAAACAATCACTGCAACATAGGGATGAAAGGGACGCCATGCTTCAGTCGTTTGATAATGATATCTATAAACATGGGGGGAACACTAGGAGGGGGACAGCAGACTCACTTCCCTGATGCAGCGCATAGATTTGATTTCTGTTCTTGAGGGTTAAGTTTCTATTTATGCACCAAAACAAGTGGCTGGACTTTCTCAAGAACTTGGGATGTTGAAAAATGTGGCTTTGAATGTCCCAAGGGCTGTATGTAAATCATGGGGTAGGTGTGTTGTGCAGTCTCAGTCCTGAATCATTCAGACTGGTGACAAGACCAGAGTGCGCTACAGCTCCCTGACTCACACGCCCAGGATTCCTTCCTACGGAAACCAGAGCGTGGGAGGGGAGAAAACAGAAATGGTGCACAGCCACATCTGACATCTGGGAAAAGAGGAGACGGTCCTTGACACAAGAGTTGGGAAACAGTGAATATCCCACAGTTTAGCTAAAGCCCCAGGGAGCTACTGGGTGAGAAGTTCCTCTAAGAACCCAAGCTCTTACACATCTTGTCCTCTTCTGACATCCCAGGCAACAACAGGACACAGAGAGGAGGGATGCCCTACTTCACATCCATGAATAAGGCAATCTCTTTGCATTCATTTCACATATTCTTTTTGTTGCTAGAACTGAGCACTCAAAATGTAATTTGTCACTGAAATATTTGAAATATCTCTTGTGCCCTCTTTGTCCTGTGCAATTATACAATGAGTTTAGCAGTGTTTAGCAAATCGCTTCACTCCATCACAGAAACGCAGCCAGCTCTAAGGAGGAATAAAGTAACTGCTTAACAATGCAACAACTACTACAGTGGAAAAATACATACAAGTGCTGATGATGCCCATGAATGTTCTGAGACAATGTGTGCAAGCACATGCGACAGAGACAGCCCACAAGCTCCTCTGGTGAATCTTACTGCCCCCAACTACCCACCCCACCTGTCTGCCAGAGCACTCTACCTTGTAGCAGGGTCAGCAGAGAAGAACGTGCCTCCATGCACACTACAGAGCCTGGGAAAGAGAGGAGAGAGCGTGGGCAGCACAGTGGTTTACGGGTAGGAATTCCATGTTTAGGACAACACTAGGAGTCAGCTGAAAATCATTAAGTTTGGTCACTTGAGTGCTTTTGAAATCCATGCCCCAGGCATGAGTCTGAGGCAGCCCTGCTACAGAATGACTCATGTGGCGAGCATGCAAGGATCATACATGCAGAAGGACCCATACAACAGAACCAGCTGTGTAAGGTGTAAAACAACAACAAAAAAATTTCTAATAAAGGACACCCTTAAGTATGTCACGTGTGACACTGGCACTGTTACATTCCACATCATTTCTCCTTGCGCTGTAGCCAGGATGGCAAAACATGTACCCTCCAAAGTCAACAAAGGCTTTTTGGACAATGCCCAAGAATCCATATATTGGGCTTACTCCAGCAAAGCTAGGGACAAATGACCAGATCACAGCCAAAGATTGTATTGCCACAACTGTGGATAAGCATGGAGCCAGCCTGGGCAAGCTAGAGTGAGAGACATAGACTTTATGCTGCCAATGTAGCTTCTGCGAGGCCCGCTGAATTTCCTCTGCCTGTTGGATTAGAATGGAAATTATGCAGCCAGAATGGGAGCAAGGAGAGGAGAATGAGGGGGAAATCACGCCCCATAATTTTAAGCCTCTAAAAGGTAGGGATTCAGTCCAAGCTAATTGTTTAAGTTCATTTTATATTCAATGGAGAAAGAAACTCCTTGCCAGAATGGAATTTCTCTCAAATTAGGTGGGATACGTGTTCCTCCTTACCGTTCTCTGTTAACAAGAACGGAAACCTAGACAATTAGTTTAGTCTGGATACTTTGCTTAAGGAGACTAAAATTAGGTGACATGAGTCCTACCCTAAATGTCCTATCCAGGCGAGTGTGACTCGTGAGCGACAGAGCCAGCAGTGCAGCTTCACTCCCTCATGTCCTGACATACCGTCTTCTGTTTCTGCCACCTTTAGTCGCGCTGATCATCACCCAGCCCCTTGAGAAATCAAGGCAACTCCTGACATGAGGATGCCAGAAGGTGGCAAATCCTAACTGGCAGGAATAAAGGCAGGAATTTGGGGGACACGGAGATGAGAGGTGGTTGGCATCACAGTTACTTCAAACATCTCATGCCAGTCGCATGAGGTGAGGGCAATTTCTCTTTAAACTGCCTATTTGTCATATATCTAAGCTGGATGAATTAGCGGACCCTGGCAGGTCCCAGGGCAGCTGAGCTTTCTTCCCAGCTTCCTCTCGCTAATGGCCACAAGAGCTTGAGCCCATGAACCCTTTCTCTCCTTCACCTTCGTTTGCTCTCTGTTCCCCCAGCACACACAGACCCGTGTTGAGCAGAGCTCAGCCATTCTGCGATGGAAAACGAAGGCAGCTGCCAACACGCAGGGCTGCCGTCAATTCCTGAGTGCAAAGGAGGTGCAATTCACCTCCTCCGTGCCAGGTTACACCAACTCTGCTATCCATGACATCCCTGGCCTCGCTCAACAGCTTCAAGCAAACTGCACAGACTTGCACTGATACAATTAGTCTGCCTCAGTCCTGGAAAAGGAGAACCCATGAAAAACTACACTGAATTCTGCCTCTTCCAAATGCTCATGGTTTCTTTCTTTTCCTCCCTCCTTCATTTTTATTTCTGTAATTATTTCTCCCCCTTCTTTTTTCCCCCTCTTCCCCCATTAATAGGGGAAAAACACAAGAAAGAAAACACAGGCAGCCAAAAGCTCATTAACATACTTGACCTTTCTGAAGAAAATTAATTCCAAATTCGCACATACCGGCTGTGTTGCTTGGTTTTGTCAAAACGGTGGCATCATTAGAGAGGAGAAGAGATGGCTCAAGGGGACGGGGTGTCTGCCACCTCAATGGAACTTGCACCGAGTTACTGAGTGCTGGCACAAATAAAGCAATGACATGGGCCATTCTGTCAGCTTTTCACATGAAATTAATCTTCGTTTCGTTGGCTGTGTAAATTTTTATCACCATGGAGTGGGGGGTGATGAATATACCAAAGCATCCTGACAGCTATGGCCTGAAAACTCGAGATTGTCTCAGCATCTTAACCGCAGTGGTGCTGGAACAATTCTCCTTTCCCAGCGTTCTCCCCGTGTGTGTGCACGCGTGCGTGTGTGTGCGCGGGTGTGTATTTCTGTCTGTACGTGTGAGCAATTCGCTGACACTCTCTTTCGGCTCGAATGTGCTGTGGCTTGGGAAATGCTTGGGGTTTGGATTTCCTGGCTTGAGGGCAGTGGCAAACAAATTACTGCTTCTCTTTCACTCTCCGAGTCCCAGTCCAAAAGCCAGTTTGGATCCCGGCATGCTTTGCTGGGGCTGGCAGGATTTCCTAAGTGATGATCGAAAAGAGCAGCTCTGCCTTCTCCTGTGGCTCTGCAGCTTGTTGTTGCTGTTGTTTTTAAGATGTATGTCATGCTGCAGTCCAGGTAGGGACATGACATTGTTTGCTGCTAGCAAGGATGTGAGAATAACACACACCTCTATAGTGCCGCATGCACGTTCCCTCCTCCCCAGACAGCTCAGAAACACACAGGCGCATTCACAAACAGATGCACCGACACAAACACGCACTCAGACTCAGCCCTCCCAGCTATACACCCATGCCAACAGGCAGGATAAGCATAAAACCACCCTCACTGTTCACCGAGATCCACATGCACAAACATAGCAACATGTGAACCTGCAGACATCCCCAAGATTACAGTTTACTCTGTGCTCTGAGACAGATGAGAGACTTAAACCTTAAACCCTAAAGAGCAGCAATACAAATTTCATAAAGAAGCTTGTCTCTAAAGCAGTCTGATTGATAATGGCCAGAAACAAAATCATGGAGGGTTGGCTGAGACGAATGACCAGGCCCCTGGCCACTATCACACATGCTGCACTTGGCATCACTTGCTCGTCAAAGGCATCAACTGCTCTTTTCAGAGCAATACAGAGCAAGGCCAAACATAAGTCATCTCCCCTGCACCCAAGCTGTCAGTCAGAGGCAATATGCTCTGTAGGAATTGTGTTGCTTACACTTTTGGCTTCACCAGGAAAACCAGGATTTGGCCCCTGAATGTAAAGCATGTGTCACTTCCCAAATTAGCCAGTGCTCATTCTGTCCTAAAATGCACATGTGTGAAAGTTTGGACAAACTGTGCAATGATAGAGGCATAACCTGACATACATGAACACAGTCTGCAACCCTATCTGCGAACATCTCCACAGGACCGGCTGAGCGGAAGGATGTACACACCAAATAAGAAATCCCTCTTCAAATGTACATGATGTCCTCATACACATGCCCACTGATGGTGCACACATAAACATATACAGAGATGGACGTTCACATTTGTGTATATTTGAAGACAGCTCACAAATAATTTTTACTAAAGTCTTACAAGTAAACATATGTGGAAGCATGTAATAGAGGTCAACTACTATTTTCAGTTAAGATATTATCAATCTTAAGCCATTCCATCAAATTCTGCTCTTGAGCAAATCTATAATTAGTACCAAAGCCCAGCTTCCCTGACACTGAGCCACCGGTAGCTAAAAAAAAAAAGGTATATAAATATATAGGCACACACATTCATTTCTGAAAGCTTTCACAGGTCATTGTTCCATGAACCTCTGGTTAACCACCAGTATCACATGTACTCCTACACACCAATGGCCCTTGCACTGTGCTGAGTAAAAAAATCAAAGCCATTTCAAGCTGCTGTGCTTACCTCACACATGGCAACTGCCTTCCTGCGCTTCATGCTTTTTTGGGACAGACAAGAGTCTTAAACCTTTAGCTCCTTCAGCAGCAGTGGAGAATTCCTGGAGAAATTGTCTCCCAAGCAGGTTGACTTATGGGCAAAGGAAAAAAAATAAATCACAAATAGTTGGCTAAGAGGAGTAGCCAGGTCTTCTATCTCTATTATGATCCCCATCTAAAAAGTAAGAACTAAATGTGAAAGAATCCCTCTAAGAAACACCATGCCAGAAACTACACTCTGCTCCAGATTTTCTCCTGGTTTGAAACTGAACCGACTGTGACAGCCACAAAGTCACATCACTTAATGCCCACCTTACAGGTGTTCCGATTTTACAACCGTTAGTGTTAGGTGAAATCATTATCAGAAACAGAACAGAATCTGACGCTTGGTGACTTTTTTAGCCCAGTATTTTAGTCACCAGAATATTGTATTATCCAGATTTGGGTTATCCCACAGCATTTGCAGAATTTGGCAAATGCTTTTGACTGCAAAAAGAAAATGGGAAAAGGCTGGAAAAAGTCAAGTTTCCTTTAGATTTTTTCTTAAAATGAAACCTTGCAGTTGTTTCTTCCATTTTCCCATTCACCTGAGGGGCTCTGCTCACAATTCCTCTCTGCCTGAAGTCGGAAAGTGTATAAACAGGGATTCTCCCAACTGGGGTCTGAAAATAAGCTGAAAAAAAAATAGCCTTTCCCTTCAGTGCATGCCTCCCAAGATAATAGGTGGGTAGGAGTCTCTACAGAGTCTGAAGTTCTTCCATACATTAAGTACTGCAAGGTTTTAAACCTGTGATTTGTAGATGATGTGGATGAATCACACAGAACAACCTCTAAGTGCACAGCTAATACCTCCACTGGGGACCATGTTACTGCAGGAGCTTTGGCACTAATAAAAGCACTGAGAGCATCATTTGTCCTTGGGCAGATCACCAGAGTCAGCGACTGTGGATGTCTCTCATATTCCTTCTGAAAGATGGGACTTGGACAAGGCAGTTATGGTTGTGACCGTAAGGGGGTAAAATGTTCAGTGGATCTTCAAGGCCAAAAAGAAGAGCAAAGATAGTCACGACCACAGAATTACAAAAGACATGCAAGAAATCTGGTAAGTCATCTTATTCACCCTGTTCCCCCAAACTGCTTGAGATCTCAGATCCACTAAATTTTAGCCCAGACTGGTAAGAAGCAAAGCTTGGTGTTTGGTTTTCGTATTAACTGTTTTGCTATCAGTCCAATTCCAGCCAAGAGCATACGGACACCCAGCTGACAGGCACCTGGCAGCAATGAAAGCTAACAGCATACTCTGCTGTACCATCAGGAGCATAGCCAGCAGATCAAGGGAAATGATTATTCCTCTCTGAGTTGTTAGACCCCATCTGGTCTATACCCAGTTGTGAGCCCACAAGTACAAGGAAGATGCTGATAAACTTGAACAAATCCAACAGAGAGCCACCAAGATGGTCAGGGGCCTGAAGCACAGGATCTATGAAGATAAGCTGAGGGAAGTGAGTTTGTCCACCCTGTACAAGTTTTAGGGGGCACCTAAGAGCAGCCTTCTTGATAACACTGTAGGTATAGGATGACAGACTTGGGCTCTTTGCTCAGGTGTGTGGCAGAGGAGCAAAAGACATAAACTAAAGGTCAAAAGAGAGGTCAAAAGTTGAAGGAGTGAAGCTTCTGCCTGGGTATAAGGAAAAAAAATTGGGCTATTGCATCTCTGACCCAGAAGGTTTTAAACATCTGACTGGACAAAGTCCTGAGCAACCTCTTCTGAATTCAGTGTTGAGCCTGCTTGGATCAGGTGGTTGGACTAAACCTCAAGAGGTCCCTTCAGGCCCAATTTACTCATCTCTACCTCCAAATTCTGCAACACCTTTTCAGGATGCGTAAATGTGCCTGTATCCACGCATGCATGTTTGCAAGAGAGAGGACACATGTACTGGGGCACTAATGTGCATATAAAAAAGAGCAGGCTAGAGTTTGCATGGGTGCAATTGCATGCAGTCAAATAAGAGAATTTCTGCCTCTACACATACGCATGAGTACAACAAAGGAAAAGTTGTGCCTAGGTAAGCAAGCATATGTGTCTGTGTACTTATACATCGGTGAAATCGCTGCATGAGGGGACGTGTGTATGTGCACACACGTGAGCTCAGGAGAGGGAGTATGTTTCCAGCTGCATGGAGTTCACAGAAAAGATCTCTGAGGAAAGCTGCACTAATGGAGCATCCTTCTCCCTCTTGCCAGCCTTTTGTGGCTTGTTGAAGTAATGTAGTTTTTGAGGGGGGAAGTCTTATATCTTGAGACAAACCACATACCTCCAGGGTGTGCATCCAGCCTGGAAGAGAGTGGAAGTGAGACAAGAGAACAGTCCAAGTCTCTCTGAGGTGTCATTGTGCGCACACTGAATGCAATGACTTGGTCCCATTGGAAGCGATGGGGTGAGAAGAGCGAGCGAGCGAGCTTCCTTGAGAGGGCTTCAGAAATAGAAATAGGACAATCCAAACACGCTTCCACTTGAAGTCATTCCCCACGTACATTCCCAAAGCGTCAGGGATCCTCTAACATGATCACAGTTGGAAAAGGTGTTCAAAACCATGCATACAGAGAAATGTGAGGTGCAGTATTAAAGTGTGGTGTCAGTGTACACATGTAAAATAACACATTTGGCCTCAAGTGCTCTTAGCCTAAATATTCACCAAAGGAGGTTCTGGTTAATCTCCGATGCTTTAATAACCCTCTTGCCAACCTGGGTAGGAGCAGAGAAGCAGCACTCCCAAATTCCACAGAGATGAGTCACTGGGTAACCTGGGGGACCCTGGTCATGCTGAAGTGAAGGAGAATTGAAACAGATTGCCAAAGAGCAGAAAGACACACTGTGGGAGGATGGAGAAGCGGAGGGGATTGCAGTGTGTTCAACAGCACGCTTCCCGACTGCAGCCTGCAATGCACAGTAACATGAGAGGGGAAAAATCCCATCCCAAACCTCCAGCTCCAAACGCCCTGTTTGTCAGATGGATTTGAATTTCAGCTCTGACTTGACTGAGGCTGCTCCTGACCGAGGAGGTTTACCAGGCTACTCTTGGAGCCCTGCTGAAGTTCTGGGTTGTTGCAGTTCATCTGCTGGGTTATGATCAGCGAGCTATGTATGCAAGCCAGGGAGCTGTGTCCAGAGCTCATTTCATCTGATAGGACGGGTGACGGGGAATTTGTAAGTAGGTGATCAGAATAAATGATTTACCAGGGCACTAAAAGATCAAGGCAGTTGTTTCTAAAGGATATCAGAGCATCTAAAGCCTAAAGTGTTATGGTGCTTTTAGGTCTATCCCCTGGCTGTCACCGTTGCTCCAGCTTCTCGAATAAATACTCGCCCTGCTCCTCATTAGCCAAAAAGTAGAAAACCTGTTGCCAAAGTTCCTTGCACACTTCCCCAAGGAAACAGGTATGTGATAAGTATCTGCTTCTCAAGAATACAGAGCCATAAGAAGCATAAAATTTCTAATTCATATTTTAAATGAGATTCCCTTTCGCGGTTCCAGTAGTATGAAAAGAATAAGGAAAAGAAAGGCTTTTGAAAATGCCTTTTCAGTATCAACCCAAATTCTCACTCCAGGTTTCACTGTGATTCAATAGAAGATTATACATCCTGATTCGCGCTTCAGTCCTTTTTGATACCCCCTTCAACTCATGGCTGTTTCTTTGGTAATGTAGCTGTAATACCAAAACCATCCGGCTTCCCTTAATGAACACGAACCTCTGGACTAATGGGGGCGTAACTGGGGTCATGCCACCACATTAATACCAGTGTGGATTTTTTCACCCCTAAGCACTGTGAACAGCATCCAATTCCATAAGAAGTCCCACCAAGTCAGAAACATGATGCTCCTGAGAGGGTTGTGAGCAAAGGGGAACAAATTCAGTACGTCAGGATTTTAAAAGCCACTTCTAAATTTGAGCCATTTACTGTTGGAGTGAAAATGGTTGTTTCTGATTGCAAAAAGGTTGTATCTTACTCATAAAACTCTATGTGGCCAGTCACTAGAGGGGGCCAGAAAGCCACCTTGTAACAACAGGGGCTGGAAAATCAATGTTAAGGACAAGTACTTGACTTTACTCTCTGAGTAGTCCACTGAGATGAGTAAGGCAGTCTCCAGTGCCTTTGCTTACAACGGATGCCATTTAACCCATGTATAGTTCCATTTAAATAAATGGACATCTTCAAGAAGAGTACTAGCCCCATGAGTAAATGTGACAGAATTTGGTCTTTAAATAGCACTACCCTTTTGATGACCTTCCACAATAATAAAATTAAGTCTAGAAAGACCTCCAGGGTAAAATCAAACTGAATTTGTCAAAATGTGTCAGAAGGAACATAGTATGTAGCCAACCTAAGTTGGAAACGTCTCCAAACAGGAAAAAGTTGGAGGTCATGGAGGAAATGCAAGAACGACACAAGCCAAGTGAAGTCTGTGGTGATGTGGGAAGCATACTATGCAGGACATCTCATTGCTCCCTTAGGGTCCAAGAAATGTATTGCTTTTGTTTCACAGTAGCACTGAAAAGCTTCAACCTAGCATAGCGTCCTGCCGCAGCCAGTACAAGCACACTAAGAATATGGCAACTCGAAGACTTGATAGGCCAAGCACACAATAGATGGCGGAGTTAACAACAGCACCAAGGGGAAGAGTGGCCATGCCAGGAAAAGAGATTAGCTTTTTGAAAGCCACATTAGTGCTGATGGGAACTTGCCGTGTAGAGGCATTGCAGGATACTGCCAGTATCCAATTACGTTCTGGTTGCAATGAGAGCATCTTTTCTATTAACTCCACTGGGCACCACATCAGCGTCCCTGACAGTGTCTTCTCCTGCCCGCACTCAGTGGATCAGCATTAAACTTCTACTTTTTGATTACTGAATGCACAGCCATGGGCTCTGCTGAAGAAGGATGACCACTTAAACCAGGTCTCTTGGCAACTGATGCTAAACCAACAATCTTCTCAGATAATTTTCTTTGCTGACTGCCACCAACAGCATTTATCCCAAAGAAAATGACTAACTGGAGACCCACAAACCCACTGACTGAGCTCTCTTTACATGCAGATGTCACCAAGCACAAGGGAGGGAAGGAGTGACATTCTGGCTACATTAAAGTCCATGAGGGCTTTTGCCATCAACTTTTAAGCTTTTCCACCCTTTGGCCCACACAGAGAAGGGACATTCCTGGAGAACTTCTAAGGGCCTTCTGAAAGGTGACCAAGAAAACCAAGTTTCCTATGAGAGACTCCATGGACAATGTCTAGGAATCCACAAACTGAAGAACTGCTCTCTGTTTAAAGACAGTTCTGAAATTGCTCTTGTAAAGATATATCTTGTGCTAGGAAGCAAAAAGCTCTCTGGTCTCCTGCTGGACAGCCCTTCAGTTTAGGCCTTCATTTGCATAACACCCATACTGTAAGGCTATGCCGTAAAAAAGTCTGATTTAAGTTATGAAAAGCTGTCAGTGATGAGAAAGGTAAGATTTGCTTTTCAACTCTTTTCTCTTCAACTGCCATTAAAAATGATTCATGATAAAGCCAAAGTCTAAGCAACTACATGATTAGAACTGAGACCCACCGTAAATTAAAAGGCTTTTCTTTCTGTTCTTACCTCGTTGTGCTGTATCAGGTTACCAGAACAGAATAACCATATGAATCCAGAGACAGCCAAGTCTGATGACCAAAATTCAACTGCTACTTGCTTAAAAGGTAAATGATATCTCAAGAAACACATGTTGGTTGCGTGGCTTAAAACAATGGATCCTTGTAGAAAATCATAAACCTCTAGTTAAAAAAAAAAAAGTTACATTGTAAAATGACATTTACCATAAGCAGCAGACTGTCAGGTCACTGATACCATGCACCGCAATACTTCTCTAGGGCTGCTCAGCAGAGGAAATGAAAAAAAAAAAGAGCTGAGCATTTCAAACATTCACAGGGTATTGAAAGAGGATGAACAGAGAATGCTTTTTCTCCTAATTTCTTTCCTAAAAGAAAATTAATGAATATAGAAAGTGGGGAGGAATAAAGGAGAAAGGAAGGGGGAAAGAGAGAGATTTGAAAAGTGTCTTACTTTTTTCTTAAAATCAGGAAACACAGAGGTTTTAGTTATAGCTTAGAAGATTTTATTAAAAAAAAAGAAAGAAGAGAACCCAGAAAATCTGGGGCTTGAATGGAAACTTTGGATTTGGAAAGCAAAACCTTCTCATAAATATCACTTTAGTAAGAAACAATAAATAATAATAATAATGTTCTATTATGATAACTACATCACAGCCCTATGCTTATTCAAATGCCAACTGCATATCCACAACCACTAGGTATCTTCAGATTACATTAAATAGGTTGCCAAATGTATTTTGCCGAAAAGAAGTAAGTGTTTCATTTTTAGTTTCAGGAACATTATGCCCCACAAACACTAAAATGCAAGATCCTGCAAGGCCTCCTAAGCAGAGAGATACAAGGACACAACAGGCAAGAAGAATTGAGACAGCTCAGAAAAAATAAGAAATATCCTGTTTCTCTCGCCCATACTAAAACCAAACACAAACCTGAATTCTATGAAGTTCAGAATCATTTGTTCCAAGTATCCTCAGTTTTTTTTTCTACCTGTACTGGAAAAGGCAAAAAAAACCCCTAAACAAAACAACTATGCAGAAAAGATATCTTTGCTTTACACCTCTACAGAAGAGTCACAAGTTTTTGGTAAAAATCTTTTTGCATAAAATCAATGCCACAAGTCTGTAAAGGTTGGTGAAGTCTGGATCCACATCCTAGTTTCAGAGACTACATATGATACCTAGTGCATGTACCTGTACAGCGATTAGTGGATTCTTCTCCACTTACAGCGTGTCTGGATTTGGCCCGCAGGCGCTCATCTTTCTGAGGTTGGTACATACTGCTTTCTCACTGGGTGCACAAGGCTAAGTGTTACTGGTTCCCTCTGCATTAGCCACCACTACTGAATCATTGTTGCCATAGATACTGCTACAGTAACATTAGAGTTTCCACAAAGATGCTTCAGCAATTTACTCTGGTGATTAAACTGCAGCCATTTATTGCACAGAATAAATAACAGGGCAACGGTGAATTATGGGGCTACGACTCCATCGATGGGTCCCGGTGACATCATAAACCACAAGAACCAAGCTCAAGTCATCAGAACTCCCGAGATGGAATTATAAGCTCCATCATTCAAACTGTGCTCTTTAAAGATATTTGATATAATATATGGAGCCAACAAAATGAAAGAGAGAGACGCAGAGACAGACCGTCAGGCTCTCGGGCCAACCACGTACTCTCCTGGCCACCACGAGTCTGCAGCCAAGATTGGTAACAGCTGCCACAGTGCATGGGAGAGACAGACTGCCAGGCATTCAGCACAGCCAGGTATATGTCTTTTTTTGGGAGTGCTACTCGAGATCAATGCTGCCTGTGGGACTGCATGGCTCAGCACGCAAGCAGGGTTCTGAACCTTGCAGCCTGCCAGGAGAATCTGGATTCCCAACAAAGGTCTCTGGGAGCACTGGTGTTGCAAACTATAAAGAGAAGAATAAACACACATGAAGTATGGGCTTTGTTTTCTTTGCTAGTTCCTTTTTGTTCTATTCGACGGAGTGGGGTCACCTCCCTCCTAACGTCTGATGAACCCCAGAGAGAGTGGACTCCGGTTTTAAAGAGTTAGAACAATCTCGCATCTAAGCATTGAAGTAGCATAATGATGTTTGCCTCGTGGCTCTGCATCCCATTGGTATCAATGAAGGGTCTTTTTTTAGAACAGACCAAGACTATTTGCTGGCCAAGAATTTTCTTTTCTCTGAGAAGGATATGGGGCCAGGTTCTGAGCAAGTTGTAAACTGCTGACATTGATTTAAATGAGCCGAGGCTCTGGCTCCAAGCCTACTGTGCTGGGATAGCATATACCTGCAGCTGATGACTGTGGAGTTTGAATAACATTGATTGCTTTGTACGTTCTGGTCCATTAGATGTTATTTAAAATACTGAAGTATCAGAGAACAGAACGATCTATAAGATTAGTGATAGCAGATGGATCTTCTCACTCGTAGAAGTTGTTTGTTTGACTTCAGTGCTTACCAAAAGTTGTATTTAGCAACTAGCAAATGTGAAGCTTTTTTCTCCTATTCTTTTGAAAGCTTCATGCGGCCAGCTTTTTGTTTCTTGGTGCATTTGATAACACAGAAAATGTAAACCAGTCATTGCGGGCTCACTTTCTTTATCGAACAGCAATTCCGTTTGCAAAAAAACCCAAACCCTGGTGGGAAATCACAATAGAAATGCCAAAGCAGTACTGGACTGGGAGAAATGAAATGGTGAGCTCTGCCTAGCCATCTTCTCCCTCTCATTGCCATTTCCCAAACAGAACTTTAGGATCAGGGAAGTTAAGACTCACCCTTGCTCTAGTGATTCCTCTTTAAATACATACTTAAGGGTAGCATTTTAAAAATCACTCATCATTGACCTAAAATGTGATGCTATTTGAGGTCAATGTTATATTTTCCATTGGGGACAGTTTGACCAATGTTGAGTACTTTTAAAATTTCCGCCCATACATATGTATACAGAGAGAGAGGGAAAGAGAGTGTACAATGATACATGTATCTTAATGTACCATACTAGACAGAGACAAAACCACATTTTTAATAGCTTTCTATATTGATTTCAGAACTATTTATCATGTGACTGCAATAGCACACATTTGCAGACTTTAGAAACTAAAGTTCAGCTTCAAAAATGCTGGGCTTGATTCTAACCTCATTGTAAAATGGTAACGTCTCCAATGAAGATAACTACCCCAATGTAAACGTGATCAGAAACAGGTAATTCTGTCCCATTGCGCTCCTCTTTTCACCTTCTTTCAGTTGTGTGGACATACAATTCAGAAATGGTCATACCTTTTGCAAGTTGGCCAGAGTAACTCTTTGGAGCTGCATGTGCCCTTATCAGATCTGAATTTACTCCTCTTTATCCACCTTCACCTTATCTCTTTCTGTCACACATACACACTCATTTTAGGTTTTGTCTCTCCTGCTTGCCCTTCACCCTGTATTTCGTATTTGTTACAAAAGGAACGCATCAACTCAGATGAGCCAAAGATTATCATAAGAAATCTTCCCTTCCACTGAAGAACCCAGGGTTGGTCAACACTTCTCTTATGGCACCCTCTCCATTAGCAAAAATGTCCCCACATAAGCTGTTTAAGTTGACCTAAAGGGCAGGCTGCTGTTTTCTATTTTGCTGTAAGTTTATTTTTCAAAGGATGGGCCCTTTATTTATATTGCCTTAGAGAACAGGTAGGTTTATGTAAAAAGCTACACAGCAGGAGGATGATGAATTGCTACAGTTAATTAGTAATTTACTAATTGCATATTCTAGCAACCAGCCAGGATCTATACTCTACCATACTGAACACAGCATACACTATCTGGAAAATAGAATAGCGTAAGGACAAGGAATGAAGCAAAGTATTTCACAAAGGTCGCACGCAAAGCTCCCCAGCAGCACTGCAGTGGGCAAGATCTTAGAAACACCACGGAAAGGGTAATTTTACTAATGGCATAAATGCAGATAAGATAGCGATGACGACAAGATTGCCAGCAGACATTCCCACTTCATGTAAGGAAGAAGTGGCCATGTGTATAAGGTGAGACTATTGTCCATGCCATCACAGAGCACAGACTTTGGGGCCATTGCTAAAGGGACCGAAATTGTTACAAGACAACAAGGCAAAAAGCAGAATCACAACCTTGGAGTTCAGGACAGCAGACTTTGGCCTTTTCAAGGATCTACTTGGAAGAATTGCATGGGATGCAGCCCTGGAGAAAAGAGGGGTCTAGAAGAGCTGGTTGATTTGCAAGGATCACCTCCTCCAAGCTCAAGAACGGTCCATCCTCACAAGCAGGAAAGCCTGCATGGATGAACATGGAGCTCTTGACAAAACTCAAAGATACAAATGAAGAATATAAGAGCTAGAAGGAGGGTCAGGTGACCCAGAAGGAATGTAGAGACACTATCGGAACATGCTGGGATTGAGTTAGTAAAGTCAAAGCCTATTTAGAGCTTAATACGGTGAGGGAAGTGAAGGGCATCAAGAAGGGCTTCTACAGGTACATCAGCAGCAAGAGGAAGATCCAGGAAAATGTGGGCCCACTGATAAATGGGGCAAGGAATGTGGTGAAAAAGGACATGGAAAAGGCTAAGTTACTCCACGCCTTCTTCACCTCAATCTCTACTGGTAAATCCTGAGCAATCCAATCTAGCTGACCCTGCTTTGAGCAGCACGTTGGACTAGA
Organism: Haliaeetus leucocephalus; assembly: GCF_000737465.1. Lineage (NCBI taxonomy): Eukaryota > Metazoa > Chordata > Aves > Accipitriformes > Accipitridae > Haliaeetus > Haliaeetus leucocephalus. The sequence goes on along the minus strand of NW_010972449.1, from coordinate 765,008 downwards.
AATCGCCAGCAGTCGCTTCCAACCTCAACTATTCTGTGATTGTATGAATGAGGCAAAGGAAAAACACCACTTGAAAAGCACTGTTCTACTGATGGTGAGGAAATCAGGCCTGAATAAAGGAGATGCTTCCACAGAGAAGGAAGGAGGATTTGAGAGATGTGAATCACCTTTTCCTTAGTTCCACACAGAGGCAGACAAAAGTTAAGAATGGGTCTAATTAGGCACACCAAAGGCAATCTCAAGCTGACTTGCTTAGTGTGTGTATGTTGTGTATGTGCAATGCAAAAGGAAGCTGGAGGAACTAGTGAAATATGACATACTCTTTAAAACACAGGGTCTATTGTCTCACCTGACCAAATTAGCCTTAATCAGGTGCTGGCTCCATTTCACGTCTTGAACACAAGCTCCCAGATTTGCAAGGCACACAGTGAACTTTACCAGCAAGCAAACACAACAGAAGGGGAAAAAAAACAAACCTAAATTTCACCTTACCTGAGATCGCGCTTTCACTTTAGTCCCTTTGCCCAGGTGACAAGACGCTTTCACCTGGCCAGAAAACAAAAGAATAGCAATAGAAAAATCAAATGCTACTAGCAGGAAGTGGAAGCAATGTAAACTGCCTGTTGTTCTGTGCATGCTTTTTTTTCTCCTTCTTTAATTTCAATTTGCAAAGACAGTGAAATGGAAAATGTGCCTCTAATTATTACCCCTCTGTGCTTCCTAAAAGCCTCTCTCTGAACTTTTAAGTCTCCTCAAGTTTCAGGTCCTCTTTTTCTCCCTCTCTCTTTCTCTCTTTCTCTCTCCCCCTTTTTTATTTAAACTAATCTAAAAAAGCTATAAAAAGCCTCTGACACTATAAATTCCCTTGTAAACCCTGGTTTTATAGGTTTAATTGCCTCATTTTACTGCCTTGCATGCTTTGTTCCTTCAGTATTTTAGAGAGCTGCCCCAGTATTTAGTACAAGCAGGCAACCTGGGGAAAGAGAAGCCATCTCAGATCCCTCTACTAGAATTTGGATGTGGTCAGAGCTTTGGCATGGTTAGCACCCTATGGAGACTGAGCCTTGAAATGGCTCCACTCAGACTCATGTATGTGGGAAGCTGACCTAGACAAAAATGGAGAAAAACCTCAGCGCTGGGAAGTTCAAGTCTCCCTTGACATAGGATAAAATCATGGTCACAAGCCTTGAATGTATGAGAAAACCCACAAAGAATCTCTCATAGGGGAAGGGGCACTGGGGAAGATTCTTCTTGTTATTTTTTGTTACATGAATAGTTTCTTCCCCAAGCATTGCCAAAGCATAGTACAAGAATCCCTAAGATTCCTAAGCAAGTAGCAAGGGCACTCTTGTGCTAGGTGCTGTACAAACAAGGACAAAAAAGTGAGATCCCAGTCCAGGGAGCTCCCTGTCTGAACAACTATCCTCTTCACAGGACAGGAGGGGTGAGTATGAAAATCCTGCCAAGATTCCCCCTTGGTCCTTCATAGTCTCTTGGTCACAATTTTGATCCCAAAGCCTTAACGCCCAAGCAATCAGCAAAATCCAGTTTTGCTTCGAACATACACATTTCCTAATTATGTCACTGTTGGTTGAACTGACTTCCACAGGTCTTAACTAGACACTGTGGCTGTCCTATGCCTCACCCTGAGCGGTGCAAAGAGAGAACAGATGCATGGGGACTTCACGTGGGGAGCTAACAGGAACCTCTGTTTTTTTCTCAGGATTAGAATTGTCAAATGGACTTGCAGAAACTGGCCACATTCACAATGCATGTTTTTTTCTCATTAAAGAACATATACAGCACGTTTCTGTGCAGGTATTGCCTACACACAGTCATCCTGCAGCAACGCTACGGAAGCTTCTTTCACTGCCTTAAGCCTTGGATCCAAGACCTTGATGTTTAGCAAAATCGAACAGCACAGTCTACTGGAGACCTTTCAACAAAAGGGTAGGGCACTTTTCCCCTCAAACAATGTTTCCAGAAAACATGAGATGACACCCTTGGTTTCATCTGAGTCTAGAGATTTCTTTGACTATCATATCCAGGTGATCTATTAAGGAGGACAGACTACGCAGGATTTTATTCCTGAACTCCTTCCTTTACCAGTTCTAATGCAAGCATGAGAAACAGAAAATACTAGAAAAAAGGGAGAAATACATGAAAGCCTAAAAGCTTTCAAACAGTTTTGGTTTGGCTTAACTGAGGAAATGGTAGAGGCATCCAAATGTGGGTTTTATTGGCAAATTAAGGTTTTTATTTTTTTCCTCTGATTTTCCTAAGAAGGCAAGGCTTGTGAATCATGATGTGTATGCATCTTGCACTCCTTTTTGGTTTATGATAACTTCAGAAAATGTTGAGCATTCTTAACTAAATATGCCAGAGAGAAATAAGTCTCAAGATTATTAAGTGTCTGTAAGTTTCATAAATACAGGTCAGCCAGTAAAGGAGCAAGATACAAATTTGTTCCCCCATGCTTAATCTAAACCATACAGAAACTTAAATTTCTTTATGCTGTTCACCAAGTTACCATTCTCTAAAATGCTTCCCCCAGCTCTGGTTACCAGGGGAAGGGACATACACACTGTGTGAAGAACTGAATCTGCTTTCTGTAGTAACTGAGGTAAAAGAGTAACAACCTATTCATTTTTCCAGGCCACTTAGGATTTTATAGACCTCTGTTGTACCTCTCTTGAGCTACCTCGCAGACAGAAGATCCCTGGTCTATTTAATTGCCCTTTATAAATATGATGGTTTTCCCTCTCCTCTGGATTTCTTTCCTTAGCTGGGTCCTGTGAAGAAGAAAGAAGAAACATTCCCTATTCATGGAAAGGGAACTTAAAAGTATGTGTTCACACACACGCTATTCCCTGTGAACAAGCAGATCCTGAAAAAATACATTGCTTGTTTTAGCCATTAAGCTGTTGGCAGCAGGGCAGGCAAGAGGAACCACGATGGAAGCCTCGAAAGGGAAAAGAAGAGGAGGGAGAGGCACTTAAGAGGATCAAAATCTGGAGGAAAAGTATGTTTAAAACAAATGAACTGAAGAAAGAACTTGTTGTTGGTGAAGCTGATCCTTCATGCTGCCCTGCTATCTTGTAAAAGGAGTTTTATTTGCCTTTTTGTGGGAGTCCTGGGAGGAAACTATTAAAGGAACAGGCTTTAGGCAGTTTGTGGGGATGTGTATACAGGCATATACGTGAGTGCGTGTGCGTGTGTTTGGGCGTGCATGACTGTGTTTTCTCCCTCCCTTTTACAAGGGCCAGTTAGGTCACAAGGTTAAAGCCAGGGGGGACTTATTTTGTGTTGTAAGAATTTTTACAAAGTGTAAAGGATCAAAGTAATTAGCTGAGGGTGAGAGCCCAAGACTGTCAGAGAAGTAATGCAGCCCCTGCCCAGGAGTCTTGATCGCAGCCGTCCAGACTGAAACTCCAGATACTGGGAATAAGTTAACCAACAGGTCTGCACAGCACGGGGTGCGTTGCTAGATATGAAACTTGTAAGGAAGAAGGCAAGACAAAATTTTGGATGGAGCGACTGGAAAATGTTCCAGAAACGTGGTCGAATGAAGCACAGGAGCTTTTAGGTGCGAACATTTTAAAGCCAGCTGTCTGCTGCTGTGAAAGCTGCCAAACCACGCTGGCACTCTTCGGGGAGCAGGTCACTGCTTCCTGCTTCCAGCTGGCCTGGAAAGATGATCCGAAAGCGAGTCAGGACTCTCAGTCCCTCAGTTCGGTCTTTCAAAGGAAGCAAGCGAGAAGGAAACAGGCACATGGGGTGATGAAGCATCAACATCAAAATAGTGGATCCCAGGGGGCAGGTCAAAGCTACCTGGAAGGGTTAGCCAAGCCCCTTACTACTGGACATCTTTGTTTTCTGTGCTGGCTCTCCTGGCTGCCTGGTGCTCTTGGGATGCTCTCCTGATGCAATTCAAGTCCATTCAATGCCGCTAAAAATGACCAAGGCATGGCAAGTCTCTGAGCAAGGAAACATCTCCTATTACACCACCATCCTGGGCTTCCTCATCAAAATGGACAGACCAAGAAGCATCTGAGTCACTCTCTTCCAGATCCTCACAGGAAGGAACTTGGCCTCTAAGCCCACATCTCTCACCTTGAGAAAGAACCTTTGGTGACACAGATCTTCTATGTTTATTAAAGTAGCTCTGGTTTTTATTCCTAGAACCACAGGGATATACATGCACAGTATTCACTTCACAGGAAGACAATAAATTGCTATTTACATTGCACAATCTATCTGGTGATCTATCGTTCCAGGTTCCCTTTGTCTCCTCTTGTATGGACAAATATCCAATATTGGGAAACATACGCTTTACACAAGTTTTTAGGAGAAGTACAGGGATGAGATAAGATCTCTCACCAAAGAGACTGCCCTACCTATGCATGACTGCCTCAGCTTCAGGGGTGGCTTGTATGTGTAAAATGCCAAACCTCAAAGCACATAAACACAGACTACACCACTGGAGAGCCTGCAAATCCCTGGAGTCACCCACATTTTTGATTGGCAGTAGTAACTGAGAAGAATGAATTATGTCCTGTCTTGGAAATATAGACCAAGGTCTTCCAGATGGCCACAGAAGAACTTGCTGGGCATTGTACACTTCATCTGGCTAGGTCACCAGATCCCTCACCTCCCCAAGACTCGTTCAGCAAAAAGCTAATTAGCTGCCACTATCGGAATTCAAGGGGATAGGAAAGAACTACAGAGTGAGAGTAGAAACCCCAGCTATCTCCATATCACAGCTGGTGATAAGCTGTACATCCTCTTTACCCAGAGCGCTGGGATGGCAGAAGGAGACAGCATTTCTACACCCTCTCTGCAGCTGCTGTGTGAAAGAAAGATATTTACTCATGGAAAAGCTTCTTTTTTAAACTACTGCATTAGTTTTATTAAATGTTCGTAATCTACATTTCACCTTTCCTCCCCAAATTACGTTCATCTTTGCGAGAGAAAAAAAAATTAGATGCCTAACCACAACTTTGGCTCACAGCCGCCTTCTGTCTCCAGCCCCTGCGAGGATGAGTTAGTGCTTTGTAGATGTTATCGATCTCCAGGCACAGATTGTCTGGCTGCATGGTCCTTGTGTCTCCTACCCCGCACTGCTCCACCCACCTGAGATCTTCCTTCCCTTGGCTGTCCCTCTACTTTTAAGCCTATTTGAAATGCAAAATGTAGAGCTGGCAGGTGTGGCTCCATGATGGCCCGCAGCCATTTATCACACAGTTCTCAATAAGCTAATAGCCCTAATGTGTGAAAATTGATTTCTGGGGTGAATGCAAAAGTCCCAGTGATTTACACTCTATTTCCAATTGATGAGGCTCAATTGATTTCAACGAGTACTAAAATATTTACCATAGTGAAAGGTAGGGGGAGGGCGTGTGGTGAAGGACTGGGAACAGGGTCATCATTCACAGAGAGGCATCTCAGCAGTGCTTATAAACAGCACCGTCAGCCTGTGGAAGGGCCCATCAGGAAATGAAGCATTCGGTGTAACAGGAAAACTACTTGGTCAGCATTTAGTTGCAAGAAGAAGGTAAGCAGTGACAAAAAAGAAGGAAAAACTGATGTGTCATAAACACAGCCTTCTAGCTTTGGGGTGAGCTAAGATTCTTATAATTCCCCTGACTTCTTGGAGAAATAACCCTAGGAAAGCACCTTCAATGCTGTGTCCTGCCAAGGCCAGTTTGAACTCCAGCTGCCTCTGCCCTCTGATTCTCACAGGCTCCATGACCTCCATGACAGCAAGGCTATGCTTAAGGTTAATGTGAAAACAAGGTCCAGTGAGCTTCCCAAATGCCTAACCACAACCACTATCTGCTCTGAAAGTGAAACCTCTCCAGACGCAGTTTCCCTTAAGATACATGTTTGTGCTCCACAGTCTGATGGTCAGGACACCCCAAGGGTAGCCACTGAGCGAGACAACACTTCCCACTACCTAATCCTCAAGTGTCGGTGTCCATTCCCCAATCTGCCCTAGCAGAGCAGGGCAGTGCATTCAGGAGAAGGTGGAGAAGGGAATGAGAGAGGAATGAAAGTTGAAGCACTCTCACAGTCTACAAGCTCACTTGCTTCTATTTTCCTGAGTCCCACAGAGAATGTATTACCCTTTTGCCCAGCCTCTTCTTTCACCTGAGCTTGAACCAACAAACCCAGCTCTCAGCTCCCACTGATCTTTCCCATGTCATCCTACCCTTCTCCTATTTATAAATCCACCCCTCCCCTCTCCCTCCCTTGCCTCTATAGGGTGAAAGTTCTCATTTACCAGATCAAAGGTTAGCTCTTGTCAGACCAAAATCTCTGAAATGCATGTCAGCAACTAATAATTTCCAAGTTCAGACCTGCCCCCATATCTTTCTTTGTCACTCAAAAGAAATTCAGGGTAGAGGCTTGCAAGCATTTAACAGAAAATACCAAACCCCAATCTTTTAGCAATGGGGTCAAGAAACAAAGTTCAGATCTAGATCTAAGTGTGAAACTACCAATAGTCACCAGGTAGTAACTTTTCTATGAGGCAAGGGACAGCTATGCAAGGGGGCTTTCACCTATCATACACTTCCCCTGGAGACCTTATCATGGGGAAGTGGAGGTGCTGCCCCATCACAGCCTTTATAACCCTGCCTGCACTGGGACTGCATCTGCACCTGTAAATCTTGACAGCATTTGAGTCCATATCTCCAGGTCAGTGCCAGCATGTGGAGCCAATATCCCCATAGTCCTCGAGTTTATCATGGCATGATCTATTCTGAGATCATCTCTTAGCAAGTGGTGGTATATTTTCCCCATAGGTCTGTCTTTTCTGAATTTTTGAAGATGCTGGCATAAGCAGAGTTTCTCTATTTCTTGTCATCCATCTACTCATACTGCTATTTACTCATAATGACAAAATGCTCTGGGGACTATGAAACAGCAATAAATAAAGAAAACACATTCAGCTAAAAAAAAAAAAAAAATTCCTATTCCTACAAACCTCCCAATACAGCAATGTCAGAAGATGAGGAGCATGACATGCACCAGGCTTAATGCACAGAGTACCATGACATAGCCCCCTCCCAGATCGACCACATTAGGCCACTTGTAGATGTAGTGCCAGGTCCTCAGCTGATGAAGCTCAAGATTACTTTGCTCGATCACCCAAATGAGAATCTGTTTTATAAACATTTTTTAATCATTAAAGGGAATAGCCACATTCTGAGCCCTAGAACCACTCCTCAGCTAATGCTAAGCAAGAGAGTGGTGCTGTTATCAGTTTAGAGCAGGTGACTCACTGAAACTTTAAACTTACTTTCAAAAATTCTTAGCAAACCCTCAATCTGCCAGCTGCAAAGGAATTTACTGGCCACTATTCACATTATTCACATTTGTTATTCTGTTCTTCTTGGAAAATGCAAATGAAAACACCAGCTTTGCTTTTCAGCAGTTTCATTTTCCTGCCTCAAGGTACTGTCCAATCTGACAGCTAAGTGTTGGGGCTGAACACTCAAAGCATCTCATTGCCGTACAGGTCTTTGTACTAGTATTAAAACCTAGCCCTTTGCTTTTCAACATACCAAATGGAAACAAATTCTCCCTTGGCTGTTCTCTTCTCATCCTGGCGCTCTTTGGCAGATCCTTCAGCAGAAAAAAGTTATTTGCCCAAGCAAAAATATTTCTTGCTGCTAGAAAAAGTGTCTTGCCAGCATGTTTGCTCTTCTCATTTCACTGCATTTTAAATGGCAGAAAAGGAGAGAAGAAGAGATATTAATACTGTCACCAAGTGTTTTTTGGTCAGTTACAGCAATGATGAGTTCAGTACAACAGCTGATCTTCTCACTCATCCTCTGATTTTCCAGTTCCCTGTTTTAGATGATTCCTTACTCTTCTTCTTAGTATATACAATTCAAATCATCCCTCCCATGCAAATTCAGGAGACAAGGATGTGTCAAAAAAGAAAAAAATGAATCCACAATAACACCCACATGTCTAGTGGGCAAAACCAAAACAATTCAGATTTCAAGGTTCCTTCTTCCTCTGCCACTGACCTACTCCATGACATCTAATGGAAGTCACTTCACCTGTCCCTGCTTTTTCTCACTTTTCTGAGAAGCTACAAATGTGTTGCTCTTGGAAAACTTGGTACAGTAAGCTCTCACCAGTGTAAAGTAGCACTAATTGTTATTCACCTTCACAAAAAGATGACGTAGTGTTTAATCAGCAAATGTCCCCAGTTGAGCTCTCTAGGTGAAAAATGATATGCAAGTGCAAAGTGTTTTTTAAAAATACTGGAAATACATTTTATAAATAATAAAAGAGAAGAAACTTCCATTTTAGCCTATGTCTGTTCCTCTGGCCATCCCCATTCCCTTTTCTCCTGCTCACTCTGCATAGCTGTATAGAAAATCAGAATCCAATCTCAGCAAATCCTATTGACTGTCTCCTGTCACTCACCTGATTAAAGGTTCCACTTACATCCAAATGGTTAGAGCCATGACTCTGAGCCATTCATAAAACTCATATTGAAGGATTAGCTTTCACAAACTTTGCCTTAATGATTATGCATTCTATTGATCAGTGGGGGAAACGATAAAAATTGACACCAGAATAAACTTTGAAGGACTGCTCTCGCTCAGCAGAACTAGGATCAATTTGAATCGACCAGGAGGATAGGGAAGGGGGGAAAAACAACCTCTCTCCATTAGCTGGGTGTAATCCTGATTAGCTAAATGTTTAGGTTTTTTCTCTCTGTCTCTATTTGACTGCTGAAATCCAACAGCATCTTAGTGTGATGCAGATTATCAGACCCTGAGGTTAACTCTCTAAAATGCATTGGTGTATGTTCATTCCACCTTTGCTCCACAGATAAGCCCTAATTCATGACTGCTTTGATGTTCAGATTTTCTTCTCCCTGTTTCCCAGTTTAAAACAATCCAACACACCACAGTGATTATTTTGCTCATGGAGAGAATAGGTATTAGTCACTGATAACAAAAAGGAAACAGCATGTTAATGTGACATTCATTCCTAAGGCCAACCAGGAATTCTTTGGTTTTCACTCTTGAAATTCTCCTCCAAACATTTTTGGGACAGCATATGTATACCTTCAGGTATCCAGCTTTGGCTAGCCTGCCTGAAATAGGAAATGACTTAAGAGAGAGGTGCCCCAAACTCTTGACTGCTTTTCTAAATATTTCACTTGGTTTAATAAAAGAAAAAAATTATCTTCTGCCCAGAAAATCTGGCACTCTCAAATCCTTAGACCATCATGGCTACAACAGTAATAATGACTTCATTACGTTGAGATGTGCAGTATTCTATTGAGCAGAGTGTTTTCCATCTTCCAGCCGGAACGTACAAATGCATATACAACTGCCTTTCAAAAGGCAATTGCAGGTTAGCTAAGGATACGCATTTCCACTTCCTCATATTCTTTGTATTTTACTGCCTAATCGCAATCATTGAAATGTCATTTCAACATAGTCATCATCAGTTCACCCCACCTGAACATTCAGCATTGCCAGTTCATAGTACTGAAGTTGAAATAGCAGCTGTAAAGATTAGTATATATATCTTCCCAATGTATTTCAGTTCCAGTGCATGTAGAGGAAGAACAGCAGGAGTTTCCTGAGAGATTTTACAACAAGGGCTGCATCCAGAACTTGGCTAACATCTCCCCATGAGTAGCTGTCGTATTCCAAGCAGTATGGATAAGATCCAGTCCAGGGAAGCAGATGTTTTTAATCACAGAACGGACCTTATCTAGAGCCCAGCCTTCATGGCCATTGGAGTCCAGCTCAAGTTTACATTATGCTAAGATATTTTCCCAGACTCAGTTCCAGGTGGTCACTGAAATCTAGGTCTCCTTTTTACTATGAGATTACTATGAGATTTACTATGAGAATGAGCAATCCGTTTTCTCTTGTTTGACAATCACACAAACTTTCTTATACAGTATCCCAGACAGTTGGGCTAGTCTGAGCAGGCAGGTCATCAAAAAAAAGAACTGAGAATGAACTGATAAAAGCGGCCAATTTGAAGAAGTAAGAGTCTTTCAATAAAGTCAGATGGCTAAGATAGAGTTTTCCATTAAAACATTTCTAGGGCTATAGAAATTAGGTAACTGTGCAACTGAGCAGGATTGATCTCAGTTAATTTTAGTAGTCAGAAAATGAGGTCTAGCCTAGATAATCCTCCAGCCTCTTTGCTGAGCCAATGGCACAGCCATCTCTCTGAGGTAATAAAACCCATCTGTTCTAGATACCTTTTGGGGAATGAAATGGCTCACCTTCTAACTAGCATATGCTAGACACCACCTCAGGGTAACAGGTATGGTCATCTGCATGGACCCAGAAAGAAGCAAAAAGTATGGACAAAACAGGCAGCCAAAGTCCATGTGATGAACACAGACAACCTTCAGAAATAATTCCTGGATGTGTTCAAAGACACAGGCTCAACAAAAAACCAAGCTGATGTACTCAGTAAAAATTTGGTCCGACCCAAAGATAAAGTTGGAAGTAAAGCGGATAACATGAAAAGGTGGAGTACTGTAGTTTCAAGTAAAACCACGGATGGATTAGATTGATCAGAAGCTACAGCCGGACATATTCAAACTAGCAGTTAAATACTCAAAAGTCATAGTAATTAACTGTTACAACAAACTGCTAGGAAATGTTATGCATTGTCTATTTTTGAAAGTTTGGACACTTTTCTGGAAGATGTGTCAGCCACTTATAACTAAATGGATTCAAACGGACTGGCCTCCTTTGCAGAAGAATTCAAGACTATGTGATACATCCCTTTGACCTTACATTTTTTTGAATCTATGAGAAGAGGCTTATGTCCATGATTGGAATAGAAAAGCCAGGTAAGAAAAGGTATCTTCTGACATATGCAATTTAAATAAAGACATAAAAAACTTCATACAACACTTGCAACAAATAAGAACAAGAGCTACCATAAATAAAAATACGCATAGTATTAACTGCATGCAAGTTGCAAGTAAAGATCAAGTCAGTGTCTTTTAATAGACCCTTTGAATGTTATTTATTTAAATAAGTGCTGTCCAGTATTTGTTCTACTCCCAAAGTTTTTTAACAGTTTCTAAAAGCTCTCAAAGCGATGAATTTAGAGTAGATGACATTCTCATTTAGATTGGAGGCCTGAAAGAATATATGGAAAATCATTAAGTTTTGTAGCAGACCAAAGAAACAAATCTATGGTTGAACTTAAAAAAAAAAAAAAAAAAAAAGATACTACTAACAGAAGTGATCCATAATGGATGCAAGTTGAGTAAAAATTACTTAATTGCTGACCTAGGGAAAATAAAAACAATAGCTGAAGTGTTCACTCCACACAGCAAAGCAGATAAAGAGAGATATATAGGGATGATAAACTGATTTGGCAAAATTCATTCCAAATCTATACATGATCAATAAGTCCCTGTAGAAATTGTTGGAATATGAGGTTGCTGGCATTCAGTAAAAAGACATTAATAGACATCTAAGTGGGTAAAATCATTTATTAACAACATAGTTTTAAAATCTTATGACATGACTAAGCCAGTTGCATTGGAAGCACTGCTCCATACTGGCACAAAGTATCGGTCAGACTTTTAAAGTAATTTCCAATAGTGCATCTTGTCTGAGTTTAATACAGTCCTACGGATGGCATGAAAGTGTGCTGACACAGCACGCAGACATCACTGTGCCTGGGCATTGTCTTTGGCCTATTTGTCAGTAAGAAATAAGAAGGAAGTGCTCCAGGGTATGAGTTTCACGGGAAGCTGGACAACAGAGATGCGAAAGTCCTTCTAAAACCAAACGGTAGTTCTGCTTCTAGCTCTTTTGGGAACCTCAAGGGTTCTCAAACTTTGAACCCCAAACGTGTTTTCTGTTTCAAATCGTTCCTTGGTTATTCCCTGCTCACCACACCTCAAGCTACTGGAAAAATATCCACCCAATAATGAGCTGAAATGGTGAACGCTGAACTAAGTGGCAAGCTAACCCGTCCAGACTCTTTATCAACACCACTGAATCATTTTGACCAAGAATGGAAGTTGTTGGGGAATGATCACAAGGACAGGCTTCATTTGAGCTTTTGGGACATCAGTGGATAGTGGGGTGAATATTTATCTCTCTAAAAAGCAATAAGGAAAAAAAAAAAAGTACATTCCCATCACAGTTGCCAGTGATAATGGATGCTGTGTGAGCTAAAAACCCAGCAGTTAAAAGCTACATTTATTATCACTCTATCTCACACCACCAAATTTATGATCCCTTCCAGACCTAAAACATCAAAGCAGAGCAGGAGTCAGAGCCTTTTCAGACTGTTAGTTTTTTTCTTCTTCTTTTCACATAGATTGCTTTATTTATTTTTTAAAAGGAGGTGGGCATTAAAACCAAAATCTGACCTTTGATCCCCTGAGGCAACTCATTACTTACAAGGGCAAATAGGGAGCTGAAAGTTTTTCCTGCATGAAACCGTAAATAATTCTTACATACGTCCACAAATCACTCTAGGTTGGTAAAGTAAATAGTAATTGGTGGGTTTCTCCCTAGAGGCAGGTCTGAAGGGGGTTGTAGATTAGAGTTAGGGATTTTTTGTTTTAAAAAAACCAAACTTTAAAAACCATGTTCCCCTCAGCTCAGTGTTCCAGATGCTCAGGTAACATGTGAAGTTTTGGAGGTGTGCGTATGGTAGGGTTGTAAGGAGGGGAAAGGTGTGCTGGTTTTCTTATTGTTTAGTAACTTCTCTTGTTGGAATTTAAGAGATTCACAACTTTAGGGCAAAGGGGAGTATTAAAAAAATTAAATGCCATGTATATACAACAGCCTTTTCTGTGTATTTTCAACAAGGTTTAAAGAAGGGACCTTCTTCACACCGCCTCCTGTAGCTCCACTGATTAGTTGGAAGAAGTAGCAGACTATTGCCTCACTGCCCTGCTTTTTTAATATGGAGCACATGTTACCAACTTACTTTCACTGTTAGATAAATTTTATCCAAAACATCTGAACTCTACCCAAGTTCAAATACCTTTTCAACCATCACTGTTTCAACTATTACCAAAATTACTTTATTCAGTAACAGTCATATACGAATAAAATATCCATATAAAAGGAAAATATCCATGCTTGTTACTAGAAGAATACAGTTGTTACAGCAGACCAGCTAATCGAGTGAGAAAGTACACTAATATTATCAACACTAGTTGAAATCTTCCCATGCTGGACCAATCAGACCTGCCTGTCATCAAAACAGGATTGCCCAGTGGTGCACTGACACAGTGCAGTGAATCTCTCTGCTAGAAAATTATTTAAGAGCTTGCTGATAGCGTGCCAAAGCAAGCCATCAAATGCAGATTAGTCCTGTGCAAAACACAGCAACCCCAGAAAAAGGGATGTGTAACTGTTAGACTTTGATGAGAAAGGTGAGAGTTGTGAGGATAGCAAGAAAACCGAGTAGGAAACTAGATGTTTATAAATGCGACTGTCACATTTCTACCTGCATGGACTGACTACAGCCACACACAGTTATTTGCAAGGAGAAAACTGGTCCCAAGCCTGGCTCTATTTCCAAGAAAAACAACAGGTCATAAATCTGTATTTAATAATTGAAACAAATGGCCTGACTTTCAGCCAGGCTGAGCACAATGCATTGAAGAAACCTAAAGTATTGATTAAGACATGGGATTTTTCTACCTGGACTCTGACTTCTTTGAAACCTTCAAAGTCCAGTGCTAAAGCCACAGGGAGTTTCATCTTAGACAAGACTATGTTTGAAGTTTCTTACGTTTACCTTCCAATCTCCTCAGTCCCAAGATCTAAGGCCTGCTGCACTCTGCAGCACGTGCCAAAAGAACCGCCAAGGGCTCTGCTGAGGACCCAGAAGACATTACAGTAAAATACGCAGAAGTTGCACTAACCTTCTTCAAATGCAGCCTCTTTCATTACATACACTATATCAGACATAGTCGGTATATAAAATTGCAGTAACTTGCACTACTGAAAATCAGAGGAGCGGAAACACTTGGTGTTTCCGCCACTGTGACCTACAGCTTTCCCCCAAAAGATTTACACCCTGGGGTGGGAATGGCAAAGCCATACGTGAGGCTGGTCCTGAACTGCTGTTTACATACAGAATTAGTAAGGTAAACCAAACCAAGCGTGGGTTTACTTTTAATAAACTGGGTTGAAAAATACCATCCATTTAAAGTGTGCTTCACAAGGAGTTCAGTCATCCCGCCTGAAATAATGGCAATCCAGGCCTTTATTTTTTAAGTATATAACAATAAAGTGATTTATTTTCAATCTCCCAGTGAATCAGGAAATTGTTGCTATTCCCAGTCAGGGAACAGAGACAAAGGAAGATTAAACACCCAAATATCACAGTAGAAGCCTTTGGCAGAGTAGGAACTGAACTCACCCCTCCTTTCTGCAACGTAGCTCATCTTCTTAAACATCAGACCATCATTCCAACCCTCACGTGATGCGTAGACACATACGCCTTCTGCAGGGCTCGAAAGCACAAAGGCAGCAGCTAGTAAAAGATTCCTGCTGGCCCAGACTCAGATCCTGTCTGGACTGAGGGAACAGGTTTCTGATTTCAAAAGGAGCTGAGTTGAAGTTGCTTTCCTTCAGTTGCAACCTTTTTAACAAAACAGAGATTTTTCTCCAGCAAGTAAAGCCATAAATCAGGACATCTCCTGAGGTTCTTTTTTTTTTTCCTCCCTTTTTTTTCCTAGTTAGTGTGCCCTCCCTCCCCTTTCCATCCCTCCAGACTTACTTCATAAACATTAGCTTTCAAGCATCTCTTCCCCCAGAGGACATATCATAAACATCATGTTAAATATTTAGAACAGGAAACCACCTCACTTTTCTAGCTACATAAAAGCTATCTTGGGAGGGTGCATTTTCTGTTCTTATGTCTTTTATTTATTTATTTCCTAGTGCAGATCATTTCAATAATCAGTACATTTACCAGGGACATTTGACAACAGTGTTAAAAAGCACCCCTGTACCTGGGCAAAGGCAAACGCTACCAGACACTTCAGGGATAGTTAGTGCATCTCCAAAGCATCCCGCTCCTTGCGGTACTTTCGCAGGCCTTGGATACTCACTGGTGTAACTACAGAGCTTGGAAGAGGGACTCAGCTACAACAAACTAAGACCACTTTGCAGCATTCCCAGCATCCGCTTTAACGTCCAACTTCCAGCTTGCTTACCTTAACTTTCCTAAGTGTCCCCAGGAACCACTAAGTTAACATGCAGCAAAGATGTTTAATAACGGCCAAGCATTAAACACCACCAAGTACCCCTCGTGCTCAGTTGTAAACACTGGCAATTCCAGGCTCGATTCAAAGCCAGCGGGAGTCAAAGGCATATGGCACAAAAGCCTTTTTGACGACTCTCCTGTGAAATGCCCCACACCCTCACCCCGTCTGGATTTATTTATTCAGATCCAAGGCAAAGGGTCCAGTCTCAGTTTCAGGCTGTCCCTTCCTCATCTGCACCACTCCTCCGTGCCTCTCATCCCTCACACATACGTGGCAGCACCTCAGGACGCCGGCCACTTTGAACGCTCTCTCGAACACGATAACCCTCAAGCGTTTACAGGGCTGTTTTCTCTTCCCGTTCCTTCCTTCAGAAAGGTGGTGGCAGCAGCCTGGGGCTCTTCAGGTCCACGCACACCTAGGACACGTGCCTGCCCTGCGTGACAGGGGTGCAGTCACAGCAGTGGCTCCAGGCTGGGAGCCGGGTGTGCTCACAAGAAGGCATTTGCTCAATCACTGGCTGTGTAAAACAGCGGTTTCCTTTCTTTTCTGAGAGAAAAGGGAGAGGCCAGATGGGTAGACATCAAGGGGGAACTCAGATGGAGAGCAGCCAGCTGGATCACGCTGGCCTGGTCTGTACGCTTGTAGGGGCAGGGACTCCGCCACCCTGCCACGGCAGTGCCTGCAACAGGGACCCTTCTGTAGGGCGGCACTGCCCTCACACACACACTGACTGTCACTGAAGTGCAGCTGAGACCCAAAGCTTCAGTCATCCCGATTCTTTATACTCTTATGAGATTTCACAAAGCTAAGCCAGAAACAAAAAATATGTATTTCTCCCAAATAGCGTGACCCTGTGGCCATGCCCACCACACCATCCAGGACTTTGTTCAGTCTCCCTTTGGAAATTCCCAACTAGTACAATGACTCCTCCGGCAGACAAATCCATGCCCAGAAAAATCTCCCCTTTTCATACCTACTCACTGTTCCCAGCTACTCTTGCAGCCCACGTTTCACTACTCTTTTGCCTATTCTGCGCATATGCCGATCAAGTGCTGGCCTCTTACCCCATCCGTGCTGCATATTGCTCATCTAAACTAAATCTACTGAACTCAAAACCTTTCCCCATAAGTTGGTCTCTGTGGACCTTTAATGTTAATTTACTTTCTTCTATGCTTCCAAATTTTGAGAAGAGGCTGCCCAAAATGGGATGCAGTAGTCCAAGCAGCCATCTAAAGCACCAAAGCCACAGAGAAAAGAAAGCAAAAATCAGTACTGCAGCACCCAAATTACCTTTTTCTTCCATAGCACATTGCAAGGTCACAGTAATTCATTCTCCGCCATCACCCCCTTCATTCCGCCTGGCTGAAACTCAGTTCAGCTTCAGGGGAAGGCAGTGCAACAGTTTGGCAAACCATAATGTCCTGCTTGAATCCTGTTTTGAAGATTTAAAAGGTGCAAAGGGCTTGATGTTGGTTTTTCAGATGTGGACAAATCTCACCCATTGTACATAGGTGAATCAAATTTTCAGTGATGCAGACTGAAAATCCTTGCCAAGTATGCATGCAAGAGAAAGAAAAACAAAGATCATAAAGATTTATAGATTGCTTTAAAATGCATTCACCCTAAACCATGAGCTGCTCCTAAAAGCACTACCAACCCAGCTGAAAAGTTGTATGTACACGAACGACTCATTTTGCTGGAACGAGTGCTTTAGTGAAGATCAACAGAATTAACGAGCTAAAAACTTCAGGGTATTAGTTCAGTACCTCACAACAACAATAAAATTAAAAGTTTTATGTCTTAGATTTATATGTTTAAAACTAAGAAGGGGATAGGCTCTAAGGACATACGGGACCATAGTGGTCCACTCCTTCATGCTCACACATAACACATCTCACAGAATTACATTAGTTGGTTTCTGTGAGGTCCACAATTCTGGCTACTTCAAAATATATCACTTCGAAAAGAGAAATCCAGTAGTGTAGAACTTCAACTGTGCAGGGGTCTAGATCTTCATGCATACTTTAACCAGAGTATCCAAACTTCAAGCTGGCGAAACAGAGCTAAGAAAATCTCTTTACAAGAACAAACCCCCTTGCCACAGTCTAGTGCTTCCTGCTTTTAGTTAGGCTAAAAATGAGGAGAAATAGCAGTCTCTGTAACATTAAAAGCACATCCACTTCCACTAAGTCAGAATCGGGATCATGAATAGAAGTGTGCAAAAATAAAATGAGCAAACATCAAAAAATAACAACAGATCATATTTTGTGATCATTTTGTTTCAGGCAGGAAGGCTGAGGCTGGTTCTAATTTGAATCTAACCAGTTGGCCAGGCCCTACGTTATATATTATCTTTGGAATGTGAGTCATTTTGTTGGCTTAGTTATTTCTTCTTCTGTAACATGGCACTCCTGACTGCAGTGGTATGTGGGAGCTATTTTTATTGGGCAGTAGTGAAAGGAAGTGATGGATAGAGCTGGTTGGGAACGTTTCAACAAAACATTTTTTCATTAGAATTTCCTAGTTGCTCAAACGTGAAGTTGTTCACACTGAAATGGCTGGTTCCAGATAATTTTTTTATTTGAAAACAACGCCAGAAAAAAAAATTCAAAATAGCCCGTTCTAGTGTTTCTAATCAGAAAGTTCAACTGCTTCAGCCAAAATAATTTTATTTTGAAATTAAAAATCAAAGTCAAAATGTTATTGGAGAGAGACCAGCCAGGCCTGACGAAGGAGCCATCCAAAGTATGCAAAGCCAACTCTGTCCCCTGCATAAGTATGCACCTGATATTTTTTTCCCTTCAGATTTTAAGCTCTTAAAGGTTTTCAAGGCTTTCGCTTTTCATCTCAATTCAGAACAGTAGCTCCCTTTTTCACGGCCTCTTCAAGAGTTTCAGGAACATCAAAACTTTCCCCTTTTTTTTTTTTTTTTTGGCAGAACAAGCAGCACACTGTATGAGCTGGGGGTTGGAAAGGCAGAGTCCTTGAAATACTTCCTGGTCAGGGTCATCTTGGTGCTGTAGCATGCAGTCCCTACATGATGTGGTGCGGTCAAATGGAGATGGTAAACCACATGCTGGAAACCTACCAGTCCCAGGTGCCCACAAAAGCCAAAAATTAAAAGGGTGTATCCTCAATGGATGACCAGCCACTCCTGAGACCCTGCCTTTCCCTGTGGGGTTTTCGTAACAGCTTTCAAAAGCACGGCCAGCTACATCTTAAGCAAAGCTGGCCAGTGATCTAGGAAACTCTTCAATTATAGATGAGCACCAATAAACAGCCAGTGATTTGCTGGAAATTATGAAGTATAAATAATTGAGAAGCAGGGAGTTGGCCCAGAGGTACCCTTCTCTCTTGCTGATTCGTCTTAATGCATTTCCTTGATGCAACTCCCTGCTGTGTACCTAACGCTGTAGGGAGCAGCAGGATAATGGCCCTTGAAGAATATGCTGACCTGCTTGTACAGAGAGTTATAAATATATGAACATCTACCAAACTGAAAGGTGCAACTAAGGAAAGGGGGCTAACCCAGCGAGCCCAATTTTCACCCTACTTCCAGTATGGAAATCAGTAATCTTACCTGAGTACACAGGGCTTCTCCAGTCCCAGTGGACAACAGGGTCTGGCAGCTGCTTGGGTGAAAGAACTTAAGTACATATTTGCTGCTGCTTTTTCATGGCATCATTGAACAGGAGATTTGATCAGTGCAGTGCAGGAAGCTGTCCTCAGTCATTTAATGGGCTGATGCTCAGAGCCATCCTGTGAGAGGAGAGAGTTAACTTCAGCGATCCTGATCTTCCAGCCTCGATAGCTACGGTGTGCAATAGCTTTTCAAATAGGCGAGTCCCAAAATGAGGGAACGAAGCCTTTCCTGGGGTCACAACTCTTGGTTAGGGCATGTAACAAATGCAAAAAGCTGAGTCTGCAGCTCAGCAGGAACCAAAGACAACAGCACTGCAGAGAAGTTTCTTCCCAGGTGAACAGGGCTTCAGCCAGAGCTTCTCCCTTAATGCAAAGGGAAAAAATCCCTTGGGAAAATAGACCAGAATTTTCACCTTTGAGGCATTTCTATGGAGTCTGTCAGATGAGAAAATTGTATCAGAGAGGATAATTTCCTTCTGTGCAGCTGGGTCAGAGATAATGGAAAAAAGCTAAGTGAATGTACAGCAAGGACCACAAAGGATACTCATAAAGAATCAAGAACACCTCCCCATGCTCAACCATGTATGATTCTAAGGGAATTTTCTTGTTAATACCCATTAGCTAGCAGATGTCTCACATCTTGATGCTTATGTACTTTTAATCTGTTTAATAAAACTGTGGATGCTGTCACAAACCATATAAAATCTTTCGTACTACAAAAATTAAAGTCTCACTGATAACTTGTAGCAATGGTTCCCATTCAGTGGCAAGCTACTAGGTCATAATCATATTTTCTCTTACGAGCTTTAAACGTGTCACCGTTAAATTTAGTGAAAACCTGTTGGCTCTTGCACTGAAAAAGAAATGCCTGAGTTATCTCAGGCCTAAAAGATGGGAACAGGAAAGACAGACATTGGAAGACAGAAAAGAAGGTGCTTCATCAGGAGAAGTTTCTGTTAAGACTTTCAAAGCTGCTAAGGAAACTGGAAACTGAAGTATGGGATGAGTGAGATCTAACTTAGATGTCTAAAACAGAGGTGTCTAATTCAGAGCTAATTCCCTTGTATTTTCCTCATACCCTTGGCAAACAAGCAATTTACCTTACTGTAAAATGAACATCTAAGACCAGGCACATGAAGTGCCCTCTGGAAGTGTCTGATTGTCCCCACTGACTTGCAGGAAGTGACATGACAATGCTCAGACTTTGACTTCCAAATTTTAGACAGGTAAAGGAAGGAGATTAAATGGACTGTCTAAATACTCTTAAGACACTTTTCCAGTTCTATCATAACAGACAGGTCACTGTGAATACTGTGCTGCTCCTTTGAGGTCCATAAAACTCACACCCACTGGGAAAAAGAAGAAAAACAGAAATAAAGAAAGAAGGAAAGAGAGAAAAAAAACCCAGAAAAAAAAAGAAAACCAGAAAGCTAGTGGGAGAGAAGGCTGGGGATGGCTACTGCTTTACTCATGACACTCAGGTCCACCTGACCTCAACCCTTTTTCACCAAGAAAAGCTCAGACATGTGGGGATTTCTAGGGATTCCTTTAGGCAGCAGAACTAGGCTGGCACGTAAGGAGGCAGGATTTCAGAGAAGGTATTTTACCTATTCTTCTAAAGGGCTTAGTTCACGCTGAACTATTCCACTCATTTGTGGCATAATATTATCTTTTATATGAAGATGATGACAATAATTTTAAAACGTCTATGTACGTACAGTTATAAACAGAGCAGTTGGGATCTCCTGGGAGAAGGATCACCTTCTCATCCCATTTGCACAGCACACAGCACACCAACATCTTGCCACGTGATAAAGATGCACGACAGCTTCGTGAGCAAATCAAGCAGATCTTCACAGAGGGGTAAATTTCGCTTTTGGGCCTAATCAGGATTTCTGATTAAAGAAAAGAGACTATATTCTGCCCCTGCAAATGCACAAGCAGTCCCCCGGGCCCCCTCCTGCTCCTGTGCGGCAGCAGGGAGCGGTCTGCAGGAAAGCAAGCTGTACGAGAGGAGACTTGAAAAGGGATGGGGCGGCCACAGGAACCACAAAATCCTCCTGGTCTGACGAGGTGGCTGCAGAAGGGAACTTGGAGCTGGCAGTGTCTCCAAGGCCAGCATCAGAGCAGGATGGGCTGATGAAGTCTGAGTAGATGCCACAGCTCGTAGCTTTTAAGATCTAAGTAAATAGTGTAAAGGGACATGGAACCAGGGCTCGGTATGCAGATTTTGCTCCATTACATTTTTGAGCTGTTTTTTCTCTTTTCACTCCCAGCTATGGAAGACGCCAAAGCTGTTAAATATCAAGCGTGTATAATGGGAATCCCATAAGCTGGGGGAATGGCCAGGATTCAAGGATATGTCCAGAGTAGAAAAAAAAATATTAGAAAGAAAAGAAAAATACGAAAGAAATAAGCACAGAGACGTGGGTGGAAGAGAAGGAGGAGGAGGGGAGAGATCAGACCCACGACTTCTCATCAGCTATTCTGTTTTTCAGGTCACAGCTTAATGGCACCAGCATTTTTTTTATTATTGTTGCTCTTATTATTATTAATTGTAGCTCTTATCCTTGGTCCTAAGAACGCATACAGGCCCTTTTATGCTAGATGCTGCACATGAGCATGCACACTTTTGGCCAGAGGTCTCGTCTGCAGCTCCCGCTGGGCTCTGCAAGCTGTGCTTTGTGCAGAGCACAACATGCTCCCAGCCCAGCATCAAAGGAAGGGGTCCCTCAGGACCTCACCCCTGCACTCCTCAACCCCTCTTACAACACCACGGCCACTGGAGGAATCTTGGCCCTGAACTGCTGCATGTTGCACTACTTTCTTTTAAACACACTTTCTTTCTGGATACAATACTGGGTCATTAACGCAGCGAGACGAAAAACAAGCTCCTACCTTAAGGTCTGGGGGTGACAGTGTTGTGTACGACCGGATGGGAGGCTATGTCTGAGACTGGATGTCAAGGCAGGATACAGTCATAAAATGAGACAGGGGAAGAATCTTAAGTACAGTGTTTTTCAGATGATGCTGAAGACTCCCCCAGTCAGTCCCTGATAACTCGGTCATGTTTTCCAGACTGGCTAGCAACCCCTTATCACACAGGATTTCTCTTATTGCAGCCTCAAACCTCACAGCCTACATACAAAGTATGTACGCGATCGTCTTTTCCTACGCTACTTGTATGCTTTTAGGACACCGGCTGAAGTGGGAAATCCCACCGTTGCCCCAATCCACTACAGCTGCAAGGATCAGGTATGAAGAACAGTGTGGCTGGGAGAAAGAAAGGGTTTCGCTATTGCTCGGGCTCCAGCAGCAGTGGCTGGAGGAGGCTGTAGGTAGCAAGGGCGCCAATGGGATCGCTCAGTACTAGGAACAGTCTCACATTTTAACAGTCAAAAGCTATTAGCACCTGCACTGAAGGGATAACAAACATACTCAGCAAAGAACCTGTCTTTGTGTCCGCTCCTATCTTGGAGGCAGGTTCTTTGTTTCCATCCCAGCCTAGCACTATCAGTTGGGATCCTTAGCTACGTAATTCTGGTTACTGAAACCATGCCTCAATATTTTCCAAAGACATTATGCTTTTTATTTTCTCTCCCTAGGTATTGGTATTTAGTTAGCAGCTTACACAGGCCTTGGAGAAGCACAGGTTGCAGGAGGGAATCCTCTGAAGAGGTAATAGAAGAACCAAACAGAAAACTCACAGTAAAGAACGATAAACTGAAGTTACAGCAGCTCATGTTACTTCACTAAAGATTGAGGTGAACTTAATAAGATGACACTAGTCTTGTGTTATTTTTAAGCATGTTACATAAACTAGATATTACTTTCTGCATTTTAGAGATGGCAGAATTGAGGTACAAGGCCAACTAAGTGCTTTATCCAAGGCTACAGAAATCTGAGGCAGAAAAAGGACTCAAACCCTGATGCTCTGTGTGTTTATCTTAACAGCACTAATCCCAAAGCAGACCCTTGGAAGTCATTAACGTACCTTCAAAATCATTATATCTGAAATATACTATGACATTTTGGCCTGAGGATGGTCATTCTTTCAAAAGCATTTTCCGTGTAAACACGACCTTCCTTTTAAGAAGTTTAATCAAAAAAAAACCCCAAACAAGCAAGCATAAAAAAACCCCCAACTAAAGACCCCAAAAGAGAAACGGAGACTCTGAGCCTCTCTCATAATGAAGTGCTCCCAGAAGCTGGCACTTCACCACAGAGCACACACTTGCGCACCACATATTTTGCAAGCCTGCAATACAATTGGCAACACTGTAGATGGATAAGAGAACCAGAACGAAAAAGGAAAGGCTCTTCCCTTCTCATTCCAGTGTATTTGGCTTTGTGTAGGAAACATTATGCAACAGGGGCAGGGGGAGGAAAAGCTATTTTTATTTCCTCAGCCACTTGTCTAAGCAATACACCAGCAAATGCAACTTTGTTCAAGTCTATCAATAGTCATAAAGAGGCTCCTCCCTCTCGCCAGCATTTCAGTTTCTGCTGGTTTGCTTACTTTGCACAGGTAAATCTGAAGTACAGTTGCTGAATCCCAGATGAAGCTGTCTGATCTCAGCATAGCTCTTATTAAACAAGCGACTGTTTTCACTCCATCAGTCAATGTCAAATCTCAGCCCGAGAGCTGGACAGGAAAGTACACTGCGAAACCCCATGGCTTTGGCCCCAACGCACTGGCCAAGTCCTGAGGGTCAGTACCAAGGCATGTTTCTGGAAGTGGTTTACATCTTGCACAACAAAAGAAGGACAAGGAGGAACAAAAAAATACTCCCCTCATTGTATCACTAAGAAACCTGATGGGGAGCTGCCTCGCCCCTTAACAGTCTCAAATTCATAATGAAGATTCAGGAAATAAAGGAACAGTTTAATAGGAGGACATGATGCAGTTAAATACACTGAAAAATGATGGACAACTGTATTTAGCAACACAGTATGAATCATTCCTTCTTCAAAAACCATCTCCTCTTTCCTTACCTTCTTGAAACCACACCTCCCCCTGACTCAGGCAAAAGTCTGCAAGGAGAAAAAGGGTATTTCTCCCCCTTCTTTTTCATAAAATAATCCATTTTGCTGCTTCAGATAAGCTGCTATTCATCTTGAACCTGTCCATCCCTCCCACTGGGAGCTCCAGATGGATTTACCAGCTAATCCAGTTTGTAGCTCCTGCCAGCCATGGCATTCCAACATCCCCTTACACAAAGCTGGGGAAAATTGACTGTGTACATGTGTGTGTGACAGAAAGTACATGTATGTTTGTGCATGTGTGTGCATATGTGTGTGTTCAGGCCAGAAAGGGAGATAGTGACCAAGAAATTACATTAACTCAAAAGTCCCTTTCTACTCTCACAGCTGAACTAAACCTCCAAGCTGAGGAGTGCAGAAGCTCTAGCAGGAGCAGCTAAATAAAGGAAAATGATACTAACAGCAAAGTAGCATCAACTCAGCAGATCTCCTCCATGCCCCCAAACTTTCTGGCGCTGGTGTGAAGGCAATTGTCTGAGATAATCCCCAAGATCCTCAGAAGATGTAAAATATGGGCAGCCACAGCAGAGCGTCACACAATTTTACCACAAAGTCTTGCAATATTCAGTGACAGTCCTGGTTCACTTAACTCCCCTGCCTGCCAGCAGTTTCTTCCCCTTCCCCTGGGGTCAGGCAGTTGGTTACGTAAAAAAAAAGAAAAAAAAAGAAAAAAAAAAGGTGGCAAAGATCAAAACTGCTGTTGCCACAACCGCCACATGTGACTCAGGCAGCAATGCCCAGTTCACAGGGAATAAAGATACAACTGAGGTAAAAAGAAACAAAAACAGTCTGATGCTGCTTGTATAATATTATCGTCCCAGTATTTTTGCCTACAGTGCAACTGAGGTTAAAGCCATTGCCTTAGTAGTAATAGTGCGACATTGGGGCCATGCCTCCAAAAAAGCATCACTTTTCTAGGAAGACATTTCTGACAGCTCTGCCTCCAGATTCCTCTACCTCGATAGTAAGACAAGACTGTTGGAGAGGCTGGGGGAGTAAAGGCGAGTGAGTATTTGGAAGAGCACTTAAGGAGCCTAAGTACAGACACATGAAGAGGAGGCGTGTGCATACCGGTGAGAAAAGCCTGTGGAAGTGTGTCTCCTTGGTGAGTGCGGAGACATGTTGGAGTGTTTGTGTGCTGTTGCAAGCATATGGGATTGTTTCCAAAATGGCTTCAAATCAATGGGTCAACCCATCAGTTGCTAAGCCCCTACCGCTTTGGGTTCACTATTCCTTTATGGAGGGCTGCTGTAGCCGTACCGGGAAGGTACAACAGCAGAGAAGCACACTAAGTGGGAAATGAGCAAGTGTCACGAAACAAAATCAATAGCCTGGAGCCAAAGCTGTTTCTCCCCCTTTCCTGTCTCCGATTTGTGTGCGTGCGTGCATGTGTGTGTGTGTAACTCCAGGGCTTCTTTACCTCCTCCATTCCCTTCTTTCCCCGCCACTGCAAATGTTGCAGAGCATAATAATGAAAGCTGGTGTCCAAGCCACCAGACAAGCCCATCACTGCAATCAGAACAACTGCGAGAGATAGTAGCCTGCAGGCTCATCAAGCTGTCCTGATGCTGGCCAGCCTCGTGCACATGAAGATGCCAATCTCGCCTCTCTTCCATCCCTCCTCCTCCTCTTTGGCAGCCCAGTCTCCTCACCCTCCTCCCCCTGCCACGCTCCCCTTCTCGCCCTCCCCCCTTCCCTCCATCCATGCACAGCACCAGAGGAACGCCAGCCTGGGCCACATCCCAGCCGCTGTCTCTTAACGATTCTGATAGAAAATGCCCAGCAGGCTGAATCTTTCCTAGAAAAGCAAGGGGAGGTCGGAAGGCATATGGTTGCTGTCCTCTAAGCTCTGGGTGACAAGGTCTGTGATGCTGCATCCTTCCCAGGCGGAAAGGGGAAAAAAAAGAGAGAGAGAAAGAGAGAAAAATCGCCTGCTTGGGCTTTGGGAAATCACAAGCTACTCCCTGCAGTGAGTAAACCTCCGTGACCCTGTGCCACACTGTTGGGCACGTATCACACCACGCTGGCATAGCAGAGGCTGGCCTTGTCTTAAAATGAGAATTTAAAGATGTAGAGAGTCTGAAATCTCCCGGTATTTTTTAACACAGTCATGGTCCAGTCTGCCCTCTGGAGTGAACAAACATCTGGCTGCCTCTCCTCCCTGACCTAGAATCGCAGGTTTTTAGGCACATTTAGTACTAAAGCTGAACCGCAAGGAGAGGACAGAAAAATACCCCAGTATCTTTGCAACTTCTATTGCCACCGTTGGCAGATGTTTTGCTCAGTTCCACTCACCAGGTTACTTAAAACCCTGCTGGAACCAGGAGTTACCCTACTGTTTACTCAGCTAGCTGCGCCGAATGCCTAGGCTGTTCTTTACGGTAAGAACAACACGGTCTCTGGAGAATGAGATCACCACTGCATGGGAAGGTGAAGGCTGGCACGCAGGGCTAAGGGCTGCATTCTTCTCGGAGACTCACTCTTCCACCAGACAACCAAATTCGGTGGCTGCAAAGAAGCAGGACAATGCTTCTTCCACTCGCTTTATAGAGTCTATGCAACACCCTCAGTCCTAGCCATCTATACTATTGGCATCTGCAATTCCAGGTTGCATTTTGCCCCGAGGTACAGGATAAGTTTAGGATATTACACCGTAGGACTTTTACAGGGTTGTCTTTCAACAGCAGCATGTTCTCATAAAACACAGAATGGAACGACACATACTTCCGCATTAAATGAGCACAAGGGCTCTTCTTTCATACAAATGATTTCTCTAAACATATGAATTCACTGATCTCTCTTACTACACCAACATAAAGTTTCTCTCCGAACCGTAGACCTCACCTTTAATAATCAATATTTCCCTTCACTTGCTCAGCTTTCAAGGTCATATGTTGAACAGATTAATCACACTTTTAGAAATCTCTTCCTCTTAAGACTGATGCTAGCACTGACATTATGCGGAATTTAAAGCAAAAACACACCGAACAGGGCTTGGGTTTGTCTTCCCGATGGAACGTTAGGCCAAGAAAAAGAAACTGCTATTTGTCCAGAGTAAAAGGGCAAATAAAATAATTTCCAGGCTCTTAAAGAAGCTATTACATATACTGAAGTAGAAGAAAAATTACTTGATGACAGTAGCCTTTTAAAGTTCTACAGAGAGCAGGAGCAATAAGCAGTTAGCCAAAGGCTATCTGTATTCTGCTACTCTTACATGTGCTCGTAGCTCCTGCTTTAGAAAAGTCCATTCACAATCATGACACTGTATTCATAACACAGAACAATTACCTGTAATCCTACACGCCATCATCTCCACTGATTCCATACAGTAGCTTTTAAAAATATTTATCTAAATGGGATTCGAGCATGCCGTAATACTAGCCAGCACTGGAATGCAGTGCAAACTATAAGCAAAGTGAAACAGAAGAAAAGTTTGGGAACTTTTTTCAATGCCTTTTCTTTTAAAGAAAAAATATCTCTATTATCAAGATGATTTGTGTTTTAGAAGCAGAGAAATGGATTAGTTATACCAAATGCCAGTGAGCACCATCACCCCTAGGAAAGCTGTGGCTAGCCACAGCACTAAGCAAAATATCTGCTACAGCTGGGCTTCAGCCAGAGTCTTCATACCTGAATTGGGAACGCATTGCTTTGCACAGCACTGATTCTAGCGGGAAAACCCAAGAGCTCACCAACCGTAACAGCCCAGATCCGTTCAGTCTCAAAGATGGACTTCAGATCCAAATTTTTCAGCTCCGATATGGAACTGAAAGGGGTTTGTACCTGGAAATGATCTGAATGGAGCTCACCCCACTGGGAATCTTCAGTGAGGTTTTCCTTATGAGATTCAACACTGTAACAGGCTGACATCTCTCAAGACCTTACTGGATACCCATCATGGTTTGGCCTTAAACCTGAAGTTTAAACATCTAGCCTTACCACCCACTCCAGAGCGCTACTCTACTGTTAACCACTGCTTTACCTTCAACAGCACTTTCACCCAAGGATCTGAGAGCACTTTAGCAATCTCAGAGATAATAGTTCCAAACATCCCCTTTCCTGGAGGCAAGTAAAGCTTATTGCCCTTCTGTGGCAGACAGATACATTACTCACAATGAGTTGACATGAGATGGAGAGGGTCAAACAGTGATGAAGTGGCAGTAGTTTGGAGTAGAACCCAGAAGTCCAATAGCCCAGACCCTCATTTAATCTACTAGACTTCAGTATAACCAGTTTTTGTGTTTCAGAAGGAAAAGCAGAAGAGTAACGACTGTGACTTACCAAATCTCTAAATAGAAGTGGGGGGGAAAAAGTATGCTAGGTTGTCTGACTATTACAAAATGGTGAGCACTTCTGCATTCATTTCTCTTGCCGTGTCACTAAGAATTACAATCTGCCTAAATGCCTAAGCACATTGAGAACATATAATAATAATTATAGTGTCAGAATTCCCTTGGAGATCTGAGCAAGATCTTGTTTCCTAAAGTAGCTCAGGGAGAAGAGATTGCAACTACAATTTGCCCATTCTTTCGTAAGCACTAAAAATTGGGATGCATTTTCAATTCCGGCTGAAGGGGCAGACAGGAGCCACCTGCACAATGCTCCTGATAGTCATGACCTGTTTGTACCACTACAGCAAGGGCAAGTGATGATAGATTCTGACATCGCTCCATAACGGAAACTCCTAAGATTTGTGTCCAGAGCTCTTGGAAAGATGAACAAAACTCGAAGTCTAGAATACCTGAACGTCTTTGACCAAGGTAGGTCACTGCAACTTCCTTCAACCTGGCAAGCTTGTGGCTCATTTCATGCCTAGAGTCTCCCGTTCTGATGATTTCTCGATTTTATGCTCTGCTAGAGAGTGATCACATCACTTGCTAAGTTATTTCAGTTCCCTTACTTCCAGTGGGGAATGCAAGCCCTCTCTCCCTCCATGAAGCATACGCTCCCTGGAGAACTGCTCCCTTAAAGGCCAAGAAAAGAAGCCTTCAAGCCATGAACAGAGACTGGCTGCAAGTGTCTTATCTCTGTGTGTTTCCTGGGCCAGGAACGGGTTAAAGCCATCAGGGCAACAACAAAAACAAAGATCCTGAACATCATTTCATGCAAATGACCTTTCAGTGGCTTCCTGTTCGTTCACTGTGCTCTTGTCTGCCAGGGCCCCCGGGCCTTCAAAACCTGGGGCTAGATTTTAACTCATCTCCCCTTATCTGCTTGACTGACTGTCAGCCTAGCACATCTCCCTGCTTGTGATGAAGGCCTTAATTAGTGCTTGTCTGTTTACCCTTTTCCTATTGCCACCTCTCTTTTCCTCTCCCTCTCGCTATTCTTCTCCTTTCTCTCTCCCTCTCCCATCACCCTCGGGCTTGTTTGCTTAGCTGGGCATCTCTTGTTTACTCAGTAGGGAGGTTATAATATATGTAAATAAAGTAAGCCAAAATACCATTAAAATATATCACATAAAAGATAAAAAAAATCAATACAGAAACATATTTTCATGTTCAGAGACCCTGTTAAAGCTGGCCTCTCTCTTTTCTCGAACAAACCAACCCCTTTTGCTGTCTTCTGAATTCAAAGGCAGTTAAGAAACGGAGCTGCTTTTTTCCTTCTCTCTTTTCCTTTCTTTGGAGACTTTATCACCACAAAACACACACAGTGCATAGTGATCATCTAGCACCTGCCCGATTTGACGTTTCTGGAGTAAACACTACCTACTGTCAATCACCCGGTACCAGTGCACGCTGCCTCACCAGACTTCTACTTTGAGAAGGTATTTAAAAACACACAAAACTTTTTCAGCTTTCATAAGGTGCAGGAATAAGGGAAGCAGGAGGATCGGGTAGGTTATTCCTCCTTCAAACAAATATACTGGCTACCAATTTGCTGTCAAAATTATTCAGAGACTGAAAGTTGCAGAGGAGAAAGAAGTACTAAAAGACAGGCTGAGCATCCAGCTTCCTAGCTTTAGCCCTCACTTTGGTTTCTTAGAATTACACGGTCATCTTACTGTAGAGGTCTCGTCGATACACAACTACAGTCTGAAACTTCTCAGACAAGAGCCCTATGCTGAGCACGGCAGAGAGACGTACATACTAGGAAATCACAAATGTCTTAAAGATGTTATTGAACAAGCCAAAACACAGCATGGAAGATAAAGCCAACATCATGCAGCAGTTTATTGGCAGACTCGGAGACAGAGCCTGCATCTTCCAAATGCCAGGCTAGTTCTTATCCATTGGACTTTACTCTCTTCACTGGCCTTGCTGTAAAACGGCATGTTAAAACTCGTCTGCTTCCTACACCTGTTTGTCAAGCAGACCCTGGAATGTCTTGTCCTCACAGAGTGGCGATCACGGTGCCTCTTTGCCCCACAGCCCAGGCTTCAGATGTCTCCCCCAGGCTTTCTGACTCTTTGGCACAACAAGAAGCCATTTGAAAATCCACGCCAAAGATGCCACGTTGCCAGGACTGCTTACAGTGAGTTTTATTATGCGTCTGCCAGCCTGATGTACCACTTACAAAATGCTGGAAAGCTCTGACGAAAACAAAGTAAGTTAGTGCCCTTCTGCAGAGGGTGCAGTCACAAAATCAAAAACTTGTGATGCTGAGTATAGGTTGACTGTGGTTTACACAGCCTTCCCCAATAAGCAAGGGACTAAAGTTAGCCTGGGTGGTGAGAGCTATATCTTGCGTCCATTGAAAATAGGATGCAGTGTGCATTCCTGCAGTGACATCAGACAGCTGGGAAACCTTAACTGCAGAGTTTCCCCTGACACATTCCTCCCTAATAAAAGCTGCTTCATACCCATAATATGGCTCATAAAATTAGCTTTGTAGCTAGATGTTTAGTAAAAATTCTGCAAGGCTTACAGGACTTAACTGTGAAAGTGTGTGGGTGTTATGATCAGAAGAGGACCTACATCTATTCACTGAAACGCACAATGCAGGCTAGAGTCCTGAGCTGCTCGGGTGCTTGCCAAAGGAGTTTCCAGACTTATCAAACATCACAGGAAATAGCAAAGTTCAGGGGCTGCCAAAGAGCAAAGGATAGAAGAGAACAGTTCTCCCATTAGCAGGTAAAAGCCATTAGCTTTAACGGGAGTAAAGTGCTCAGATCATGACAGAGACAGGGAAAAGGAGAACTGGATTGATAAAGGAAAGCAGGGAAGGAAGCATGATGAAAAGCGGGGAGGGAGAGGAAAAAACATAAAAAAAGAAGTTTCTCTCTCTGACAGAGAATTATCAGAATAAAATCATTCCTATTCGGGAATACTGCACACACTACAGTGATGTCTGGAGCAGACAGACAGATACAGAGGTTTCAGGCTAGGGAGAGAGGGAGAGACAGACACGCACAGGAAGATGTTAGCATAAAAAGAGAAAGGAATGTGGTAATGCAGGGATAGATGGAGACAGGGCTGGTGAATGTCCGGAAGACAGTCACAGGCCTGGCCAAACATGTCCTGGCCTATACAGCAGTTCAGTTCAATATGTGAGAGAGACAGCTGTGCCAGATGCCATGACGTGACAAGCAAGGCTAGTCCATCGGTTCTCAGGCAATGCGAGAGCTCACTCCATTGGCTGCCAACTGCACTCCAGCACAGTTGCTGCTCTCTTTCTGGGACTTACTTGGGATTAGGATCCTCATAACAGATGCAGTGAGATTCATAAAAGTAGAGTTAAAAAGCAAGGGAAAGAAACAAAGAGCCAATAACATTTCTTGTGACACTTTAAGTATTTCTGGGTTAGTTCTCGGAGACCTGACATTTTTACACCTAAATCTGTAGGTGGATCCACTCCCAGCTATGAACAGTTCATGAATCAGAGACCCAAGGTCATTTATAACTGGGTTGAGAGACATTTCAGGGTCAATTTGCAAGTATTTGTAAAAGTTGAAATTTTAGAGACTACATACTCATTAACAGGGTGTGTAAGCAGGCACACAATTAACTGCATTTCAGAAGATGATCAGGATTGCTAGTTGCCTGTTGGGGCCTGAGTTCTGAGATCTCAGTTTGTCCTGATAATATCTTCTAAGACCTGAACATTGCAAGAGGTTGCATCACTCCATGGTTTTAAATACTAGTGACACACCGGGTGAGAAACACCACACCACACCTCAATCTCAGCACTCAGTATGAACTGGGGCAAGGAGTCATTCACACTAAGAGGCATTCCCCTTTAGGTGCCAAGGTAAAAGGGCTGGAGCCTCCTCACCCTAAACCTCATGTAGATCAGAACCAACCATGCTGAAATCAGTAATGTCAAAGGAGAAAGCAGATGATTCAGTCCTTCTGCACGTGCTCTTTCTTAAGCAGGGGTCTCAGTGCACATCTGATCCTGAACAAAATCTCAGCAGAAATAAAATGCCAGGCTCTATTTTACAAACAGTGAGAACAGATCTGGGTGGCCTGAGAAAAGAGCAGAGAAAAAAGGGAGTAGAAAAGGCCTGTTCATTCATCCTCTCTGCTCAGCTCCCTTGAGAGCAAAGGAAGCTGCTGTGGGATATCTGTGCGATCAGCAGATTCACACAGGAGTTCTTGTGACAGACTAATTATTGCCTGGGCACAATCTCTTGACATGGGTCAGGGTGACCAGGCACTGCGCAGGTAGTCAATAAAGACTGACTCCAAGAGCTGCTCTTATATCTGTTGCTTTCCAAAAAATAAAAGTAAAAAGTCAATTGCAGATAAAACATCGCATCAAACAAAGCAACAAACCTAGACTGATACAGCTAATTAAGAATAGCATTAACAGACATGGGCATTTATGTCATAAAACAGGGCAGTAGTCCTGAAACCCCCCATCCTGTCTCCTTGACAGATGATAAAATTGTTCTACCTTTTATTGGGCATCTGCCAATACTGCTACCCCTGAAGCAAACATCAATGTCTTTCTGACCACAAAGCCATTTTTAGTTACCAGGTACTGAAATATGGCCCGGGAATCCGTAATTTCCGAGACCACATGCAGCACTTAATTGTACAGCTCAGTGGGGTTGTTGTCCCAATCCTGCCTTCTTTTGTCTGCAAAAAGTTTGACAAAAATGAAAAAAACCCAAACAATCCCAAACCAAACTTTTAGAAATTACAATTTGGAATACTAGTTGAAGAGCTAGAAAAAAAGTAAACCCCATGGAGGATGCTTGTTTAAGTCACACCTTGGACCTTTTATTCCTCCAGAGTTCTTGGATGTGATCCATTTAATCCATCCATACTACCACATCCTGACACCCAACTGTATCACCTTTATTACCTGAAAAGAGTTAAGTTGCAGCAGTAACCATTGCCAGCATTTACTGCAAAAGAAGAAAGATGGAGCAGAAGAATATTTAGCTGAAGTTTTCCTTTTCTCTTTGACTGTTTCCCTTCCTCCTCTAGTAATTTAAAAGATGCCTTTTAACCCCCCGATGTACCTCCTGCTTCTGAGAAGCTTAAGGAGTTTTGGGACATGTTTGATCCTTCAAATGTATTCCTATGGCTAATAAGCATTTCTACACTCACAAAGTTAAGTTTCCATACACAGAAGATGAAGTTTATTTAATATTGAGCCATACTAATAATGCTAACACTAATAGAAAGAGATGTTTCAATTATTTTGCCAGTTCTTCCTCGAGAAACATTGATTCCTTCTGTATTTGTATTACTAGGTCTCTATTTACATAAGCCCTACTGAGCAACTTTTTTTCTTTTTTCTTTTTCTTTTGCAGCTAAGTGTTGATGCCTTCAGTATTCAATGCTGTAATCTCACCTACGTATTAGAAATACATCTAACCACAACCAGGCCAGCACCACTGGATTAATTTAGAAAATTCAAAACATATTAACACAAAAGCTCTCCCACACAAGACTTGATTAAACTGGGATGCTCCTTGCTACAGAAATCACTCTGACATCAGTTTCTGAAGCGTTTGTTACTGGCCACTCAGAAACAAAACTAAACATGAGTGGTCTTTGGGGCCATCTCAGGAGGTATTCCTGTTCTTTCCCTAACCCTCCTGACAAAAGAATCTTCCCTCAAATGCCGTCTGGCAGCAAGCACGAGTTCTGTATTATTTTTAAAATTCAATCACTACAAAAAAAAAAAAAAAAAAATTAAAAAAGAAACGCTCAGAATTAAACCCTTTAACATTCCAAAGCCTTGTATTAGCACTGCCTGGGCTGTGAGACAAGACTTTTTGAAGGGAAAACGTTTCACAACTTCTTTGTCTTGTAAAGACCAGCTGTCAGCCATTGCACTGACTCAACAGTCTCCAGCTGAAGAAAAATACCAACTTTTCTATATCCAATTAATGTTCACCAGGGCAAATTAAAGAGGACAGAGTCATCACAAAACACACCACTTCGAACTTCTGCAGAAGTCTGACATCTGAGGAACACTTCACAAAGACACATCAAATAATACCCCTATAAAGTAAGAAAGCACCACTACCCAATGTTCTCAGGGAGGAGGGAAATGGCATAATATATAGAAGAAAAAGACAGTTACAAAAATGAGTGCATGGGTGGGCCAGGAATAAAACCAGTATCTACCAGTGTCCAGTTCCAACATCTCCTATGCAGTGTCATGCTACGGATGATGTTCCAGCATGCATTAATCCCCTGGCTTCTGCCCAACACCACATAACAAAAGATAAAACTCACAATACGTAACATAATAACTCATAATACATACATAACAAAGGATAAAATTCATCTGTTATTGCTGGGACTGACTGAAAACAGAGTGGCTGAAGAGAGTGGTGGATCTAAACAAGCCCCTTGTTGCATTCCATACTGATCTTTCACTGCTCAAAGAGATGGCAATGTATAGACAGCTCTGGTTCTATCTATATGGTGTTTCTTTGACATGAAAAGAATACAGATAAATAACGGCAAAACAGTCCCGGACAGTGCAGGAGGCAGATACACAAGGGAAGGTTTAACCAGCCACAGCTAGGATGGTTGTGCAGTCTTTGGGCTTTTATAACAGCCTGTGAAAATCTATTATGATTGTTCTGTTACAATTTATCAGAAACACTTTAAGAACAGTAAGCCACAGTACCAAAGCAGCACCCATGCGTCCCTCCAACTTCTCAAATGACCTGAAAATCTCTTGAGCCAATTCTGCTATTACACAAATCCAAACAGATGGATGCAGATAGTTGTGAGCTAATTTCACTTGCACTCCTCACTAGCAGGATGAAAACCTTTCCCATTACTAGAAAGTCCTTTAGACACACCGGAACAAGACTGTAGCCCAGCTAATGTGTCCCATTGCTCAGCAGGGAACATCAATTCAGGTACAGGCCCATGCTAGAACCTAAGTGTTTTATATGTAATACTACATAGGTCCTCTTATCGTTCTAAAATGCACTGAAAGATAAAACTGTGTCTCCACAGTCAAAATGCTTTCAAAGCACACCTTGATTAAAACAGGTTTAGAAGCTGTTTCTGTAGGAATTTTCATAATCAAAGAAATAAACTCCCTAACTGCACTGAATCAGAACATGAAACTGAAAATTCAGAATTACCCAAAACCAACAATTCTGGGGGAATGACAGCTTGTTTGGTAGAGTTTAAAGGTTTTGTTTTGATATCCACATTTTTATTTTTATTGGATTTAATATTGATTTAGTAATAAGTGTAGTATATATGAATGAAATATGTACCCCTCATAATTAGAAATTTACCGTCATAAAAAAAAGAAATTAAATTATTATCAAAATATCATGTTTCAACACTGTCAACATTTACCATTTTGCTACTTGTAAAAATTAAGGATTTAGATTTTTCCTGCTGAAATATCTCACTGAGACTGACTGCTCCCCAGAGTCTTTTGATTTCCACAGAACTGCACATTTCATCAACAGCTTGCTTCAGTGGACATTTTTTTCAACACTTTTTACTTGGGCAAACATTTTTTTTCCTCCCACCTCCTCCTCTTCCCTCCCCTGCCTCTTGCAGAAGCTGTTCCAAAGGGAGCCTGCAGTCAAGACACTGAGATTGTTTTGTTTCCACTTTCATGCCAGCCTTGCTGATGCCATTACCTTGGCGTTGGAGTTTGGGATCACAGCCAGCTGGCACCGCTTCAGTAGCATTTTCCTTTCTGGAGCTTGGCATATACCGCACCAAAAAGACACTCCTCCATAGGTTGCAACACTTTGTGGGAAAATCAAATTACTTGACGATGTACCTTTCAAGTTCACAATGGCTCACACTCTAAAATGAATTAAATATTTTCTTCCTGCCACATGCAATCAAGAATCACAAAGTGCCTGTTTTCTTTCTGGTTTCTGGTTTGGGTCGGGGATGAGGGGAAGATTCGTTTTTTAATTATTATTTTTTTCTTTTTTTGTTAAAAAAAGAAAAACCAAAATAACAACAGCAACAAAACAACGCCCAAAATCAATGAACCAACAACAGCGTAATATAGTGAAAGAACAGGAAAGGAACAATCTTGGGGACAGGAGACCCCATCCACGTAGACTAAAATCCACTGCTATGTAAAAGTCAACATAATAATTCCTGTTGGGAGGGCAGCAGTGAGGGCTAAAGAGAGCATAGGGAATTGCTTCTCTTCTACATAGTGTAAATTCATTTACGAAGAACAGCCGCACCAGTACAGAATACATCCCTGCCTCTGCAATTAGGTCTTCAAGCCAAAGTGGCACTGGCCCTTCTGTTAAATCTGTCCTAGTGCATGCTACTGCCCATCTGAATCAATAATGGTGATAATTTTTCATCAGACAAGCTTCTTTAGGTATCAGCAATAAAATCTGTGGATCTGCTTCATACCAGCTTCTAAAAACTATTAGAGAATGACTTTTACCTTTTAATCATCACAGGTAGAATCGAACAAGTGACAGAGACTAACATTTCTGCAGTCTGTCCCATGAAGGGACGGGAAGCCCGTCTGCTTTCTGAACTAAGCTTTTCAGTCTGGCACCAGCAACTGGAACACACATCTTAAGCCGTAGGGAAAAATGTAGAAAAGAGGGGGAAATGTTTAAAATCAAATTCCCATTAGCCTTTCTTTATGAAATCCTACAGCTCTCTGACTTGCCCTGTTACCAGGATTATTGCTGCTCCTTTGAACTTTTTTGAGCACAAGCCACTACAGTTTGCCATCTATCCTACAGACACCTGCCAAGTCAGAAGCTCCAGAGGAAGAGGCGATAGATGGAGACAAGGAGCCTGTTTCCACCTAGAGATACATTATACTGTGCCTTTGGCACAAGCCCCAGTTAAACATCCTTTTGTTTTCCTACACCTAACATCATTTCAAAATCAGATGGCTTGAAACAGCAACTGGAGAACAACCCTCATATAGTTCAAAGATGTGGATGCTCCCTGCAAAGGATCAGCACTCTACAGGTGGGAATTTGTTTGGTGTTAGGCTCTTCGAGATTTATTTTAATGTTGCCCCCCACTCCCACCATTCCACTCACGCTGGGCTCCAGGCAGAGGTAATGGAGGAGGAGGAAAAGCTCTGACAAGGGAGTATCAGTGGAAGAAGCGGTACCAGGAATTTTACTCTGCTGGGTGTGATGCACTCGAGTGCAGCT
Organism: Haliaeetus leucocephalus; assembly: GCF_000737465.1. Classification (NCBI taxonomy): domain Eukaryota; kingdom Metazoa; phylum Chordata; class Aves; order Accipitriformes; family Accipitridae; genus Haliaeetus; species Haliaeetus leucocephalus. The sequence continues at coordinate 727,512 of NW_010972449.1, read as the reverse complement.
GACAAATCTAACTGCAGGAGACTCTCTGATGCTCTCTCCCATTACCACGTTACTCCCTAGAGCAGCAAGTGCCCTATATCTGCGGAGAGCTAGAGCCAGGATTTTCCGAACACAATGCCAGGGTTAGTCAGGAAGAAGAACAACAAAAAAGTCTGACAATGAGAGCAGACTCAGAGAAGGCATTTCAAAAATTAAACACATGCAGCCATTTACTGTATGCACGGAAAAGCTCTGCCAATCTGGCACCAACAATCTAAAAAGCCAAGACTAGTGAAACCAGATGGTATAAACATGGGAACTTGTGCCTACCACCACCAGCTTGCCAGTTTGAATACAGTGGCATGATTAAAAGCTGTTGCTGTGGCTGTGACTAAAGTCACTGCTATCTGTTGGCTCGCAAGTTGGCTTCAGTGAAATGTATTTGCTGCTTTCTATTTCCAGTGGATAGCTGGCCCATGCGGTACGAAAGTGTGGTTTGCATTATTGACCCCCTGTCTTGAGTGAAGGCCAAATGGAGAGTGGAACAAGAGCTAGCTGTCCTCCTCAAAACTTCCCAAAGCAACAGTGACATAAAGAAAAGGACTCATAAAGACTAAAGGAAAAATGCCAAAGGAAAACCAGGAAGAAATCCCAGGTAAGAGGGCACAGCCATGAACGGAGGAACAGCACACAGGGTGGAACTGTCAGATGTGCCTAAACCTACAGTTAACTGGCTTTTAATTTCCACTAAAAGAGTTCTACAACTCCTAAGTGATTCTCTAAGCCTCAAATTTACTGAAGAAATATATAACTGACCAGCAGCTACTGGAATATGAGAGACAGAAAACAAAGAAACTGTGCTTAGGAACTCTGTCAATAATAAAATCCATGCAAATGTTTTTCACTTCACCCTGTCAGGATGTAGCCAGTGACTGTATTTAGGAATAAGTAATAATTTCTCAGGTGATTTTGATGTAAATTAATCAAATTAAACAAGAATTATTTCAGGTTAATTGAATTGCCTTAAGCATAGAGGTTCTGATCCGAGAAATGCTCTTGGATCAGGGGAGGTGTTCAGCATCTGGCAGAATCTGGCTTGAGTTTACCTACTTCTTTACCTTGTAAAGCTAGTATCATGCTCATTTTAGGCTATGCTCCCTTAAAACATGGATTAAATAAGCAGCCATCAGATTAACTCCTCTTGGCCATTCATCTGTTATGATGTACACAGATATGTTTGTCTTTTAACATTATCCATTGAAATTATTCCCATAATTCCTAGTCTAGAGCTTTTTTCTAAGGAACTACTGTAGATATTAAATATCCAAAATACAAACAGGATATACATCCTACACAAAACATTCCTGATCTTATTCTGATAAAAAATAATCAAGATTCAAGTGAAGATATCACGAACTGCTAAGTCAATATTAATTTCCTACGAAGTTGTAATATTCTCAAATTAGATTTTGCTACTTCCATGTTTGTCATCTAGATTAATTCCAGAAGGTAGCAATGAAAAAGGACATAAACCCAAATTAAGTAAATTTAGAGAAAAGTTCCGGGTAATAACATGTGATGCAAGACACTTCTCATTACCTGCTTCAAGTTTGTCCGTGCAGACTAACCCCACCTGAGTCCATTTCACACTCCAAGGAGATAGGTAGTCTATCCATCCACCAGGTCAATATGAGAGACATCAGGACACCAGCACGATTCATACTTTTATTTAGGAGATCTCCCTGTCCAAACCTCAAGAGAGTATCTGTGTTTTTCTCATCTTCTATTGAAAGGAGCACCCCGAGTGACCAGTCTACCAGCAATCATTAGTCATCATTATCTTCAAGCTTCACTGTGAGGCCATCTCCCGCCTACGGAGCAGAGGGTCTACAACACAGCCAATATCATTCTAACTTCATGTGGGTTGCAATTCTCTGTGCCTAAAACTGGCCAGATCAAAGCTTCTATCCCATTTATATTTAGTAGGGCTTGCACAGACTGATTGCACTGCCTTTTCTGAAAAGGTCTGAACTTCACCACGTGACTGGAACCCCAATAGTAGGGAGGTGCTATACTATAAATCTATCCCAAGACTCAAGCGTTTCCTCGGCACTGTAAGTCTAGGTCAAACGCAGAGCAGTTTGTGCCTGCTGCCTCATTTAAATATTCAGTGAATACTGCAAAGATTAACATTTCCTCTCTTGAATATCTAAATATTTGCCCACAATCCCCCTGCTAATGAGCAAAGACAAGTGCTGGTAAGTGGCAAGCAGCATTAAGCCTAGAGTCAATCAAACGAGTACAACAGGCCCTTCAGCACCACCACAAGGCCCATGCGAGTTACATTCAAAGCTGGTGGCTTGCAAATGGCCCTTTTCTCCTGCTAACTCTCCCCCCACCATACGTCCACACACATTCCTCCCTCTCCTTTCCTCTCCACCCCCTTTTCCGCTCCATAACCCACTTGGGGGCATAAAAAACTGGTACTGAGAAACCTGCCAACTGCTTTAGACTTTGGAACACAGGCTCCGGTCTTGTCAGCTCTGAGCCTTCCACACAATGGAAAACATTACACATTTCGCTAGCTAACGACCGTGCTGCTCATTTACATGTCGTAGGCAAATACTAACAAGGTCGCAGCCAGAAAAGTGCGGTCAAGAGCTGCTACCGCTCCTGGCAAGAGGTTAGTGCCTGGAAAAGGGCTGCACGGGAAGCTCTTTAAACACCTTGGAACATGTGCTAAGCTGCTGAAGTATGAGGTGTGGTGACAGCAAGGTGTTGAAACAGTGCTTTTAAAACCTGCCAGTCATCATTAACACATCTCCGCAGAGTATTGGCAGCCAAGTCAAAGCCAACACCTAGAGCATCTTCTTGAAGGGTGGGTGGGGAGAGCGGAAGAGGAAAGGGAGCAGGTGTGGGGAAGACAAAGTAAGAATACAGAATCATACACAGGGGGGTTTCCCTCTTGCTCTCATGCTCAGAAGCTTCCATCCTCGCTTCACAAAGAGGCAACGGGGTTAACTGCTCTTCAAGAACTCCAGTGTCAATTGTGTGGGCAGCCTGCAAGGGAAACAGTGAGCGAGCCCTGCCTGTTTTCTCTGGGAGTTTCTGACACTGTCCTTGTTGTCCTTGTTACTTTGGGGATCAGGTATTCCTATTACTAATAGGTTTTGTGAAGCAACTACCACAAGGCTAAGAGCAGCATGCTTGTAACCTCCCATGCCAGTGGCACTCCCACATTATTTCTTTAGTGAGTAAGTTTCAGTGAGAGACTGAAACTAGATTACTCAGGAGCTGCTGAGTAGCCAGCAAAGAGCTGTCAACTTGAACAGCCAAGGCTACCAGCAAAAAATTCTTAGCGACACATGGACAGGCTCAGACCAGTGCTAATCAGGGGGCATCATCTCTCTTACATGCCTGTAGACATAATCTGCCCCGGCAGGGATGCAGCAAAGCCAAAGGAGGGAGCTTCCACTTGCCTGTGTTCAGGTACCCCTTGTACACTCATCTAGATGACTCTGCTGCTGGCAGCACCGCAGAGGAGGAAGCCCACGAGCACAGAAGAACCCAACAGCAGCTGCTAGCTGGAGATCCAGGGCAACAGCCATGCTCAAATCTCCCGTTCTCCTCTTGCTCCTCTGTCCCCTGCAAAGAGACACAATCCAAATTCTGGAATACTATACACTTGCTACGTCTCTTTTCAACAGAATTTGTCCAAATTTTGTATTTCCTGATTTTTTTGTCAAAATTTTTATTAATATTTTTTCCAGTTGCATGCATCCTAAGACTAGTTCCAACATTCCAAAAAATTCTCCTTCTGACTTTATATACCTAGCTACTTTAGAGAAGACCCAAGTCACCAATACAGACAAAATCTTGGGCAAAACTGCAGTGGCCACATCTTTTCCCCAGTATGAAGATTTTTTTAAAGAAGTATCCAGTACTACAAAGTAGCTGGATAGGAAAGTTTGTGTGAATTATAAGAAAACAACCCTAACTAAATATAATTCTGTCTCCTAAGAGTCTAAAACTGTATCACGCATCAAAATCTTAAATATTTATTTGAAATTATGCACCCTACTTATTCCATATTCTAAACCTGTGCAGCAGAGAGGCTGTAATTGTAATGGATTTAATAAAAGCTATCATATTCCATAATTCAGCAGGAAAGATTATGCATAGCCCCTAGATGCAACTAAGAATAGCCAAGTTTGTTCTTGTTGGTGATTGTTCTAAGAACTAAAAGAAAAAAAATTTATACATCTCTCTCCTGCTCCTTTTTCTCCCTAAAGTACTCAAGAACCACCATGTCCCACTGATGTGCAGAATGCTCTGTTCCCCTCTCTTTTATGAGCTTCAGAGCAGTTATTTCATTAACCCTTAACAAGCACAGCATTCCTCAGTATTTAGCAATTTTTACCCCTAGGTTTCCAGGAGGTTGCTAGAAGTAAGTGATCACCAGTGCTAGCCTGATTCCCCCCAAAATCACACCCTGTGTGATAGTGTTGCCAGTATATTGCTCATTTCCCTCCTGATCATGTAACTTTTGGGCCTGTGATCCAAACTTCGAGAAATCTGTCAGAGGGGCAGAGGTTTCAAACGAGTTTGCCAAATGAAGGAAAAGCAGTAAAAACCCAGCAGCTTCCCTGTCATGAGCAGCAGCAGTGGGTCCCTACCCAAAAGCTCCAGACAATACATTTCATGCCTTGCCAGCCCCAGCGTGATGGGGGACACAGCAAGGACAGAGATGTCACCAGTCATTTGAGTTGTAAGACACAAGATACAAGTCCATGGGGAAACCAGGCTTCATTATATCTGCTGCTCATGCAAAAACTTATACCTTTACTAATTTGCTTTCTTATTTGCTTAAACTTAGTAAAACTGAAGCACTAAAAGATAAAAAAAGCTAGATTTTTAAACACACATTATGGGGGCTAGGTACCAAATTACCTTTAAAAAAAGCAGAAGTGACTTGCTTAAAGATAGAGAGTGAATTATTGAATCATTTAGCAAAATCACTAAAACTTTTTTTGTTAGTTCTTATCTTACCTGTAGATAATCATTATCGGAGAAGAAAGGTGAGAATAAAAATAATTAAAACCAACCAAACAAAAAGGTAAAACCCCTTCTTTAGAGCCAGGGAGATGAAAATTGACATCCAACTTTCTCCTTCTCTTGCTGTCTCTCTTACACTTGTGTACACTGACATACGCACCTCGTAAACACGCTCCATCAGCTTGATGGATATATGCCACACCTGTTCCCAGCCCCCTTTAGGGAGGTTTTCCTCATTCATCTTCAAGGCAGGGACTGTCACTTCATTATATGCCTGTGGAGTCCTTAGCACAATGAGGCTGGGGCCTCTAGGCGCTATCATGACAATAAATAATCATAATACAGGAGTATGATGCTTTCAAATCTCAAACTTACATTCTTCTGAGCTTCCCACCACACATACATACACACACACATGCCCCTTCTCTATTTCTGAATTTGACCTCTGCTCTTATTCAAAGCTGAAAACCTCTGTTTCTGCAGGGGCTCAAGTCTGGTGGGGGATTCCCAGAAAGCCTGCTTGGGCCGAGTCTATTCCTGTGAAGCCAGGTGGGATGGGATGGCCATTAATCTGTTCACACATTGTCAACAAGGGGCCTGATCTGAACACATCCTTCTTTAGCTTTAGGAAATTACCACAAATGATGGCAAGGAGCAATGAAGAGAAGCTGTGCAGAACTAAAGAGACAGCAAGGAACATCTTACATGTGAACCATTCAGTACATAACTAATTAAAATACTGGGACAGGACGTGACTGAGAGGTGGCCTCAGATTTTGGGCCACCCTAAGAATTTGAAGGATGGTTACTAGTGACTCCCAGAAGAACCATTGTCTCCTTTTTTCCTCCAGAGAGAGATGATAAACCCCAATGACTTTAACATGACTATGCCCCCGTAAATACGCAACTGGTGCTGTGTCTGCTTCAGTGATACCTTCACTCCACCCTACAAGTCTTCCCTTTCCTCCTCTCTCCCCTTCTAGCATTATTCTCCTCCCCTCATCTGGTCTTTTCTCTCTGCATTAAAACTAATGGTTTTACCACATGTTGGAAGGCAGCAAAAGGAAGTGGTGAAGTGACAAATGGGAATGTTCATGCTTTAATTTATTATGACAATCGTGCCCGGGTCCACAAAGTAAACTGAGTCAACAGAGGAGGACTTTGTGCCAAGTTATTTATCCACTTCTCTAACTGGGGGATCTTTTTTTCCCTAGCCAGCCATGAGACTGGTTAAACTCAACTTTATTGATGAGCAGAAGCAGCAGGGAATTTTCTCACAAAATATGTTGTTGTTGAAAAACTTGGATTCATCCAAACCAAAACCTTTTTTCTAGGAATGGTTTGGTGTCACTAAATTTCCAGACCCAAGGAAAAGAAAAAAAAAAAAGATTGGGGGGGGGAATCTGAAATAATCAAAACATGCTGCTTGAACAGCACTGAAGACATTTGCTTTTTGTTCAAAAGAGCTTTCTGTGCAGTTTAATTAAATTTTGAAATGTTTCATTTTGATTTTTCCTTTTTCTCAGCTTTTCATAGAGATGACAAAACAAAACATTTAAACCGGGCAAAACTTAATATTTTCTCCGTTTAGTCTGTCAGCACATGACATTTTTCAGGATTTTCACTCCAGTCTGGCACAAGACAATTTTCCAGCATCTCCAAATTTCCTATCCAACCATACTCACGAGGCATCCTATTAACCCCACTGAATGTTAGCCCAGCTACACACAGCTGCCCAGTATAACTGGTGGACAAATTTGACCAAAACCTTAATTGTTCCTTGTTGTAGGAAGGGCACAAGACAAAGTTGCTGCCCTACATACCAGCAGCGGAACAAGGCACTTGTTCCTTAGTGTCTCCATCTCCTTTATTTCTCAAGTTATACGAGTAGTCATTTCTGGTGAGGCCACAGTTCAGCCCAGTGTCCTGTACCCAGCTGTGACAGTCAATGTCTAGGAAAGACTTAATGGACAGGACAAACATGCAGTGTTTCTACTGCGGAATGCTCTTCCAACCTCCAATAATTGTCATTTCAGTTTTCAGAGGCAGAAGAGGCTCCTTTGGATTTAACTGCCCTCAGGAGACCTTTTTGCAGGGAATTTATTTTTTCCCCACTTTAACCCTCTGGCTTTTGTCTGATTATTACAGTAAGACCAATCTCACAGCATATTACCAGGAACATTGGACTCAGTGGAGGTCATAGACTGATTTCTTTCTGGCACAGGTAAGTTCTCAGCTAACTGCAGCATCTAGTTTTTAGATACTGCTTTTCAAGGGGAAGGTAGAGAAGAGTGGATAAACTTGACAAGAGAGCAAAAGAAATGCTAAAGAACTTTAGAAAACAAAACCTACAAAGAGAGGTTGAAAGAACTGTGTTTCTGCAGCATGCACATGGAATACAAGCGCAATGCCCTGCAGCCTTTCACTCATATCCTCGTGCAGCTGAGCAGGGACCTGCATGATACCCCTTTAAAACACTTCTGTGTCTTTCATACTGAATCACATTCCAACATCATGACACAACCTCCAAAGTAGCATTTTAACAACCTCAGTCAAAACAAGCAGGCATTGTTTGCCATCCTGCTTGTACAAACGCCCTTGCTATTGAGCTGGAACATACCCACACCCGGGTAGAGGACACCAGGACTACCAATATATATCAAATCCAATAGAGAATGGAGCTTTGATCCAACAGGTATTTCAATCAACAGCACTAGAGTATGCCAACGCAGACTAAAAGTCCCCAAATGATTTCTTTGCTCCCCTGATATTTTTTGTTCTGAGGTTGTAAACATTTCTGTTGTGAAATCCTTTCTTGCTATATTGCAACATGCTCTACTGCATCTGCTGCTAAGCCCACCCCGCAGCGCTTTAGAAACAACACTGAGTAGGACATCTGAGAGGCTGATCCACAGATAAGAGGGTCATCAGTGGATTTTGTTTCTCGATTAAATAAATTTTGGCTAATAGGCTTCAAATCGAAGTTCGAGGATATAGAGTAACACGTGCAATCTGTCCATAAACAGAAAAGTAACAGTTGCAGTACCAGACTCTCGTAACCCTCCCTAGCTTTCAGCTGAGTGAACTACTTACTAGCTTTTACACAAATGACATGACTATACATGCTGTAGGCGGACAATATGCTATTGGTATTAAGGACATGCTATTTGATCAGTCTGTGTGGAGATGCCCCTCACTGCTCCTGCTTCCTAGGCTGATGTAAAGCAAAACCAAGATCCAGGGAGAACCTCCATGGTCCTCCCAAGTACACATCTCTGTTACCTTATCTTTAATAGGAGGGGAACAGTTTGCATTTGTTGAAGCTTTTGTTTCAGATAGGCTGCAGAACCAGGCAAATGCCACTCAGGCCATATTTTCAAACTTTTCTTCAGATCTGTGACAGCTAGAAATCTGCAGGTATCTGCCTGCAGGGAATAAAAATGAAAATTGAAACATTGTTCTGAGATTAGACGTCAGATGTCCTCCATCTGCTGTTGGATTGCTACAACTGAGTAAACTCCACTCCGTTTTATCATAAATGGATAGAAACTGGCATTTCCAGACCATACTTCATCTGACCTGTTTTGGATGGCTCCTTTAAGATAAATTGCCTCAGAAATGTCTTTTTCACCATTGCCAGTGAAGTCAGCCCCAATGAAGACACCTACACTGTTGCTGTCCAAATGTGGACAGCTGAAATCCAGCTAGGTGCTGGGGGTCTCAGAGTCTGACGATACTCCAGACTGGGCTGCTAACACTGCTTCTCAGCATCTTCACATAACCCCAGAGCTTCATTCTCAAAAATAGTCCAGGACTGTTATTTAGTACAGCCCCCAAACAACATTTATCTTTCACTACATCTCTGCAAAACACCTGTGCAACTGCCTCTTCCCATATCTGTTTTGTGAATGTTGCGATACAACACGTTTGACTTAGTAGGGATTAACATAAGGTGTAGCAGGGAGGTAGATTATACAGCAACTAACTAGTAAGAGCCACACTAGTGGACTAGGTAGACCCTGGGTCCGATCACAACTGACAACTCCTTTATTCCTAAATATGGGCTTTCTCAGTCTCCTTTCACGGTTTGTGTAACTTTGTGTCCTCTGGAGGAGATGCTGGACTTTACCTAGTCAATTAATCTGTTGCCCAACCTATTGACCTGCTTCTCTGGCAAGTGTGCAAAATGGCAAAGTTTACCTTTGGTACAACTTCCCTGAAGTTACAGCTCATATGGTGAAAAAGCAAAACACTGTAATAAGATTTGCCTCCCTCCAATAACACTAAAGAGTTATAGTTCATAACTTCCAACTGAATTCATTGTACAGCCAAGCGTTTCTAATGAATTCCCCTAATGATCATGCCCTAATGTTTGACTTCATTATGTCACTTTTGCAATAGTTAAACTACAGAAGAATGTGTCTTTCTTTCAGTAAGGATCACTCAACACTCGCCCTTCTCTTGAAGTGTACAAAAGTGTTGGCCCTAGGGAAGCTTGCTCCTTCCCCAGCCTCTGCCAGAAGGGAGTGCTGTACAGAACAATATAGCAGAGCCGGGAGCGAAGGAACTCCCAACTGGTCTTGCCCAAGCCTTTTCCCAAGAGGTTTCTTTACTTCACATATCCTAAACAATATCCTTCAGATATCCCAGACAATACCCAGGAAACTTAGCTACTCAAGTCCTTGTCTTTCCATCAGGGATGGTGCAGAAATGCATTCCTAGCTATTTCCAGCTTTAAAGTGCTGAGATAGAAAAGCTGTAGGCACTTAAAACAGTTTCTTTAAAAAAGAAAAGAAAAAAAGAAAAAAAGACCATTGTAGGGTTGAGAGACTCAGAATTAAAGATGCTCCTGACATTTTTTCCTGTGCATTACTCAGCCCAATCTGTTTAATGGGTCTTCATCAGTGATTGTGATTGCTGATTCGTGCTGGCGACATCATTCAATTGGACATGGCTTTGAAGCAGAAGAATAATTATCTCCCATCTTCCAAAAGACCATTTAATTCACGCTCCCCAATCTCTGGCAATAGATAACCCATAGCCCTTTTAGTTCATTAACTCTCTGGGGCTGTCATCAAAGGATTGTCAGCTGCTCAGGCAGAGGTTGCACAGTGAGGAATTCACAGAAAAGAAAAGTGGCTGAAACCCTGCAGTGTCCCTTTTACCCATGGATTCAGCATGTGCATCTCCTACCACGTATTCTGCAATATCCAAACAGCTTCCCAGAAAGGCAGCAAAAAACAGGGGGAGACACACATGACTTTTACTACCTCTCTCTCTCTTTCTTCTACCAGACCAGGATCAAGTCTGCATATCTAGCAGCTGCCGTACTAAGGAAAACTCAATGCCAACACAGAGAGGCAAAGCAAAACAAGACATCAACAAAGTCCTGGGGAAAGCAGTGGTGATGTGATCAGCAGAAGCAAGAGCTGTGCTGGTGTTTGGGATTCAGCAGGATTGGCTCAGTGGAAAGATGACTCCACCACGGCTCACAGGGAAATCCAGAATCTAGACAGGCCACACTTAAGGCTATGCAATCAGTATGGACCACAACAGAGGAGGTATCTGAGCAGGGCCATCTGCAGCAAATACAGAGGTCAAGTTAAGTAAAATCTGGCAGAAGATGATTTTCTTATTTCCTTTCCCCTCCCACCACAAATACCAAGATGGTTTGAAGAATGGAAGGCATTAAATAAGTGAAAAACCTGCTTTAAGTCAAGAGCAGAGGCTAGTTCTGGGAGGAGCCAAGAGCTCTGAACCCAGCTCTTATGTAGTGTTTTTCAAGACTAGATTTAAAAGAACTCTGCAAAGGAGGTAAGTGCCATCATTCCTCCTTTGTGAAACAGGGGAACTGAGGCTCCAAGTGATGGGAGAAGGCCCACACAAACACACCCAATGCCTAATGGCAGGCCAGGCACAGACATCAGTGTCCTGCACCCTTGTCAACATTTGTCTCTTACCTCAGACACCTCTACCCCAGAATTAATTTCGAGCACTGAGTGCATTTGGATGTTTTTTCGGTAAGATGGGAAATGTACAGACATTGCAGACAAAAAGCTCCACCTCTTCCAGATTATGAGTGGAAAGAATTTAGCTAAGAGGCTTCAGTAAATCAGCCCGAAGCCTCCTTTCCTCGGTTTATATTATTTATCTCCCTATCCCCTTGACCACACTAAATTCTTAAAGGCATCTTGGCAGTATGCAAACACAGAGGGGGAGTTTATTGAAAGTACTAAACACGTTCTAATTGTTTTCTCCTGCACTACTCTGCTAAAACTCACTCTGCCGTGAGCGGAAGCAGAGTTAGACAATTACTGAGGCACTTCAAACAATCTTGCCCTTAATATATGGAAAGCGGTGAAGTTTAGCAATACAAGGACCTCTTGAATTCATATCTTTGCTTTGCAACCTTCTTGCCATTCAAACAAGACTTCGTCTCAACTTCTCCAGCAGCAGTAGAAGACAATAACCTCGTGTCCCTAATCACAGGATGCTGTGAGGTTCACTTAAACAATGCTCATTAAAAAGCTTTGAAAATGATAAAGTGCTATATAAGTATTTGGTTGGATTGAAATTAAATTTTTGGCATGTGGTTTACATGTAAATGCAGAAATACCATCAATAAAAGTCAATACATTCCTTTTTCCTTTTCTCTCACTCTCTTTCTTTGACTTTCCTTAGCTATTCCCCAGATCTCTGTCAGTGTTTGCTGAATTTTCATAAGGGAAAAAATTACTTCCTAAAATGTTCAAAAGCTTTTCCTTGGTTTGTTATTAGAGCAATTATCTAGCATAACACAGTGAAATAGCACAAAGTATTCTAATGGGAAACAAATGTGCCAAAGAAGTGACCAAACTGGGAATCTTTATTGAAAAATGAGGGGAAAACAATTAGTTGAAGAGGCAGCAACGGAAAGATTTTCCACCTGGCCTTGGGCAACACATCAAACAGACCTCAAAAGGGTGCTATTTATAATTGTTGTCTGGCTGTCTGTGGACCCCTGTCTGTCTGTCAGTCTAGTCTGTTTTCTCCCTCCGCCTCCTCTCTGCCACGTGTCCTGTCTGTGATTTGTTTATACAATGCACTTTCAGTAGTGAGGGAATCTGTAAGCATTTGAACCCGCAGAAAGGATGCTGATCTCACCCCCCTTTTACTCCAGTGTAGCTCCAAGGGGTTCAGTGGAGTTACAGTGGTGTAAGCAAGTAGAAAACCATGCCCCAGACATCGTGGTTTCTTTTCTCCCTACATCTGCTTAGCCCCTCTCAAAGTACAGAGGCTTTTGAACTGTTTGCATCACAAGAGAAGCAGACAGGCACAGACAGAGGCAAGGGTTCACTGTACAAAATCTTGTCTGGTCATTTCCCTCCAATAAAATCGGTTCAAAGTGGAGGCAAAAATTTTGCCAGATCAAGAAGGTCTGATTTCATCTCCACTTCACCCTGGTATAAGTAGCTACGCAATTTGTAGGTCAAAGGCCCATCAATCCCAATGAGTTTGACTCGGTGGAATTCAAGACACAGTTCCATTTTGCAAATATTGAGATGATTTATAAGAATATCCAGAAAAGTTTTAGGACCTTTGGCATGACAAACAAAGGATGCAAAAGAATCATAATAGCAATTTCTCACTACTCACTAATGGTAATTTATCACTCTCCTTTAACTGTTTCACTTATTCAACTTAAATTGGGGAATTAAAAAAACCCATTGAGTATCTAAATCCTCAGCTAGTATAATTTCTCATAGCTTAATTGAGGCCTTTGGAATTATAATCTTTTACAGCAACTGAGGAACTGCTTTTCTTGTGAGAGATAATAAATTCCACAGCACAAATACAAATGGACAAGCAACTGAAAAGAAGGTCTGAATCACTAGTTTGCAAACACCACCATGGGCTAAAATTCAGTCCCATAAGGGAGCCAAGCAAGGAGAACATTTCTATCTGAATAGAAAACAGGGCCGTTCAGCGACGGATCTGTGAACAAATAATGGGCAATGAGCACTATTCTTAGCAAGAGATTTGGCCATGCTAAGAGATACAGAGGCACACAAAAACCCACGAGCATGCCACAGCTTCATTAACCAAAATAGGGACTTTTGAAGTCCAGGCATGAAAAATAAAGTCTGATTTTATCTCCGTTAGATTCCATTTGCCCAAAGATGTCCAAACCTCAAAAGGGGTCAGATGTTCAGTACAGATAATCACACAAAGTTTGGGTGTGTAGTTGAAGTCTGTCCAAATTATCCCAGGCTCTCGAGGATGAAGGATGGGAAACCTCGTGAGAAGACTTAAGAGACACCAGCAGAAGCTTTCTGGTACATTCTGCTTTCACTCTGATCATAAATACTGCAAGAGCAGCCTTCGCTGTGGTATTTTAATGTTTCCAATCTCCAACTTCCCTCAGCTCTACTTAGAGGAATGCGTTTCTAAGTGCATACACTCTTCAGGTAAAATTCTGTGCCTTTGTTGGAGGGCACTGTACAGCAGGAACAAAGCCTGAGATATATAGGAAAAACTCCATGGTAGCAAGGGATGGGCATTTCAGCTTCATCTTCTTTGCCTGAACAACAAAGAGCCAGACAAACAGGATTTGCCCAGTTTTTCTCCTCCATCCTTGCAAGAAAGGGAATGAATTGCTGCTTACCTACACACATCTAACCAGCGATGTGGAGCTTCTAAGCCCAAAGCTCCCTCAACTGTGCTTTCTAGAACATTAGTGGGAGTGAGGCCATGCAAAGTGGGCCACCGGGACTTTGAGAAACTGTACCAAACAGTCTTGCAAATATACTGGTGATCAATGAGACAATGGTAGGGTTGACAGCAGCAGATGTTGCAAAACACTGGGATTTTGCATTCTTAACGAAAATAAAAGAATAAATTCCAAAATCCCAAATCATGATCAAATTGCCATTAAAAATGACATAGTTTTGTTTACGGTTTAGCACAGAGAAAGAAGAACAGATTTACCTCATTAGTTCAGCTTTATATTTCAGTAGTGCTTGGGACACTAACTCAGGGGAGGACTCCTCAGTGGTAGAGGCGTCCCTATGAGATTTATGACTTCAACAGTCATTACCTAGAGAAAATGGAAGTGACTTGCCTGTTGTCACACACAGCGAGTCAGTGGTAAAACCAAGAAGAAAGCTTTTGTTCTACTTCCCATCCAGTGCTCCCTTCATGTAAACAAAGTGCGTAACACCAAGACAAAAAATATTTACTTCAACAAACCCATTATTACATGAAGCTCACCTATAATAAACCTGCTCTGAATTTATTCTGGATTTATCTTCTGAGGGCACATCTACACCTACAATGGGCATTAAAAGTGTGGATTTTAACTGAAGGTGTCATTCTTAGCATAGAATCAGAGAATCATAGAATATCTCAAGTTGGAAGGGACCCATAAGGATCATTGAGTCCAACTCCCTGCTCCTCACAGCACTACCTAAAACTAAATCATACGACTAAGAGCATCGTCCATATGCTCCTTGGACCCTTGACAGGCTTGGTGCCGTGACTACTTCCCTGGGGAACCTGTTCCAGTGGCCAACTACCCTCTGAGTGAAGAATCTTTACCTAATGTCCAAGCTGAACTTCCCCTGAAGTGCCTTCATTCCATTTCCTGGTGTCCTATCGCAGGAATGACATTCTGCATATCATACCATGAGGAGCAGCACAGCAAGACCAAAATCCACCTTGATGCACAGACCCATGCATTGTAATTATGGGGGTGAATGCAGCCCTCTGTACATTTTGTTGCCCATTTAAGTATTCAAAGAAAGACAAAAACCTGGAATCAATCTCTGACCTCACAAAATCACCCTCTGAATAACTGTGCTGCAGAAGAGACTCCAGGGGTCAAGATTTCTGGAAAAAAAACATCCTATGTCTGTTCACAATCTTTCTTCAGTTACAGGCCAAAGACTGTTTTTGTGAGTAACCTCCAGCTTCTTTATTACATCTTCTCCTTCCCTTACTAGCAACACGCTAAGCCTCTTCTTTCCCCCAAACCAACCTCAATAGCCTCCAGCTACACATCACATTCTGGAATATTTACACATTCACATCTTCCACTGAAGGGTGACTGCATACGCAGGGTTTTCCAGAAGACAATGGCTTTATTTTCTCTTCTCCTGACAGAGTTGATAATGGGATGTAATAAGTTGTGTGAAGCACAACGAACATCAGCAGCATAAACCCCGATGGAAACCATAAATCTTGAACACATCGTCTGGATTCTTAACTCCAGTTGCAGGAAAGCAGCTATGGCTGTGTAACTGGCTAAGATGCTCAGACTGTCTTAATCAGCTTTCTGACCACTGTGTGTGCTTAGAGAAATAGTTCTACACCAAAAAAAAGTTTTTATAGTTTTCAGAATCACTTTGGAACAAACGAGAATGCTTACAAAAGAGCAACAGGGCTCTCAGACCAGGTGACATGCTGTGAAAACAGCCCAGCTAATGGCAGTGAGCAGTCCACAGTTGTTCTGTATGCGAAATGGCTACTTCCTGCTTTCCTCGTCATCTCCTGGTCATGTCAAAGCTGTTTCATTTCAAGCCTTTCTCCTGACAGATCCACCTTTTATACTCATGCAAGGCCATCACATCTATTTACCTGTGTGACCTTAAACCAGAGCTGCACTCAGGTCTCCCTAGGTCTGCTACAGTGAAGAAATACTCTGCAAGAGTAATACTGTACTTCTACATTAAGACACTTTACTGGAAGTCAGGTAACCTGCATTCAGGTCCAAGCTCTACCACAGACTTGATGAGCACAGTTGGCTGAGCAACTTAGCTTCTGTTTTTCTTCAGACTCCCCCTTTGCCTCTTGTCTCTTGGGACTGCAAGCTCTGTAGGACAAGAATAATGTTTCCCTGAATATTTACTCAGCAGCCAGACTTCATTGTGGTAGGGACTGATAGTTACCATCTAACGCAAAGAACTGTTATCTAACCAAGCTGTCTTCAACCTGTTTGGGATAGTGATTTACTATCTGCAAGGGAGGTTCTGGTTGAGTGAACATATTCTGAACTGACTTCACACAGAGACCATTACCTCATTTGCTGGAGTCTGACTACATCAGGAGAGCAGACAGCAAACCTTAAGTAGCTAACTAACTAAATAAAGGAGCAATATTTCAGTCACCTGTGAATATTGGTCTTTAAAGAAAATCTCCAGCGTCCTCTCCTGTTTGTGGCCATGAGAAGGAATAGCAAAGTCCAGGGAATGAACTATGAGTCTGCATCGAGTCTTCCAGTTTTGCTGGTGTTGTTGGTGTTCCACAATGGTAGCATACATAGACCTCTGTTACTGTTGATAAGAACATGAGGAGTACAAGATTAATACTAAAAGTATCTACGTTTTAGAGTTATTCACTGTGGGGGTTTTGATATGTTGAATAAATCTGGCAGCTTTTACGCATGGGTCTCAAAGCACATTTCAAGCATTCACAAAACACATTCCTAACACTTTCATAAATGAAAGTTTCATTTTTGTTTCCAGCACAGGTATTCAACTGAAAGTGTCATAGCACGTGCATGGAAGTCAGGATTAAGATAGGGAGTCACCTCACTGGTCTTAGCCAAATCAGAAGCAAATTTCCTTAACGTAGGAAATCGGGGGAACAATTAGCTCAGTTAATCTGACCTCCTGCACATCACAGTCCAGAAAATCTTCATGAGTAACTCTTTTAGAGTGTATCCTCCAGAGAGGCATAGAAAAGGCCAGAAAGTTCCAACAATGACATGTCAAGAAAAAGAGAACTGTCACTCTGCTGCCCCTAGCAACAAGTCCACCTTAGCCACACTTTCCCAAGGGACAAGTGCAAGCTCCTGTGGGCAGAACTGAGGCTATGCTTTGCTCAGAAAAACTAACCAGGGAGCTAGGAGAAGAAAATGACAATTTGCTCTCAATTGGAAGCAAAGACTGAGGTCCCTCTGCCATGGCTATGCATCAAACAGTTGCCAAATCTGGGAAGAAAAGCAGGAACAGGCTTCTAAAATTCTTCCACACGTATACAAGGCCGAGCAGTTCCATAAGTTTTCCAGCATGCATCCAACATGCTCTCATTGCTTCTCCTCCTTTCCCTCTGCTGCTGCAACCACTGAAGAGCTACCATAAAGATTCACTCACTGCTAAGTATTAGTGTCTTCACACTGGGTTGCTACAGGTTTTCACTCTTCCTTTCCATCATGATTTATTTAGCAGATCCGCTTCTAATAAGCAATACATAAATAGAATGGGCCCTCTTAAGAAACCAGTGAGACAAGTACGGTACGAGACCTGCAGACACAACAGAGAGCCGCCTCCTTAACAGTTCTTTCCAACCCTTTCAACCATGCTCCCATCATAACTCACAGCAGCCGCAATACATGCTATTTCCATCTTTGATGGAAATGAACCCTGCTGGGTTACATAAACATACATAGCTCAAAGGATGTCACAAGTCTGACCTCTGCCTTTCTTTGCTGGATTTCTCAGTATATGATGCTGGCTGTTGAACAGAATAAATGACGGGATGCACAGAGAGCAACATCAATGAGACCAAAGGAATTCTGGCCAAAAAAAGAAGACAACAAAAGACTGTGGAAATGATCTAAGGATGTCACTTGGCAGCCTTACGATTATTGTCTTGTTTTGTATGTATTGGTTTTGAAAAGGCTGGTAATTGTTCACGTGTGCTAGTTGAGATTAGAAGACCATTTGTGTCAGTATCAAAGGAGACAAAATCTTTTTCCACCCTTTCCAATAAGAGGGGCAACACCATCTTTCTACCGGGCAACGTCTCTTCTTGTGTAACTCCATTACAACAATGGAGTTTTATCAGTGATGAATTTGGTCCATTGTGTTCATGGGATAAATGCCAAAACTGCGATAAATGTGCTGCTGTTGCTAGTGTCTCTGGTGTGAGTTGTAAGGTAAATAATGCTCTGACATGGTTTCCCTTTCAGACAAACATCTGGATTTCTACTGATTGCAATTTAGCTGCATAGACAATGAAGGCATTATTGTTGCAAAAAGCATTAGAGGTTTCTACAGCACTGGCCATATTCAAGTGACCTTCAGCAGAACCAATTTTTAAAGGTGGTTTTAGCGTGCGCAGAAAAAAAACAAGAGAGAGGCACCTTGTCACTGCTACTTTTTATGCCACTTACTGGAGTGAGGTTCTGCTACATCAGCTACCAGACAGTTCTATAGGATTTAGTGGTGAATATATTCAGCTATAGCTAGTCCCTGGAGGGTTTAATAGGTCTGATACAGGGAAAAGAACAAAGTCTTACAAGTCTTGATGTCAGCAAAAATACATAAAGAACTGATGTGCCAGTACAAGGAATGCTGTGCAGCTGCTCTGTTTGTGTCATGGAAACAGACTTCTCCTGGAAGCTGAGCCTCACGGCCTAACTTACAGAGAAGCAGTTCAGTTTTGCATCAGGGGAGTTCATTCCCCATCAGCTGTTACAACTCCACTGACAACAGTAGCAAGCTCACTGCTGTTTTTCTAATGCTGTGAATTCTGATCTAATTAGGATTGGACTGAGACCACCAACTCCTCTTGCTCAAGTTACAGATCAACATTCGTTCATTTTTATCAGGAATTAGGTCTGTGCTGAAAACACAGTAACCCAGTAACAAGCCAGCCATTGCCTTTTCAGCTTCCAAGGGAGTTACTTTTGTTCTTTCTCTATAGAATAACGCTGAATCAACGAACTCTCTTGAAGACATCGTGTCTGACTCATGCACAGACAGTAAGCTTTACAAGAGAAATATGCTTTGTTTCAGCTGTACTCTTTCTTTCCCTTCCTTATTTTGAGGTCTTTGCATAGAGGTCAAAGCTTCAGGGCCTCCCATGTGCTAGAGAATGTCCTACTGCAGTGACAGTGCTACTGTTTGCAGTTCTCCCTAGGAATGATTCTGCCATTCATGCCTGGGATTAATCTGTGACTCTGAGCAATCTCTAGTATCTGTATATTTAGCGTCCTCATTTTTCTCAAAAGACACTGCTACTTAGTTTCTATCTTCTCAACTGTTAACAGTAAGGCTACTAGCACTATCCCCACACTCCTTTTCAGTTCAGTGCCTTGCAGATGTTTCTGACCAGAAAAGGACCTCTGGGGACTTGCGTCTAAACTTCCTGTTGGGGTGAGAAAGAGATAAAAGAACTGGCCTGATCTGGACTGCTCTAATTTGATTCCCAAAGAGGGAAATCCCTTTTCATTTAATGCATCCTTATCGCCCCAAGCAGTGCAGCTGTACAGTGGAATTAACCTTGGAGGACACTGCCGAGTTACACAGAGGAGCATCCTGCATGGGACTGCCCATGACTGTACTTTCCCACTGCTGCTCTCCCACCCATCATGAAAAGATGCTGTTCTCCCTTTGACACCACTTCGAGGTCATTATTGGTTCCAGCATGAAAAGGAAGTGAGTTGTCAGTATTAAAACATAAACCATCTTAACTTATCACAATCACAGCATGTTGTTAAGTCTTCAGCAAGTGTTTTTCAACTTCACACTGAAGTCGTGAAAGATGTCTCCAGACTTCTCTAGTACTTTAGAGGGACTATGAAAGGGACTACTGTATCTATGCGTAACTTGTCTGTTTATCTAAATATTTTCAGGTTCTGCCTTTAAACACAGATTTCTGTAAGACCTAAGCTGCTGCTAAAACAGCTCAAGATCTTCTTTATGACTTATATTTTAAAATACCATGTAGGTCCATTGAGTGTGTTAGCAGCACACAGAATCAGATACTTTAATAACAGTCTACAGCAGATGTCATTAAAAAAAACCCAACAAAAAGAAGCGAGGCTACTCCCCAGAAGCAAATTCCACTCTTGGTTTTCACAAACATTATTCTTACCTGTGGGGTGCTTTGCCTCAGCCTTTTGCTTCTTCCTTCACAGTTCAGTGACAATCCTGGTTCCCACAGAGAAGCACTCTTCTCAGCAAAGAACCGTATCATACCGTGGCTCTAGCAGGAGAGACATTTTCTTCTTTCTGACACACCCAGTGACAGTCACAGCTCCCATGCACAAGTGAAGGAAGAAGCATCTGGCTGTTCAAATTTGGAACATTTGGAAACCCTGGCTTAGGCAGGATCAAGGGTGTCATGAAACCACATGACTTTGAGCACCACAAACAAGGAATGCAAGACATTAAGACAGTAGAAAGCGAAGTGAATTGACTGGCAATGTTTGGCTTAAATTATATTAATGCCACAATGTCAGTCTGACATTTTAAAATATACACAGTCATCTGTTTTGTTATGTCTTTGAGGGAAGCAGAACATGTAGGAACAATAATCGCACCAGGGTCAAGAGTTGAGATTGTTGTCATTCTTTATAGTACTGTAGCGTAAGAAGCGGCAACCAGGACAGAAGCCTCCCTGTGTGAGACACCATACAGAGAGATCATACTCCAAATGGACAAGTGGGGAAGGGGAATAGAGTAAAAGGGCAGAACATCAGATAGGTCTTGGGACCAATAACTCATTAACCATTGCACTGTTCACCTGCTCCACTGCTGTCCCAGGCCAGAGGAAGGAGAGAAAGACACATCTGGTTCTCTTCCCAGATGAACCTGTTTCATTCTTTTTTTCTCTGAATCAAAACACATACAGATAGACTTTCTGCTTTAGTTGTATCTTTGGGAAAGAAAAAAACACACAGAATATTTTGTTTCCCATACATTGCTGTGTTTTCCCCAGTTGGGGAAAAAAAAAAGATCCACCTTGAGAAAATAACACCTTGTTCCTGCACATATTGGCACTTGCACTGCTTCCGTGTCATGTTTGCTCTGTCAAAACAAGTTTTCCTCACCCCTCAGGGTCAACCTAGCTTTTGAAAACCAAGCTGTCGTCTCCAGGCATCATCACTAGCAGTAGCCAGATAACAGACTACGAGTTCACATTCCAGAATGGTTATGACTAGTGATGAATGAGCCAGCTCAGAGACAGAAGGAATTTCCTACAGGTTACACTGACCTTCCAAGAAACATGTTTGTCTGACTTAGTGAAGGCAGCAAAGAGGACACGTTAGTCCAGGGGGTTGAAGGAGGAAGAGAGAAAACCCTAATTACAACAGAGGAGATAGTGTACAGCACAAATCATTACTGTTCAGTCGATCTGCATCTGTTCCCAGAACGCTGCAGGTGCCTTACCAAAGTGTAAGTAAAATAACAATTTATTAAAACAATATAAAGAGACTAACATGGTCTTGCCACTGTCAGCAGAGGAAAATTGAGGTAAATGTCATAAATCACAGGATGATAAGAAAAAAAAATGCTAAACAGTATGATATTTTATGGCTAAGTGTTTGGCCTAAGCATCACAAGCATCAGGATAACAAAACATCATGGTACTCAAGCATACAAGGCTTAGTGTTCACTCTACACTGTCATAATCCTACCTCTATAGCTACATATAGATTCCTACCTGAGGCAGGCACCAGACTTTGGTGCATGGAGAAAACCAGAACCTATATCCATAGCTACATCATTTCTGCTGTAATTGCAGGCTTGGTCCATTGTTTTGATACCTTTGGTGTACTTAAGTGCACAGCAGGCCAAACAAGCAACGAAATCTATTCCAAATGTTGCATTTCAAATAGTCTAGTCATACAGCGCTTGTTATGAGATTATAACTAATCCATCAATTGATAATATCTACATTCCCAGGATTTCAGCTGCAGCTCTAAACCGTTCAGCATATCTAATAAGCATTAATTCACCATTTATCACTAGCACTTGTAACCATTGCCTAAGTATGAAAAACACAGCCTTCCTCCATTAATCAGTCTAATATATATTCTGTCAGTCCCATCTCTATCCTACTCTAGGTAGAGCCAGTGCTTCAAGCCTGATGCGAGTTTTCCGGTTCCTGAAAGGTCCACAGAACGCATTTTGCCATTTTCTCCAGAGCTCTGATGAGGTAGCCCTGAGAGAGAGAAGACTCTGTGAAAGATATCGCATTAAACTATAGATGCTGTTATAACTCAGGACAAGATATTCAGAGGGTGTCAATCTGCATAGTTTTACTAATCCTACACCAGCTAACAGCCTGATCCTTCTCATTCATCAGCCCATTTATTTGAGACTATACTGATGCAGGAGGCACTGAAGAATGAAAAATTAGCTTTAGGACTGGTGAGTTTATAATGTTCAGTACAGACTGAGTTTTTGCCAAATTAAACTTACTTATTTAACTGAGGAGAGAAATGGAGACTTCAGGGAACGTGACTTGCTCTAGCCAGCTGCAGAAGTTGTATGTAAGATTTTGAATTCTGCAGATATCTTTAAAACTTCAGAGAAATTAGGAAGGAGAAAAGTATTTTCACTTAAAAATTGCATTTTTCCATCCTTTATGAGTCAATAATTGTTACTCCTTGCTGAACCAGAAACATGCTGAGAAAAAAGTTTTGACTGTGCTATTTTAGGATTTCCTTCCACAGCAAGAAAGAGGGAGTGATAAAAACCCCTTGAACTTCAATAAACATCTCTGAGGGAAAGTTCAGATCTGTTCTCATTGTTTTCTGACCTGATGCCTAGATGACTGGTTTTAGTTTCATATTAAAAAAAAAAAAAATTAGAAAAAATCCTTGTTTTCAATCAAAAAAAGGCAACATTAAACAGATTTGTTGCCATGAGCGAAGTTTACCCTGCAATGCAACACAGTACATAGAACTCTTGAACCTCCTCCTGGAATGAACAACAGAAACCACTTTTTAAAATATTAATGTGCATTTAATGAATATATATTCAGGAAAGTTCATTAATAACAGCAGTGACATGTATTTGTGATCATTCTTCAGCTCTTTGCTGCATGCTGAAGCAGAGGCATTAAGCAAGGTACCCTCTTACTGGGTATTAACTGACCCCAGACTCAGCACCAGGGCGGCTGCCTGTGCTGCTCTTGCCCCGAAGACACTTGGAAAACTCCACTGTACAGAGTGGCCACCTCGCCATCTTTCATTAGGTTCCTCACAGAGCAAGAGGAATGAATGTGTGGGCTGTGGTTGTGCTTACTCTCCCTTATTATCTCTCTAGTTTATGCTTCATCACTTGCCATGGTCAACAAATAACCCCTGAAGGACCTCTGCACATGAGTGAAAGCTTCATTTCAAGTCTTTCTGGATCAGGAATACGCAGTTTGAGAAGCTTGCGCTTAGCCCCTGCTACAGCTAGGAGGAAGCATCAGTTTTTGAAGAAGGACAGAGGTTTTGACCCTAAAGCAGCAATAACCCTGCTGGGACCCCTGATTTGAGTCCCTGTGTGCTACAAACACTAAATATAGCCATCTCTTAATAATATTGATAAAGGCTGTAAAAAATGAAACTATAAAAATCATGACCCAAAGTGAGAAAATGGAAAGGATGAAAGGCCAGGATGTTGCCCTTACCCCTAAAAGTCACACTGCAGCACAGCATTCAGGTCAGCTAAGTTAACATCAATTTTTTGAGTGCTGTAACTATTTCCACTCCTCTTAACCCTCAAAGCTTCTCCCCCTCCCCACACACTACATCACATCATATGACTAATGAGTCTGACCCTTCTTCAACCCCTATCTGCAGTCTCTCATGGCTCCGTCACTGTTTGCTTCCTGCCTTTATTAAATCAGATGGGCTGTGTGTGCTCTGAGTCCCAGGGCCAGAGGAACACAGAGAGACAGAGACATAAGGGCAATCCTTTCTGAGCCTCCAGGGCTGTACGTCTTCTATTTCCTCACTATATTGCTTCGTGGATGCATCACTCCATCACTTTTTTCTCACTCTCATGATAAAATCACTACTACTTCCTACTAAAAGAAGGAGGAGAGAAATGTAGGCCTCTTCATAATGTCATTCTACACTGCAGGACCGCATTATGGGTTTTCCAAGATATTTATTATTGCACTGCCTTACTTTAACAAAGGTGATTCCTTCAGCTTCTGTCCCTTTCCCCACTCCCCATTTCTCTCTTCCTTTCTCTTTCATTTCCCAGCACTTTTCACCTTCTTATTCATTCTCCCTGCCTAACCCACTCTGACCATTTGACCCTCTCTTAACATCAGTTACCCATCTCCTAAAGGGAGATGATTACCAAATCTCTGGCCACTGGAGTATTTATAACATTTTTACTCTAACTTTTGGGGACCTTATTTGCCTTTTATCTCACTCTGTTGGGATGGTTAGCTCACTCTCCTTTCTCACTTGTGTTTGGACAGGACTAAGAAAGATTGGCAGAAAATATCAAGCTAAACACTTCTTTTGGAAATTACTAGTTCTTTCAAACAGAAAGATTCAGCAGAGATGGGTTAGTCCACCTCATTTCTCACATAAGCTTTGAGATCTGTTTAAGCCTTGGCAGACCAGCCTGCTTGGACTTCTGCAGAAATGAGGACCTGAAGACTTCTAGTCCTGGTCTCACAGCAAGCCCACCACTTGGACTGCCCCTGATGATCTTCACCTGTTAGTGAAGATTTTCAAAATCTGGGTATTTAATTTCTAATCTGAACAAAACCGAATGTAAAAATATCAACATGCTTCACAAAAACTGAGCTACTTCTTTCTGCATAGCTCCAACACAGGCAACCCAGTATTAATAATGCTTATGGTATTACGGCCCAAGACCATCATGCACCTGAAGACAGCATTCATCTACTACCGGTTCTGACAATATCTGACAGTTAAACATATGTGAGAGATTTGTGTCACCCATTATAGTAAGTGGGACTTGAAAGTAGATCCTGGAATTGAATTCCACACTTTCTAGGGTGGCGGATGTATAAATACTGCATGTAAGATCAATAAATGATTACTAGCTCTGTTAACAAGTGGCTAATGTCTTGTTACAGACTTTTATAGAGTCCAGTTGGTCAATAGGTTGCATTTAACCATGACTTATGATCACCTATATCACATAATAACCATGCCTGTAATATGCTTACACAGTCTATTCATCATGCATTAATCCTTTTAAATTTATTTATGAATATACTCTTACTCTAATGTTTCACCAAATGGAGTAATAATAACTGGCAAAAGAAGAAGAGCTATGCATTTTCCAGCCATGTTTTACCTAGCCCAAGGAACAGATTTTGCATCAAAGGTTCAGTTCAAACCCAGTCCCGGAGATTAGATCCGAAGCATTAGTTCAGGCTAAAAGTATTCAGGCTGCCCGAATTTAGTTAGAAGGAACACAGATCAGCCATCTCAGAGAATGACAACAAAGGACGAAAAACACTGAGATGTTTCTGGGGACAAAAAAAAATAGACCACAAAGAAATAAACAGAGCCACAGACTCCAGTGATGAAAGTAGTAGAAACGATTGCAAAACCCCTGTTTAATCTCTTTGGACTAGAAGCTCTGCCTGGACAACCCTTCGTTGCATATATGCATCCACTTGAAATGAGGAGCCATGCAGCACATACGATGCATGTAATGCACCTGTGGCAGTGTAGAGAAACAAACAGTCCCCTAGACTGCACATCTTAAATATGAAGCCTTTTGCATACAAAATATATTTTATAAGCTCCAGCTTGTACCTGTTGATTCACTCTTACAATTGCAAGGTGTAAGGACTAGATCCTGGACTGCTTCATCCCAGTAATATATTCTCATGGACAGAACAGAACAGGTTCAAAACTTCAGTAAGCACCAATTTATATTAACACTAGGGCCCTCCACACCCTTCAGACAGCAAAGGTATTAAAACACAAGACTTGATAGCTACTTTCTTCCCTTCATATTGCCAGACTGGTGAATGTCAGTATCAGCTATTGTACATATAATTGTGAGGAGTGTGAAGTTTTGCCTATCATCTTAAAAATCAAGCAGTTAAAGGGTATTTCAGAAATACTTAATGGGATTTTCCCACCAGTAAACTCTGTGCTCAGTGGTACACTTTAATAAGAGCAGAATCAAAATCTCATTTATGGACTAAGAAGGTTGTACTGAGGGTAACATTAGGGGAGGCTTTGCCAGAGAAAACAGAAGACTTAATAAGAGAAGGGCTCAAGAGTATTAGTAAGAAAAGTTGTGAGCTGCCTACAGGCTTTTTCTCTTCTGGTATCAGAGTGGAAGAAAAGCCCCTGTGGTTGATTCATTATGCCGTTTCATTTCTTCATATATAATTTACATGCAATGTAAATACGGTAAATTATTATTTCTGGATTGCATTCTTGGGCCCTGATCCAAAGCCCACTGAAGCTGAGAGAAAGACTTCTAGGTTGCAAAAAATCAAACATTATTGAGAAACAGGCCTATTACATGCCAACACTCATTAGAAAGGAGTTTATATTCCAGCAAGGGTTAAAGACTCAGGCCCCAGCTCAGCAAAATGTTAAGTACATGCTTAACTTTAAGGTTACACTCAAATCCCAAGTGGATCTAAAGCACATGCTTAATTGCTTTGCTGAATCAAAGCAAGTACAGATTTTTATCTGAATTTAACTGCAGCCGTAATCTGGACTACCAGCTGGCTGATACCACAATGAACTTTCTTGAAGAGCTTCAAAACTTTCTTATTCTGGATCCCTCCAGCCACAAAAAACCCATAAGGAATAATCACAATGATTAGAATTGTTTTTCAAGTTCAGGGGAAGAAAAAAAATTAGTTCTGTATCAGTTTAGTTCTTAGACGAAGGCTTGCATCTGTTTTTCTTTTACATTAACTTCTTTATTCATCACTACTGTTTTGATTTTCTCATCTTGCTGCTCCAAGAGCTCCGTGGGTAAATCCTCCTACCTCAGGAGCAGAAAAAGCTCCTTATTTGGGTGCAAAGCAAAGCCAAGCTGCTGAGATCTCTGTGCCTTCTGATCCCAGTAATCCAGCGTTGGAACAATATGACCTCAAAGGTCTTTTCCATTAAAATCTTACAGACTTAACAGTTCTTTTGGATAAAAAGCAGTAATTCGGATGCTGCTTATGGCCTATTCACCCCCTCCTTTGGCTTATCTTCATTGTCTTGCACCAAGGTGGGAGAATATCTTCATGGATAAAGGAATTGTCTTCACCTCCCTAATTCAGTGTGATATATTCGGCTTCTCTATAATTTCACTCTCCCCACACTTGAACTTAAAGGCAACTTCACAACCTTTCATCCTCGCAATACTTTTTGTCAGGTGACGAAAAACAATTAGTCCTGTTCCTAAGGTTAGGAACTAAAAGTCTGGCAAGTTTAACTATGGACAAACCAGTTGCTGCTCAAGTTACTGTGCAAGTATAAACAGGCTGGCCTGCTCCAACATAGTGACTTCCCCCCCCCCCCCCCCAAATGGTCTTTTTAAAGTATGTATTTCAAAACTCACAACCCTAGTCGCAGAAACTTTTAGCAATTTGCCTGGGATCACACAGAAAGTCTGAGGCAGTCACAGACTTGGCAAAGCAGTGACAACAACCTGGTCACAAATCCACCAGTTCCTAGGTTTGCACTCCAACACTCCATGATCCAGCTCTACCATGTCCCTTGCTTTTAAACTACTCCCAACAGGGCCTCCTCAGAAGGACAGGCACATGTCTTGTAGCTTAAGAGTTCCAAAACCCTTCCTTGTTTTTTTCCCTAAGGTGCTCTCAGAGTCATTGTAAGGTTTTCTTCTTGTTACCTTGTACGTTAACAGCAAGTCCGAAAAGTAAGAATGGCTGCAAATAAAGCAAGCAACTTGACAGTTCATGTGTGAGCCCAATTATTTCATCACAGGCTCCCTGCTCATGCCTTCCCATCACCCTGCAAACACACAGATTTGAGAATGCACACACAGTGCCACAATCTTTCAGCACTCTTCAGATGGCCATGGCTGCTGTTGCTTTGGGGAATCTCTAGAGAAATACTACAGAGCTGTACAGTGATTTGTTAACGTCATCAAGAATGAGGAAAGATTGCAGGGGAGAATTCATACATATTAAAACCAGAGAGACAACTCTGATATGTGTGCTGGAGGTCTTTCAAGGTTACCATATGCCACTGGATTAATCCCAACAGTCTTAAGGTAGAGGTGAGAAATGTTCAAATTATTTGATTAACTTCAAAAGGAAAGATTTTTACGCCTCTACCTTTTGGCATCCCTACTCTGTCCCAAGCCAAGAAGAACTAGAAAACTTACAAGAAAGCCAGCTCCATACCTCTGACCAATAGATTCCAAAAAGTGTTGTAATCTTGTCTCACTTAAAGCGAGCCAATTTTAAGAAAGGAAAAACTGTGCCAGCATTACAATAATTGCCTGCCAGGAGCCTCTTTATTGAAAAGAATGTTTTTTCTTTTAAGTGGAAATTGGGGCAGCCATGGAGAAATATCAAAGCTGCATTTTGCACCACTGAAAACAGGCAACAGCTAATTCCCTCTCAGTTTATCATTTTCTTAAACAGCCTCTCAGAAACACATTGCGGCTGTCAGTGGTTGCCCACAGAGAATGATTTGTACTGACCCACTTCAGATGACCAGAAGTCAGTATTTGCCATGAGACAGCAGAATTGTGTTCAAAGTATTTCCAGCAAATTTCTCTTCTCCCTTTTTGCCCAACTGAAAAAGAAGCAGAAGCTGTCTCAGCTGCTGGAGACTCCTCCTGCTGGCACTCATCCTGGAGAGCACCCCCAGGGGCAGGGCAAATCCTCTGCAATAGGGTAGAGAGCCTCAAACCCCAGGAAGCCGCAGTCAGAATGATTCTCCCTCTGAGCACCCCTGCAGAACTGGGAGCCTGGAAGTCCCAGCCATTGGATTAAAGCTCCTCTTGGAAATTTCTCTCTGTTGTGGAGCAACCAGGGACTTTAAGGGCTCTAAATCCCCACTGTACCCAACAGCATCTTTTAGTTAGAAAGTCTGAAAGCAGCAGCAATACCACTGCAGTTCAATCTATTTCCAAAGATCTGCTCTGCAACCAACCCACCGCTTAACCTTCCATAGCCATCGGTTTTGCTCTGGCTGCCTGTCAGCAAACACAGGACAGAAAGACCGGTATTCCCCTTTTACAAAAACGGAAGATAATACACCATCCCTGAAGGTGCAAGAAGCTCACACTAATAAATCAGGGAAATTAAATGCAGAGGATTGCGTAGGTGCATGGCTTATATCCCATAATCCCACTCCAAAGAGAGCTTTCGTGCTGCCACTCCCTAGCAACCCAAGAAAGCAGCTTGTTTTATGACTCTCTTAGCGCCTTCAGGTGTGGATGGCTGCGTGAGGTGTTGTGTGGGCCACTGGAAGATTAACAGTTGTGCTATGTAGCTGAGGGGCTGCAAGTAAAATCAGGGCAGAGCCGCACCCCGAGGAGGATCTGTTCTGCCTTCTATGCACTGCACTACAAACCAACAGGCAGGAATCGCACATCACAGGGCAGAATTAAAGTCGTTTCCAACCTGAAAGACTGCCTCACACTCGCAGGGAATGATGCAGTGTAACATGCAGGACCTTCGCTGGTGTATTTTAAATTCAGCTGTCTATAGTGTAAATAATGTTCCATCTGAACGTGCATGTTAATTCTAATGAAAGCTGATCAATTTGTTCAGATGGTAACTCTCACACTTTGTTCTATGAAGCAATATTCTGTTGTTATAAACGCTCCTCCCAAATCCACTCTCCCCAGCTGCTCCTCCCAAGCCAGCTCTCCAAGAGACGTCACAAGAAAATGCTGTTCAAGAAACTGCTCAGCCAAGAAAATGCTGGGTTGATACCATGCCTCGGTACCATTCTGGCCACCAAAACAGGCTGTTGTAAGCAGTGATTACAGGGTATCATCCACACCTGCTTCTTCTGCTGCTACTTCCTCATTGGTCTCGTGGTCTCACCAAGAATAGCTTTTAAATTTCTCCAGAAAACCTTCCAAGTCCATATGCAGACAAGTTGTCTCTGGTGTGTAAGACAATAAATAAGGTGGTTACTTGCAGGTGTCTCATGGTTTCCAAGTTCTTCCTACAGTGGCACAGAGGACATTCACCTCTGACAGGATCCTGTGTGAAAACCTTGCACTTAAACATCCAGGCTCTAACTCACACTGTCATTCTGTTATGCACTTGGCTCACGTCAAGCCTGCTGGCTGCAGATATGTGCCAGCTGTGTAGGAAATTGCAGTATACTTCTCTCATGCCAGCTTTAGGTGTTGCAGACTTACTCATCCTTGTACCATCAAGCTGACACGTTCTTGATTTGCCCAGACTAGAGCTGGCATGGCTTGGGGAAAGACATTACTGGTCAGCTCCAGTTGACTCATTCCCAGTGGTTATGCAGTCAACAGAACTGACACACAGACATCCTACACACAGCTCAAACTTTGCTTTACCTCTACTGGAACAAAAGTGGTCTCTCATCCCTGTAATTATGTACACTACACAGTGGTTCTTTCATATTTCTGGAAGACCTGGCTTCTTATGTCACATATTTTACCAGCTGTTGTGGGAGATTCTCATTTTCCTTCAATGTCTTGGCGCCTTAACAAGTGCCTACATATGTAATATTTGCTGACACCGCTCTCTATTATCTCTAGACTCTCCCCATTCTCAAGTACAGGTCTGCCACGCATCCTCCTCCATTTTGTTCTTCACAGAAGTGTTTATGCCCCTTTAAAATCCCCATGGGTACTTTAGCCAAGGACATTCCCATTAGCTATCCAAACTTCAATGGACACTTGAAGGTCATTTGGACCTTCTGGCTGCCTTTTGGCAATGCCAATCTCATGGTAGCTGTGTTTTCAATACAGTACTAGAAAAAGACAGAGAACCTGATCTCACAGAAAGGTGGACCAGATGCCAGCAGTTATTTTAACTATGCAGGGAACACCCTCAGTGCCAACTTTCCTGTGTCTGATTCTTAACAACCAATTAGTGAACAAGGTATCTCCCCTCATCATGCCCAAAGTGGAAGCAAGCGCCCAAACCATCCTCATGCATAAACCCCCCCTGCCAACTGAGACAGCAGAAAAACCCCAGTGGTGACAAAGAGAAGCTG
This sequence comes from Haliaeetus leucocephalus, assembly GCF_000737465.1. Taxonomy (NCBI): domain Eukaryota; kingdom Metazoa; phylum Chordata; class Aves; order Accipitriformes; family Accipitridae; genus Haliaeetus; species Haliaeetus leucocephalus. Next base: position 696,570 of record NW_010972449.1, on the reverse strand, counting down.
GAGCCAATGCTGACCCAGCAAGATCAATTAAATATCTGTAATATCAAATCCTAGTTTAAGTATTAGTGCTTGGGAACACCAACTAAAACTAATGGAAGAAAGAAAGGCTTATTGAGTATGGCTTGCAAGACTTCATGATGGTGAATTTATATGCAATATGCATCTACATAAAGTGAAATGAATGTCATTTACTGTTTCCTAGAGTGAGAGAGTGCATGCTGTAAGTCCTGTTATAATGAAGCATCCAGTAAGTGAAAGCAAATGGCTCAGCAGTGGGTCAAATTTGAAAGCGCTTAACCAATGTTAACTGAGGCTTCAAAATCTCACAGCTCAGGACTATGAGAGAGTTTCAGTATGATCCATATCTCCAAATAAACTTTTTTTTTAAATTGATATAAAATCTCCCAGTACAAACATGCCTTTGCGCCCCTAGTTTGTAACAGTCTCCCTTCAAAATAAATTAAGACTAGCAAAGCAAGTATAATCCTACCCTATAAAAGTATTAGGGTACAGGATTTACTACACATACGTGCTTCCCAGTATCTTGAAGTTGCCTGCATGCCAGCTGTGCTTCAGGCACTCTTTTGCATGGGCAACATTTGAGACAGAAAACAAAGCTGAGGACATAGAGAAAGACCAAGAGTTTCTAAGTGGCCTGTTCTTTGGTACCACTCTTTGTGGTGAGGGCTAAGACATACCTTTACAATTCTGTAGCTGTTAAGCGCCTGACGTTTTGCTAAGATCTGTCTTTTATCCAGCAAATGGGTGCAATAAAGGCAGAATCAAAGTTAAACGTACAATACGATGCATTATTATGCGGCCAGAATTTCCTGCCACAAGGGAAAGAGTATGCAAAGTGCAAAGAAGAAGAGGTACCTCTAACATTTACTGCATCCGCTTCCCTGGAAGGAATTTGAAAACAGGAGTCCCCAGACAGTTACTCCCCTATTCTGTACATCTGGGGCTAGAACTTGAGCTAAGAAATGAATTTATCTATGGGCACATAATTGCAAAATTCTTCATTCAGCGGAACTCATGCACTTTCATCTACAGCATCTGGTATTGATTTCATTTGCAGAGGCCATTAATTGAATCCAGTACGGTGATTCCCATGTAAATAGCAATCATCTTCTGACATTGTCATTGTTAGGTGGGAAGAAAAAGGAAGAACAGACAGGAAGAGCAAAATGATCACAGGCCGCTTCCAATTTCAGTTGCTTGGTTCTGGATACAACATAGTACCAAACCCAATGTAAAAGCTGGACGTAGTCAGAATCCCCAGCTCACAGGACAATGGATCACAGTGAAAAATAAGTGACTTATCTGCACAGCCAGCAAAAAACAGGACCGATACCTCCAATGCCCAATACTGCATGAACTGAGACACCAAAAAGAAATTCAAGGTTAACAGCTATCACTCTGAACTATATCCAAAACTGAAACATGGAGTCAGACTATTGAATGAGCTAAGAGTCATAGATTCTTAAAGCACTCAAAACCATCAAATCAGCACCAGATTTCAAAGAACTTAACATCTATCAAGTCCCTTAAAGAAGGGCAGATTTCCAAAGGAGGTCAGATGCTGGCAAACTAAGCAATCGTAAGAGTCCATTCACTTATTCAGATGGCTAAACAGGAATAAGGACTTCTAAAAAGATCCCAATCCCATGCCCAGCAGTCACCACCAAAGAAATAACCTAATCAGTGACAAGAATCGCAGCGATGCAGTGATCAGATTAATCAAAGGAATCCAATAAAGAAGACTCAGTAAATTACACCCAATGAAAAAAGTAAAAAAGCAATCCCAGTACTGAATTCTTCTTTATCCGATACTCCTGAAAACGCAGGGAAACAGTTTATGGCCTCAGTTCTAGATGCCTGCCAATAACATGTTGCTGGCATTTTAAGCCCAGTCCTAACTTCACTTACCTCACTACATCTCCTAATCCTTTTTGCTGATTCTAGTGGTGTTAATTCCAGTTTGCTCACATACAAGGGACAGAAGAATTCAAAGATTTAAAAAAAAAAAAAAAAGATCATCTGACTAACAGTTGAAGAAAGTTGATCAGGTAACAACAAATGATGAGAGCACAAACACTGCCTATTCACTCTCCCCAACCTGCTGTGTTCAAAGTTCTCTCTTCCTCATTACACTTAGAAGTTCTTCTATTCTCAGTTTGTCAGACCAGGCTATGCCACCAAGTTCTGCCTCTATTTATTACTTTTGAAATACAGAGTTTTCAAAATTATGTTTTGCCTTCAAGGTTTCCAGATCTTTCTCCTGAAGATCCATTTCTTCCTTTGAAACTATTTCTCCTTTGGAGAGACTTAGATCTCTTTCTCCAAATGAGAAGCAAATACCTGGGTTCATTTGTTCCACCAAGGAGATGTCTAGGAGACATCCCAGCCTGGTTGGGTACAACAGCCCCTTTTACTCTGCATGAAAATCAAAATATTTTGGCCACTTCTAGTTTAGATTCATGTCTGGAAGACTGCACCACTTTCCCCCCAACTATATCTATTTCCTGCTAACTTGGTTGAACTGCAAAGCAAGCTGTTCAGCAGAGCAGACAACCCAAAAGTTACAAGATGAAGAAAACTTCACCTGTTGCCTTTTTCCAGCTTTTGTTTTTTAACTATTAAGGTCATAATATGCCTGAAACACCTAGTCAAGGCCAGAGAACTTCAGTTATACTTTAAGAGTCAAAGAACCTGTATTAAAAAAAAAAGATTTTCAACAGTTTACAGAGTTTTAAAAAGCTTTTATATGAACAAGTAATATTTAAAGTAGTATCAGCTTCCTGTTACTGAAAATCTCTGTGAGAGAGGAGAAAGAAAAATTTTAAGTAACACTAAATTACCAAAGCAACGCGTAAGGCCACGTAGAAAGGAAAATTTCGGCAGTTACTAAAAGTAGAAAGCCAAAAGGGTTTTATAATACCCCAGCTAACTCTTGGAGGAACGCTTATTCCAGGTATTTGTTTGCCAGACCAGACCAACGGAGCTGTAAAGACCTTGATAAATAACACTGTGAGACAATCCAATGATACTGAGCAAGGTGAAAGGAAGCATCCCAAGAGATGTAATTATTGGGGAGCTGAAGTTAGTAAAGGCAAACATGAATTTTTTCAGTTCTCCACACTTGAGTAATGCAAGTGATGCCAATGGTTATATGCAAGCAACTGAACCATCCACTTATAGCAGATGTCCTTTCTCCAAAAGACGTGCTTCTCTGAGACACTAGACTTGCAAGGGAAGAGCCTCCTTGTCAATCCTTAAACACCTATTTAATAATCAGGAAGTCTGTGATTCAGGTATGAACCTTTCTGCTGTTCTCTTCAGATTCCACCAACTGCAGAGAAGGTCAAAGGGCCAAAGACCCATTTTGGGCATCTAAGTTGAAGCTCCAAAGTTAAAATGAATATATCTTCCTGCAGCGCAGAACTTTCAGAAATGTTTAAATGAACCAGGTGGAGAAACTCTCTGTAGTCAATCATCCTTACGTTTGTAAATGCTTTTGACTTTGCTATTACTCACCTGACTCCAATGCTTTGTGCTTTCCTCAATACATCAATATATAAACCCAGGTCATGGACAGATGGGCGTTATAATGCTTCCCCAAATATTAGTGATTTATACCCAGTCTCTGAGATATTATTTTAATATATCTTACTTTGTCAATATAATTGTGATGGAATGCCCCTTCAGGTGAGTTGTAAAGGCGAAAAGAAAAGCACCTCTGTTCAAAGCAGCAAAGAAATGAGGAAAAGCAAACAAGCAAGATGTGTTAGATACTGTCTTAGAAACACCTGTGTTTCAACAGCAGTTAAATGGATGTAGACGCAACATCTATCAGGTCCGGTTTAGATCTTATACAGCTCTCCCACCACACATCTCTAACACAATACCCAGGCATGGCAAGTCATGCAAAGTAATAGAGAGTGGGGTATGCTTTTGTGTGAAATAAAATCTAGACTAATAAAACTACTTGTGTCACAAATTTTAGAGCAATAGGTACCTGGAAAAATCCTACGGGAAGTGAAAGCTTCCTGTACACTTTAGCTCAAAGGTGATATGTATTAACCTGGATGTTATAAAATACATTGTCTAAACAAGAATATTAGGTAAAAAACCCCAACAAAACAAAAAAGAAACAGAAATAGTGGTACGATTTTACCATTTTAAAAGATCACAATGTCAGGAAATGCAAATACTGCTATTAACTATAACATTCATTCTCTACTACAGTTTAAGTAGTCTTACACGTTCCTGCATTTTCTACTAAGTGCGGGACTTAATATAGTATTCTTTACATGAAAAGATGTTTATCAGAAGACAGACATGACATGCAGCCAGCCTGAGTAAACATCATGGTTCATAATTTGTATTTTTTGACATTTTGTGCAGCCTTAATGTTAAATTAATCTTGTTTTATTGCATTTAACTGAGCAGTAGTTGGAGCTGACAGCTAAGTTGCTACCACCATCAGAGCTTTGGGAACTGAATTTATTTTCTCTTCATTTAAGCCAACCTTCTACAAGCTTCACTGATTTTGATAGAAGAACTACCAGATCATACCTTCATGATGACAGAAAATGAGGCCCAAAGTCTTTCTGAGAGACTTTCACCAATTGACAGATAAGTCATTTCAAATGTGCTTTGAGAGAAGCAGATTAAATACCTTGAATCTCTGGGCATCTCTTGGAGCTTCTCCCAGCTCCAAACCCTAAGTACTTTCCTAGCACCTCTGGATCCAAGTAATGGCTATTCAAAGTCAACAGCATCTTACAGGAAGAAAACCCTGACTGCCTTTATCTACAAACTGGGTCCCAAAGTTTACCTACCCAGAGTGTCAGGCTGGATTACCCATGGCTGACCAAGACCGACACTCTCTCACATAGCCTCATTATAATTTGATTCTTCTTTTAGTAGATTGCTAATGGACAAGGATATGCAGTAAGGGATAAAAATAAGAGTATAAAATGCAAATGCACATGTATAGTTCTTCTATTGCTTTCTCTCTCTCTCTTTCACTGTGTATAAATACAGCCTCTCTCTATATAAATATATAACTATGCATCTTTGTGTACTGCAGCCCAGGGCTAATGTTGAGCTGACAATAGTGGCACTAATGCTAATGAATTCTGATTATTCGGATCGGTCATTAAACTAATAAGCCCATCTCCAAATTAGCGTGGCTGCTTCAGCCAGCGAAAATTTAATCAAATCTGCTTCATTATTTCAGACGTGGTGCACTTGGCGAAAGTGACTGCGGGAAAGGAGAATGGGATCCTCATCTGATAATTTTATCACTTGACTGCCAGACCATGAAAAAATCGGTGTGATGAATTTTTTTTTTTTCTGGGGGGTGAGGGTGTGGAGCAGAGGGTGTGTGCATGCGTGTGTGTGTGTGTGTGTGTGTTTGAGCTTTCTCTCATGTTCCCTCCTAATTAAACTAAACCCATCCTCCCTTCCTCTGCCCTGTAACTGTTTTGTTTTTTCCACATCTTCCCCACCCCCTTCAACATCTTCGCTCTCTTCTCTTCCTTCCCCCAGGTCCTACTCTGCCCCCATCTCATAGCCTTTGCACGCATAACCAAGGAACAGCTTTCAGCATCCAAGACAGAGGTTGATGAGACTTTCGTGAGCTATACAGCAATACAGTCTCTGTCTTGCCCAACTCCAGCCTCCTTACACACAAAATCACCCCCCTTTGCCTCCTCACCCTTATTTTTCTCTTCATTTCTGAAGAAATCAAAAGCAGCAAACAGATCTCCTCATATCTCAGGGCAAAAAAATATTTTTTTTTCTTTCTCTCCCTTGTTTTTACTTGGATTGTTACCATTTCAAATTTGATGGGGAACATAGGTCCTATGACTGCACACATTCCTATATTTCCATACACACATAATAAGCAAACTGAGGACATACAATGCCAGTACACGTAACCGAAGACATAAGCACACACTTGAATGCAAACTCAAAATTACCTTTCATGGTTGTATTTTGTAGTACTCTTACACCTGTGTATAAATTAGAAGCACATTTATTGATTTCAAAGGCAACACTGCAAATTAACCACAATGTGTCTACAACTACAATTTCTTGCCCACCCCTTCTTCCTCCTGCAGGTCCACCACCACTCTAAGAATGAAGGCAAGCCTACCTTAGCAAGAGAGACTCATCCTTTACAGAAACCTATCCCACTCACACGTGTCTATAAGGTAAAGAGACTCATTAATTCCTCCAGTTACTAAAGCTAAACAAAACACTGAAGTATTCCCCAAATCAGATATGGATATATATATATATTAAAAAAAATACTCCAAAACCAGAATGTAAATAAATTATGGAAAAAAAAAGATCGGGCCTCACAAATGCATGGGCGTCATTAATGTGCAGCCATGCTCAGTGCTCTTCTCTCAGTAACTGTGTTCAGAAAGACAAATCTTTTATGGTACTGGATAGCTCTGCTGGAAATTAAATAGATAAATACATCTTGTTAGTACAGATGTAATAAAGCACTGGCCATCCCAATAGCCAGGAACAGGAAAGGGGCCAAGACGAAACACTGCCTTCCCCAATAATAAGCCACTGTCCAAAATCCCAGAACACATGTGAAGAACAGTCATTTCAAACAGCACTAGCCATTCCTGCTATGGCATGTAGTAGATTTAGCAGGACTTTATTGGCAATGGTATTGAAGGCACCTGGAGACCTTACATTGTTCCCAGAGGTACTCAGTCTTCAATTTCTAGCACAGATTTCCTCTCAAAAGTTCGGATTAATTTCCCATGACTAATAGCTTTCCAGATCTAAATTAGTCACCTAGATTCTCTTTATCTGCAAAAGGCAAAACAGGTGCTTCCAAAGGGCTACTCCTTGATTTCGATCATGCATCTTACCTTTCAAGATGGGATGAATACTCCCTGAAGAACAGCCTATTTTTCTTCACTATTGGAAATACAGACAGTTCACTTTGACTTGACAAAAGTTACAAGTCTAAAATCAGATAAGTTGATTTCTAGACCAAGGTAAAATTATATGTGATATATCCTACCCTGAAAAGTTTTATGAAGACCTGAAGCATCTAGGTGCACAAGATTGATCGGCAACAGAAATACTTATAACTGAAATCAGACACTGAAGACAAAGTTGACTGGCAGCCGACCAGGCTGTCAACAGCATCAAATACAATCGTACAGATGCCTTCCTAAGAAAGGTACCAGAATGATATTCTTCCATCAAGCATACGAGCTCTAAATACTAACAGGAAAGCATAAAGAAAGACTATGGATCTAATGCCATCAGTTCAATGAGGCAAACAAAATGTATGCCCTCTCAGTTGAATCTCAGCCTGTTTGCTGCTTACTTGACGTCAAGCTTCAGCATGTTACTTTTTCCACTTTGCTAAAGTACTCTTCCTCTCCCCTTCCGTCATATACTACTTCCACGTCCTGTCTAGTCATCTCTCCTTATGCAAAACATAGCCTATGGACCTCCTAATAGACAGATCTCACCTAAATGCTCTTTGATTTTGCACGGAGGGTGCCATATAGACTGCTCTTACTACCCCAAACAACAGCTCTCAAACAGGACCTCATTGCAATCTTCTTCCCCCGACCTTGCTTAAGACTATTAAGTGGTTCAGGGCGATTCCGCTCCTCCTCCTTGCTGCCCTTGGTAAGCCTTCAGAGCTCACTTATTCAGTAAGACATTTCGATCTAATTTTAGATTTGAAGAACTCAAAAGCTAAAAGACAATTAGTCTGACTAAGATTATAAGGTAGTAGTTAGGAAAGGAACTGAGATCTTGTGACTGATGGTGTTGGCTATTAGACAACTCTTCCTTTCAAGATTCAGGTTGATTACACTCAGAGAGGGCTCTCTCTCGGTGGACCACATAAGAAAGGAGGAGGGGATAGCTGTGACAGGTACACATGTCAAGTCCCCATTAAAAATGAACACACGGTCATTATGGGAAGCAATGCAAAAAGGAGCCTCACACCCAAATGTGGAAACCATAACAGCACTGACTATCTGTGCTCTGCTACCCTGGAGGAGAAAGCCAAGCAAGCTCAAAAGCAAACTCGGAGAACAAATGGCCACAAAACACAACTCAAAAGTTATGGGAAAAATATTATTGTGGAAACAAAAGAGCTAGAGAGAATATGAGCAAGCAGCTCACAGAACAGAATGAGGAACCAGGCTCTGCTACCTGCTTTGATGAAGTTCAGCAGAAGATTTATAAAGGGGAAAAATGCCCTTCTGTGAAATGGTACTGAATGTAACCTAGGCTCAATCACGGACAGAACGGGAGGTAACACGTGCAGCTCTCAATATCACACAGCAGTGTTTGAAAAAGTCCAAGATTTAGCAAAATAATGCAAAGAACATTCTGGATGCCAAGTGCTAATAGTAATGGCAATCTATCCTTTAGGAAGATCTTCTTCTGTCACCACAGTCTTTCCGAGACCTTATCGATTCCACCCTCCAAAAATATTAAAATAGCATAAACCTGGAACTAGAAGTCACAAAACATGGTGCACCTGGAATAAGAATTACTACCTTGATTCTTCAGTGACCCTAGAGCGGAGGTGAAAGTACTCAGCAACATACAAAAGAAAGATGTAACACAGACTTTCAGACATTAGAGGAACCAAAGAACAGACAATATGAAATTAAGCTCAAGAACTGCAAAGCAGCCTTGCTCAACCAGACAGATGGGCTGCATCTCAGTCATTACCTCCCCACTTCTACCCTTTTGTGAGAGACGTCACAGAAAAGGAGCCAGAAAACACTTTTAAAGCCATGACCATGGAAAGGCATTTAGAAAAACATTTTGCTAAGCAAGGCTGGTTGACCCTACTATCCCTTCAAATCAACACTGCAGAAACGATTCTTTTTTTTTTTTTTTTTTTTTGCCCAGGAATTAGGGACAGTCATGATACAGGTATATATAGAGAGATACACACACGCACACACACACAGAGCAGGTTTGCTATGAGAAAGGTTCAAGCTCTCATATCCTATCGCCTGGAGGAGGCCGGGACATTTAGATCGTCCTCTGAGAGGGCCAGTGAGACCTTTAAAAAATGACACACAGTTTGGGAGTCCTCAGATTCAAAGAGACAAGTATTCCGGTGGCCTTCTCAACTCTCTTTTCAGTCGTCAAGACAAAACTTCATTGCAGACATGAACTATCCCCTCCTCTAAAAGGCCTCGCAATAGATCTGTGTCAACAGTGATTAGCTGTTGCCTGGCACGTCATCCATTTGCCATTTGTTAGGCCAAACATGCCAACATTGGTAATCTAATCTTTGGCCAGCAACGGCCTCTTCCAGGTTAAATGTATTAAAGGAGTCGAGGAAACCGGACTTATTTCACAGGCTGTGGCCTGCAGCTTTCTAACATGGCCTGACCCCCCTTCCCGCCCCCTTCCCCTGGAGATTGCAGGGGTCAGGACCTCCGCAGCATGGAGCTGAGTAAAACACTAACAGAGAGAGATGAGAGGATATTGGAAACATATTCTCAAGGCCTCAGCGCTTTGGAAATCTGAGAAGAACATGAGGCGTTAAGTTAGAGCTTTCACTGCTGGGTTGTGTGTGTGTGTGTGTGTGTTTTAAAAAACATGTTTCAACAAGAATTTGATAAAGATATCAGTAAGACAAGGTTGAGGTTTTTAACACAGCAGCAGCAAAAGATGTAGTGCTCTGTTCATGGGAGAATCCATGCTACAAGATACCTTAACCCACAGATCACATGTTGGGAAGAGGGATGTTTTGTGTTTCAGGAAATATTTCAAGTGTATCAAGAATATCTTCTCCAGCAAAAACTTTCACTTTTATCTGCCACAGATAAATATCCAGAGCTAACAGCATTGTTTGGTAGCCTGGCAGGAGGGGATGTTCCTAGGAATTCTTAAAACAGAGCATTATGTATCTGAAACCAAGCAGAACAGCCATCAGGGTTCTCAGAGAGTTATTTTTCCCCCTAGAGGTAAGGGAACTCTCCTACAGAGGTGCCACAAACCTGTTTGTGCGAGACCCCTTGGAGCTCTGTCTCAGGCACAGGAGCAGACTGAATTCACTAATGAGATAATTTCACTAAAGTTAGGGGTGAGAAATGAACAAAAAGCTTCAAGACAAAAAAATGTACACAGGACTAGTACTGAATACTAGAGACAGCCTCTGCAGCAGTTTGACAGCAAATTACAGATGAAAACAGTTACGAAAGATTTCCCAGAAAGTGCCCTTGCTTTGAAAACAATACTCAGGATGTTCCACAAATGACCCCAAAAAAGAGAGATTTCTCTGGCTTTAGTCCACCACAGCAGCCAGGATTGTGTTGGTTCCCAAAAAGCTCATGGACATGAGCTGCCCATTCTCATTATTATCACTGCTTTTATTTGCCTGTTTCTCTCCAAAGATGAGCCTGGGACATGCATATCCTCTACCCTGTCAACATCCATGTACTTGGAGGAAATTTCATACTTGGATGCATAAAAACTGTAACGAATACGCAATGACTATTCTGAATGAAAGACAACTTCCTTGTGCAGTGTCAAACTTCACACTTACATGATGGAAAACCTTTATTTCAAGTGCTTCAGCACAAAATACTATTTGTGTGTTGGAAACGGTTCTTTCCTTTGAGAGAAATTTTTAATCAAGCTAAAATATTTGTGGCAAAATGTAGTCTGTTCCTAGACACTGAGAGTTCCCAGATGCTTATGGAATGCTAACTTCAGGAAGCCAATTCCTCCTTTGTAGTTTGCTTAGTGGTAATGTGTATGTTTTATCAGTTATTTCTTTGGTGCTAATTCATTCAACATCAAATAGGCTGCTGACACTAGTCAGTGGGGTGGGAAACAGATACAAAGGTGGAACCAATCAGCGAAGAGCGAGCAATCAGTGCATTGGATTGTGCTGGCAATTTGGTGCTACACACATACAGAACCTGACACCCAAAAGAAGGCATTTAATACTACTGATGCTAAGTGGAACAGACAGGACATAGCAGCTGCAAGCAAACTTCACTTTCTTTAATCCTGTGTTCCTGCTTAACATCCCCTTTAAGAGAAGAATGGATTGGGGGAGATGTCTATGATCTGTCTGAAGAGATGACAGACAAGACTGAGGCTTTGGGGGGTTGCTAAAGGACAATGTCTCTGGGCAGTGAAAGGTAAGTGCCATCCCATTCACCAGTTATACTTAATGTAACAGTCTGGTAGCCCAGGCATCCAAAAATCACTGTATAGATTTAATTCCCACTGCTTCGTCCTGCCCTGCCAAATACCACTGTTACGAGAACAAGACTTCAAATGAGATCATCCTATGATACTCAAATACGATAAGGAATGTTCTCTGAGTTTTGCACTTTCTGATTCATGCTTAGAAGCAGAAAAGGCAGAACTGTGTCAAAAGAGCACTTTACCTCGCTTTTCCCAATTGCTTGCCTCAAATTCACAATAAAAACTCATGGCCGAAGGACCTATTTTACCTAGTAAATCCAGCTACAACACAGACACGTAGCAAGGTCCCCTGAGAAAGATCACATTCTCATTTGGGTGTGATTCAAAGACCTGAGAGCTATAGGAAGTATCTCATTTATATTGAGGACTTGGGAGAGACTGCTGCAGAGTCCAGCTGAAATGCTCCAACCATAAACCCCCCAGGACAGGTCCTTCCTTAGGTCTGGAATCTGGAAAACACTTGCCTTATTCACATTCCCTTCAAATGATCTGCAAGATCTGGCTACAAAGCTTACCTCTCCCCTAGATTTTATTTCTCCCCCAGAAAGAAAAGTTAAGTGAGTTCAGGAAATGTTTTCTGTTTTGGACAATGGTTCCATTTTCCCCATTTACTATGTGAATTCTCTATGCAAAGCCAGAGCTGAGTATGACTGTATTTATAAATATGTTTACTTTAATGAATTTGATGGGATAACTCAACATTTCCTGGTCTGGCCCAAGTCCATCCTTCAAAATATCATTTTCCTTGCTGCTCTCTGGGTTTGAGGTTTTTTTTGTTTCTGTTTTCTAATTGACAAGGGTGAAACACACTGAAACCGGAGCCAGACACAAATCTATGACCTACTGGTGTCAAACAGGTTTGGTATCTGATTTGTATAAAGATTACTTAAATTAGTGTTCACTGACTGCTGCGCATTTTGGATCAGGCCCTTGAACTGCAGGCATGCTTTTTTCAGAAGAAAGCTGTTTAGGGTTCTTTAGTGCTGTTAAGAAACAGAAAGGGAGCTGCAGTGGTGAATTATTGGCATGACATTACTCTTGGGACCCCAAAAAAGAAATCCTATTAAATAGAGTCCTTGTGATCTCATCGCTGTGTATTTCATGACTCTTCAAGAGGTTCTGCTAAAGTCATTCACAGAAAATTTCCCCTGGAAAGGCTCAGGGGAGAAAGGGGCTGGATCACCAGTTGGTCTGTTTAGCATTTACTGCCTCTGAAAGCAAGAGTTTTTTTCTACAAGCAGCACCACTGTCTAAAGATGCATGGAGATTCCTGCAGGAAAAAGAAAATGTAGCCAGGATGCAGTATTTCACAATATTCTCCCTTTATAGGGAGCCCTCAGGTCACAGTACACCTCCACATATTAGAAGTATACTACTGACACTGTTCCTACTAATAACATTTACTTTTAATATACGTAGATAGCCAAAAGTCACAGTGTGGTATAACAAGGACACACCCTACTAAATGCCTGAAATCTTAAATAATCATTATCCCTAAGTAGAGGGCCAGAGAGAGCTATCTCTAGGATATTGCTGATACTCGTTTTTACGGCAAAATCCCAAATCAATGCACTCCCTGACAATTAATGTAGAGGTTTTAATAAAGTTCTCCTTTACAAAAGGGTTCCCTGGATAAGAACACTGTTCACTACTGATCTAATCCCTCTGGATGTTTTCTGTCTGTTACAGACACTGGTTACTAATTACATTAATTCAGCAATTGTAGGAAATTAATTCTTACCAAGATGTGATCTGGAATCACTCATCCTTTCTCACCTTCATTATCTTTTCTCACTCTTTTTAAGCATATCAGTCAGGGTAAAGTCAGAATTTTAAAACCATTCTTCTTATGGCTTGCACAGCCAAATTCAAGTCTGCAGCACTCCTAGTAGCTGCAACTGGGAATGGTGGGGGGAAGAAGTAACGACAGCCTCACCTGAGTCTACCCCAACACTACTTTGAAGGCTCAATTTCAAATCTACAAACCCAACCCTTCTGGGCAGGGTGTACACATGCAAAAAAGGACAGGTTGGTGGGTTGGAACCCCTAAGTTTAAACAAGGGGTCAAGAACAAGTCTCAGAGACACAGTGAGACTATCAGGATGAAAAAGTAAACAGCTTTTCCAAAACCAGTGAGTTCATTTCATTGCTAGCTGCTCTAGCATTGTGATGAGAATACAGCAGAGAAATCTCAGTAATTTTATCTAGCTTTATATTCTCTCAGATGAAGAAAAAAAAAATCTCCCACTGAAGGGAAACTGTACATACAAAGAAAAGTATGTTTAAAAGCTAAGACTGTTATTATATTACATTCTATATATATACTCAGTACTATGTTTTATGTTTAAGAGCTACAGAAAAGCTGCAGCTTTACAGATTGGCATCATTGGCTTTACAGCATCAGGCAGTGTTGTTTCCCCATTTACACCCAGAAGTGGCCAGTCTGGTGGCTGCTCCATTGCAGGAGGTGCAGGTCTCATACACCATGCCATCCCAGAAACACACCACTTATTTACAGAAGAGCCGTTGGCAGGTGAATCTCCATGCCCCTGAGACAGTGAGGCACATGCGCGCAGCCGCAGGGCCACTGCCACAAGCTCACCCTACAGCAAACCCTGCTACAGACAGTGTACACCTTTGCTGTGAACTACGCAAGGGCTTGGGCATTATTTCACTTTCACACACAGTTAGACAGATGAAAGCCAAAAGAAGCATTTTTTAGCTGCTCAGAACTGTTTTATCAGGTCACTGTTCCACACAGTTTTAGAAGTCCCTGTTAGAAATATCTCCATTTCTTCTAGATATTTAAAAGAACTTGGTACCTGTACTGTTCTGTACAGAATCCTTGACAGTGTAAGAAAGAAATCTATTTCTGTTAAAGTTTCCTTCCCCCATGGTCCTAGGCTGCAGTCTAGGTTAGGATGACTACTCATAACAGACATATTTTGTATTTTTTTCATTCTAACGAAACAGGAAAACTGGCGGTGTAAAGTTCAAAGCTCAACACTACTTGAAGCACAAATGCTCCAAATGACATTTGACTGAAGTGCAAACGAAGCACAAACTACTCCTAAGTTTTCTTTGCTCACCAACAGGTATTAGCAAAGAACTCCCTCACCTTGGCCTCTGCTGTGGGACGTTTCCTCCTGTCACAAGCAGGTGTCATTAGCAGACCTCACTGACTGTCACCAAAATAGTGACATCAAGTGACACAAAAGACTGGAAGAATTTGAGAAGGAAAGGAATTTGGCAACAAACCATTTAGTGTTCTCTGGCTTTGGGTTTTTTTTGTCAATACTTAACACTATTAATATTAACATATCAGACATAAATAACTTTCCTTAAAAATTCACTTGTCTCTTCAGTCAAGACTCTAGAGCACACAGTATCTCTGGCAAATACAAACAGTCTTCCAGGAAAACAGAGGTAACTTTGTATTTCTGATATTTTCGATACACAAGAAATATACATTTTGTTTTTAAATACAAAACAAACAGAAAACCCTTAGAGGCTTTCATTACACAGAAGCAAACTGAGGCCAACCTCAAAAAACAAACAAACAAACAAAAATAAAAATGAAAGGGAAGTTTTTTGCAAGTCATCTTCAACCATACGCCCACTTCATGGCTGTCTGCACAAAGTCACCATAGTAAAACTCCTCTTTCCACGTAACAAGTACCATTTTTCTAGAAACTGACTCAATCAAACTCTCTCTTGGACTACAGCTACATCACCCCCTCCTCTGCAGAGCATGAAGGCAGCACTGCAGAGAAGTGAGAGAAGATTTCATTTGAAAATCACCCTTTCTCTGCAACTGAAAAGAAATTAAGGGAGAAAAAGTGTTTCATGCTGGGAAGTACTAAGCAAGATGTAAAAGATACTCAAAACAATAAAATCAGATTCATCTTCAACTGTGAAACTGATAGTTTTTTACCTGGATCCAGTTCATATTTGATTTTGCCTTTTGGCTGTCATATAGTACAGACTCCTCCAAGTGGGAGTGTGTGACAGCTAGTCTCATAGTGTGATTTGTGTGAGCTAGCAGGGTAATGAAAATTGGGCCTTATCCCCTTTTTTGGTTTTTTTTTTTTTTCCCCCTTCTTCTTTACCTCCTCTCCTGTCTTCAGAAGAGACAAATTTCTCAGTGCTGCCAGTGTCAGGGGCAAACGTGGGGAGAGGGAAAAACAGGAAAGAAAGGGTAAGATTATAGTTCACTGGGGTTATTAAGTCCCAACAGAACAAAATATGTTTGGGCTGCTCCATCTTAGGCATTGTCTAACGGATTTTTTCTTCTGATAATCTGTTCCTTCCGGTGAGAGCGCTCCATACGTGAGCTTTGCCTGTAGCTCCCTTCACATCCCATAAGGAAAGACAATATATCCTAAATACCTTCTTGATATATGGCAAATAGCCGCTTTCAATTTCCAATCACTCTCTTCACTTTTGCCCATATGTTGATTGGAATCTATTCTGAAGATGACGCATATTTATTTTCTGGGCTGGGTACAAAGCAGGGGAAGCTCACAGAAGTTAACTTTCTGGGGAATTTAAGAAGTGGCTCTAAATTACAGCCAAATGGAGGGACCTTCCAGTACAAATCGTTCCCCCAACTCGGCAGTAAATCACATGGCAGATATCTCTCATGCAGCTGTAAGAGGACAGGAAGGTGTTTTTTCTTATCAGGAATAAAAGTTACAAAATATTAAGCCGAGAAGGCAAAGGAGTATGACTAGGGAAATAAATGGAAACTTTCATCCGTACAGAACAGTCAATTTGCGAAAGTGAGAAAGTGTCATGATTTGGGGCATGTAAATGTTCAGGAGAGGAGGAAGAGTGAGGAATCCCTGTACTTTCTATAAGACACAATTTTTAGCAAGGCTTTCTCATTGTATAGTATTTTGTCTTTCCCTGCTATAACTGCCTCTCATAGGAAAACATGACCAGATCTAGTGATCACTCTGTATTTTCAGAGGGTGGAAGGTACAGAGAAACTTTGTTTTCAACTGTTGTTAGTGTGAGGAGCGCGATGCTCTTGGGATTATTTCAGCACAGTTTAGACAGGGGACTTTGTTACTCCTGTAAAATTTCAGTGTTGCAGGGATTTTCCCAAACTCACGATGCCTAGACTGACACCATGATCCTAAACCCAAAGAGAAGGAACTGATGAGACATTTATTCCAGCCTGGGCTTCATATCACCTTGAATCTCATCCTAACACTATCAAGGTGCAGAGAGTCTTTTATTTTCTGTAAGAGAAAACTCTTAAGAGCTCACAGTCACCAGATTCACTGCTGTAATAAGCCCAAAGTGAAGAACAAGGTCATCCCTACAAACCAGACAAAGCCAAGCAATGAATTGAAATACAAGATCAGAACCCGAGGATGTGACGAATGTGATCCTAAACACTGTTTCATTTCAGCTTCACATCCTTTCTTTTTCCAGTGACTCCTGCTCACAGCTGGTCTTATTAGAAACAGTCAAGAGATTTTATTTAAAAAAAAAAAAATCTTGAAAAAGACGCTGGTTTGCCTTCTTCTTCGTTTCTTTCACATAATGTGCATGCTTTTAAAAGATTACAATCAGAATCTCATTAGCAATTTCCATCCAATTCAAATTAAAATGTCATTAAAAAACATTCATTTTGTCATTCATTGTTTTCCTGAGAAGCAAGGGCAACACAGCATTTCACTCACAACAGATATCCAACATCCATGTTTGTACAAGAAATAGAATTCATCCTTCTTGACCAGTAATACTTATTTTGCATGAGCAAATATTGAAATACCTTAAAATTTAGGAGTACATCCATTTGTTAATTTATTATTTAAAATTAGTGAAGCAATTTTTATAACCCTTTTCGTGACCTCTAGCTAACAAATGACTTGTTACTAAGCCTTCAAACTTTCCACACAATTAAAAAATGATTAACAACTGATGAATGGGCTACAATTGAAGAAATTAGGTTGCAATTAAGAAGACATTTAAATGAATGTTTAAAACTACTTGGATTATAATTAGAACCAGATCAACTACGAAGGTCACTCTAGAGTCGTGTTCTTGTGGCATCAGAGATAATTCAGCCAATAAAGCTGAGCAGTGACATTTTAGTGGTCACTATCAGCACAGGATCGTGTGCAGCTGAAATCCTCCTCAAAGGATTAACTGAGCCAGCCAAAGCCAGAGGCTAATCTTAAAACTGACCATAGGCCTCATCCCTTAAACTGCAGTCTTGTCAGCATGGTCCCTTACGAAGCAAAAGCTGCTGCATTTCTCTCTTAAAAGCATCTCAGTGTTTTACCCAGAGAGGATGTAAGAAATATGATGGCATGAGAATAGAAGAGATACCAGAATCTATCAACTTCTCTAAGATGCAACACCAGACCTTTCGCAGAGCTGTAAGCCAACGACTAGTCAGACGTTACCAACAATTTTAGCCAACTACAGTAGTGTTTTCAGTCATGGTGACAGAGAGTCCTTCATCAGCGTAGGGCTGAAAGCAAGGTAATTGCACATAAAGTATTGGGAAGAGATTATTATTCTTGGCTGTTCTGCCAATCTCAGCCATATTTCAAGGTACTCAAAGGAAAGGATTTTCAATCTTTCAAGAGGGGGTTGGACACCCATTTCAAATGGCTTAAGGCAGTTTTGAAAATCTCAGTCAAGAGCTAATACTTAACCAACTCAGCACACTAAAAGCTGTCCCTCACTTTTTAAAAAAAATTACCATCAATATTTATTCAGTTTGTCATTTCCACACAGCAACTGCTCTACACAAAGTCAGTAATTACTAAATTCAAGCCAAGAAAATGTAAAGATTCATGTGACAAACCTTTGGGCTCACACAAGAAACTACGCAAAACAAAAACTAAGGAACACACAAAGAGAAAACCAACAATTTTGATTATTCATTTTCTTCAAAAAAAGTAACAACTACAGTACTGCTATCAAACGCAAGAACTTGCGGAGATACACTGTGGTCTGTGTTTAGCCTTGCGGTCATTCCTTGTGAATGTTCCATCTGGCCCATTGCCACTGAACAAAACATTGTCTTTTACTACACTCGTGTTTCCATCATAGTTGCTTCTCCCTCCTCCTCACCAAAAATAAATGACATCCCGTTTTTAATCAAAGTATTACTCCAGAAGACTTCATCTTCTGTGAATCCTCTACATTTTTACTGCTCTGGGGGACAAGTTATGCCTTTCTGTTATATTTTGACCAGTTCCTAGCATATAGCCAGACCTTACCCAATAGCAGGATACATGGCTGCATCTGTTACCACAACAGAATGGGTGCCTAGGCAAGTCGGTTAGCAGCATGCATTTTCCAAAGTTGTTGTATCAGAGCCTCTGACAGCATCTTTAAGAAAGACTAAAGACTCTGTTGGCCATGTTGACACCTGCCCACCTGGAGTGGATGGCATGAACCAGCTCTGTATACTGAAAGACAGTTGCTTCTTAGTAGCCTTCAACCCTCATTTGCAGAAAAACACTGTCTACTTTTGCACCATGTCCATGAATCATTTCATCCCAAACCCAGCTCCTCACACTGTATCAGACACCTAAGGAAGAATAATGCAAGTGAAATTACTGATTTGCTACTAACAATAGCTTGCACTTTCACCTTACTTGTCACCTCAGGATCCCTGAGCAGATAGCAAGCGATGGGGAAATATCACCAGAGCTAATTCCTCACAAGCACTGACTTACCAAGAAGAGGGTGACTATGCTAGCCCACGGCTGACTTCTGTAGCTGCCTTTACAAGAGCCTCTGGATAAGATTTTTTCATGTAATTCCTTGTAGCTCATTTGTTTCTTTTTTTTTTTTTTTTCCAGGGGACAGGCTGAAGGCTTTAACATTCAAAACTTCTAAGACTGAAACATTAATTAGCTCAACTACTATGCCTGCTAAGAAAGACGGCAAGTGTTTCAGACACTCAGTGCCTGTGCTGAAACTGTTTGTCTGAGACAGCTCACATAACAGATAAGGCTGGCTGTACATTTTTAAAACTGAGGCCTGCATATATGTGATGTATCAAGGGAAAGGGAACTCTTCAGTCTCACCTACATGGAGCTGAATTCAGTCCTTGATTTGAGTACCAATTGCCATCCTCAGGCTTGTTCCACAAAACTGAAACAACAGTCAACTCACCTGAGTGGTTTTTGCTCTAAACGGGAAGACTGTTGCAGAACAGAAAAGACAGGTCTTTGCAGATTTAAATAGACAGAGAAAGCTATATAAAGGAGCTGTAAACCAGACTGAGGTTTGATTTGGGGAAGCCGAATCTTAAAATGGAATAGAGCAAGAGGTGATCTACAAACTAGCACAAATAGGCGTTTCCAGAGAAAGTAGAAAGCAGTCAGGTTGGGAATAACTACAGATGCATTCATTCATGTATCAAAAACAGGAGGAGGAGAACGTATAGACAAGAAAAAAGATGCTTTGATAGACAGAAGATGAGAAACTCTGAAACTCTGTGTTGTCCCAGATCTCTTCAAACTAGCATCACCAGCCCTGCTCTTTCCTGAGAATTCAATATTCATTGAATTCACTATCAAATTGCAAAGAGTAGGTGGGAAAACAAAACGACCCTTCGAGACCAAATCGAGAGCTGATGTAAAGTCTATGGAGTAGTTCCAGCTTCCCCTAGGCCTGAACTGAGCTCCCACCATCCACTGTCCCTTCTGATGTCAAGTTGATGGATTACAACTTCTTAATGCAGGACTGATGCATTATGACATCCTAATGTTGGGACGATTGATTGTGACTCTTTTTTTAAGTATGGCTTACTAGGCAATTATTGACACCATCCATGCATTAGAGCCCTAATTCAGCAAAAAAGGGCTGACAGGCTAGTGCTGTGGGAAAAGATTAACCTATTCCAAATTTTATAGATCAGGGTGAGATGGGGCTTGTTCTGGGACAGGGCCACCCTCTCATTACAGGTCTTTGGAGACAGCAAAAACTAAACAGTTTATGCCACATCTTGAAGAAAATTGCTTTATCCCTTCACCTTTAAGTGGATTCAGACGCTGCCAGTTGACTTGGGAGTGCTTTGGGGTCAATGCACACACGCCGGAACATGGAAAGGGAAAAAAAAAATCCAAATAAAGGAAAGAGAGAGGTAAAAGCCAATGCTGTCAGCTCCTACCCTCTAACATCTGTGAATAATGGAAGTGCGGAACCAAGCCTGGGAGTGGGGAGGTGAAGGGAGAAAGGGATGGTTGTAACAGTGACAAACAAGTCTAAAGGGACTTCTCTGCTCTCAAATGTCACTGGGGGAAGTAGACAGGAGACGGGGGAGGTAAGGAAGAGAGAAGGTCACGGCTGTAATACCCAGAGCGAGTGGACAATCAAATGTTTGCAGCTGGGCTAGGAAATGGCAATCCAGTTGCAGAGCACATCTGGCTCCCTTGCTGCGCGCCATGGGGGCCACCTGGTTTTAATCATGCTGGGATCACCTTTGAAAAACAGAACTTAATCATAGGCCTAGTCCTAGCAATAGTGTTACATCCAGACTTCTCTCCAGGGGAGCAGAGGGTGGGAAGGGGGGACAAGATGAGTTTAAAAAAAAAAAAAAAAAGAAAGAAAGAAAAAGAAAAAAGAAGAAAAAAGATATTTCTTCTGTGTTTTGCTCAATCAAGCCTGGAACTTTGTGAACAATTTCCTCTTTGTCAGGTTAAAGGGAGTCACTTTTGATTTTCTGCCTCTTTGCATTTGATTCCTGCTTAGTTTATGCTTTCCTTATTGTTATTTAGACAGGTTACATGCGTGTGGGTGCTAAAGAGCACAGCAAGTAGAGAAGAAGCTATTTAAGGAGGCATTGCCTTTCCACCCCACCTCCTCCCATCACAGAAATGGACAAATGCATTGTACTTTGGACAAAAAGGTCTTACGCCTTTCCTGGATAGTCTTCAAGAACTCAGCTAGGCGTGCCATGAGGACAAGCCCCCCTTGGCTCATAAAGGGCCCAAACAGCATCATCCTTCACCATAATGGCCACACTAGGTCAAAACAAAGGTCTGCCCCATCCACACTTTCCTTCTAACTCTGGCTGGTAGCAGATGCTCAGGAGAAAGATTCAAGAAACTGTGCAAATACAGAGTAACCACCCCCTGCACCACCTCACAGGTTTTATGAATGAGAATTTTAAAGACATGCTTTCTCTCCCAGATTAATTAAAATCAGTCAACACATTTTGATCTGAAAAATGTGGCGGGGAGGGAGAAGGCATGCTAATGTAACCTTGGACATGGTACATCTCGAGACGACAAAACCAGTTCAGCTGTTGGAAAATATCCACATCATCTGCTCTTCCAGTATTGTCTAGAATCAATCCATAAGAGTATCTGAGGAAAAAAAACCAAACAACAAACAACAAAACCCCAGCCCTCTTCATCTTCACTTTCTTTGCCTCCTCACATCTAATCTCTATCATTTCTTATATCTAGAAGAGCACCCTGTAATAAAGGTCATGAGAATCTTGGACATGGTAGAAAACAAACATTCATTGTTTTTTCATAATACTTTTCCATAATAATTTGAGGGCATCAAATGAGGTAGCAGATGTCAGGTTCAGAATAACAAAGACAGCACTTCTTTACACAGACCACTGTTAAAAACGATGGAACTCATTGCCATAGGAGGTAACAGATGCCAAAGGTTTACATGGATACAGATGAGATCAGAAAAGAGGGAAAAGAGGCAGGAACCAATCTTTAAACTAAAGCATTCTAGGGGCAGAGACAAAGGTATTGGAACCACAGCATCCCTAAACAAAATCAGACTTTTAATTCTTGCTGACTAGTTGCTGGAACAACAGTAGGTTGGTTCATAAAGCCAAGGTCTCAGCCTTATTTCTTTCCCCTGCACATAGGAGCGGAAAACATGTTATCTCTAGGCAACTCTCACTTGAGCCAACTATTGTAGTTAAAAAAACAAAAGAGAGAGAGAAATGCAAAGAAAGATTCATTAGGTTCACAGGTGTTTTCACAAACACAGAAACCCTCAGTTCAGTTCCTTACAGTCTAGTCTGTATTGTAGGACAGAGGAACATCTTGGATATAAGTGTACATGAAGACACGACCTGACAAGATTCAAGATGTGCACTTTACATCTTCTGGTAATGGACAGGAAACCTCAAACCTTCAGTCCTACTTATCAAATACTTCAAATAACTAACCTTTCTGTTAGAGTTAAGATCAGATCATGAATAATCTTCTGTGCATGTAGTTAATTTTGTCACACATACTGGGGTTAGATTCACTGGAATGCTTCAGCTAGTTCACACTGTTGTCGTGCTGTGAAAAGGAGCTTTAAACTCAGCTTAACCACACCAACCACAAGTTGTTTTATATCTCATTAGAAAAATTACTTAATTTCCGGTGTAATCTTGTACAGGAGCTCAAATCTGCAACAGCAACAGTGTCAGTATTGTAATATAATCTAGAAGTATTATAATAAAAATAAACATAGTCAAAGAGTATTTTACAATGTTAATTATTACTAGGGGAGAAAATCCTGTCAGGTAGGTATGTGATAGTAGTAGTTATCTTATTTTACAGGCAGAGAAACTGAGCCAGAGATTAAGAAGTTAAGTGACTTGCCCAAGGCCACGAAGAGAAGCAAAGTTAGAGCAAGGACTAATAAGCAGGAATTCCCAGCAGCCCTGCAGGCTACAAGGCTCTTTTCAGTGCACGTTTTTCACAATTCCCAAATCAGTTCCACTTGACTCCAATAGCTTCTGAAGAGATTTTCTGATAATAAGACCTGCCTGACAGAGAATACATAAGGAGCCTGCAACTAAGACTTTAAAAAGTTATCTTGATTTTTAGGTGCTTGGCTGCACATTTTTTCTCAACTTTAGCTTGGAAGTAGTGTAAGAGCATCCAAAACATCTTGATGCAGCAAAAAGAAAATTATCTGGTTTCTCTGTACCTGTCTAAAGGAAAGCCCTGGAAACAGCCTGAGAAAAGACATGATGTTTTGGTAGCCAGCATATCACACTAGTTTTTCTTCTATACTAAAAGTCTTTCCCATCACAGCTGCTTTTGCACTGTAAAATGATAGGAAGGGAAGACAGCAATGACTAATGTTGCTTGGAAACACAAGGCTCGCTGTGCCACCTGCAGGGCTAGCTTGAAAAAATGCCTGTTGTACGGATTAGCACCGTCTTGGAAGTCAGGAGCCACTCTTTCTATCCAGGATGGAGCAGCTTTGCAACATCTAATTAGGCTGGTGAGCAAGAACATAAAATGGACTATAGAACGATCCTGTCTCATTCCATTGGGATGCTCCATTCCATTCCTGCCTGGGCTCACCTACCTGGGAAATTTATGTTCTGTTGAATGGGGGAACCTACGAAAACCCAAAATGCAGGTAAGAATCAAAACCAGAGTTACACAGTTTATATACAAGTTCTGTGGAACCCTCTCCTACCTGTATCTACCTCCATTTCCCTCTGCACTGAGCTGCAGTTCTTCCCCAGGATTTTCACATTAAGTTTCACTTCTGATTTAATGCAATTATCTCCCCATAATTAGTTACTAATATTTCTCCAAATACACACTTTTACCCAGCATTTTGCTGGAGCAAATGACCTGAACAAAGGACTTCAGGATTTGGCGTAGATATATACCTAAAACTAATCTAGAAAAAGATCAAAGTTCTTCTGGATGGTTAAAAATGTATGTTCTACTTTGGCTGAGGCTTGCTTAACTTTCTTTATTGGTTGTGAGAACCTACAGTGGAGGACAGCAGCAGACAGAATCTGAAAGAGATCTATTAAGTCATTTTGCCTTTGCTCATAGTGAAATATGCTGGACAGACAGTCCAGAATAATGAAGTCCTCTTTCTTTGATCCTTCTGCCAACATACGATTATTCCCCAACACACTGATTGCTAGTGCTTTCTGCAGCGTAGTTTTAAAAGTCCCAAGAGATAGGGTTTCTACCACTTTCACTAGAAAATCGTTTACATAGCCTAGTAGATTTGGCCCCCGGGGAGACTTTTATTGTGTTTGGTTTCACTAAGAGCCTTGAAGGTGTTGTTCAGTGATTGATTATTGTTTGTATTGTGGTAGCACCTAGAGGCACCAGCTGAAACTGCAGACCTGTTGTGCTAGGTACTGTACATAAGTTCCGTGAGGAACTGTCTCTTCCCAAACACCTTGCAGTAAGAAGAGTTCAGCCAAGCAAAGAGGCACAGAGAGACAAAATGATTTACCAAGACCAAACGGTGGTGCGTAAACGTGGTGAGGAGTGGAAACAAGTTGCTATAAATCTGAGTCAATTCCTGCATTCACACCTGGGCACAACATCCAGAGCAACACCTTGAACATCCAGGTGATACATGCATACACAAGGGAGTTGTTTCTGATGAAAGGAGCACAAAAAATAATTATGCTACAAAGAGAAATAATAATCCCATAAGAAGTAAAACCCACTAGAGACAAGGCTTGTTTTACATTGCTCCAGTGCTTCAGCAGAAGCCACTTGCAAACAGGTTAAACGCCCACTGCACAGTTTTCTCTCAAGCCATGGGGAAAACAGGGAGAATTCTGAGGACAATAACAGAAATGAAGAAAAATAAAGTAAGTATCAAAGGTTAAGCCACCAGATGAGGCTGCAGGAGGTGGTAGATTATGTCATTCTCTTGTATTTTAATTCAGTTCTTCCCTTCCCACTTTAAACAAATCCTCCCTTTTGGAAACCAACGGCCTGCTTCCCATTTGTTCTCAGATGAGTTTTATTGTGAGAAGCAAGCACCCAGACTAACCCATCATTCCAGAGTTAAAGCAAATCATTTGTTGGCTTCTCAAATGGCAAGGGGGACATAGGTATTAAGATCAAGGTTAACACCTTCATTCAACCAGGCTCTCCATTCAGTTAGAGAATCACTCAACAGCTCTGCAAACAGAATCCAAGATCTCATTGATTTCATTACTTTCTTCCTTCGCTGTGCAACTCTTATTCACAAGCCATCAGAGAACAGAAATACAGCACCACATCTAAAGAATAAAAAAAATTACTATACTGTGGTGTCTGTTAATCTGATGGATGGTTAAAACAGAAGTTAAAACTTGAGATGCATAAATAGCTGATTTTGCATTTTGCTTACATTATAGAAAAATTAAGGAAGAGAGATTAGTTGGGCAGCAACCCAAAATAAACATAATTTTTTTTTTCAGAGTTTTTCAGTGAACTGAAAAACAGAAACAAGTAATGTCTTGGCCTTGAACAAAACATTTAATTTGACCCAAGGAATAAACTTAAACACTGAAGTTAATTTTTAAGTTTCTCATTTGAAACAAAAATAGCAAGCTGCTTTTTTCTCCCAGTGTCCAAGTGTTTTGACTATTTTCAAAAACTGATAGTAGGGCACATTGTCTGTGCTTTAATCGATGTACTTCAGCACCTATTCATGAGATACTTCATTTGACCCAAATCTGTATTTCCTGAGGGGGAAAAGACAAGAACAGAACAGAAGAGATTTTGGCCAACAAGTGACTCAGCTTTGGTCAGTACAGATCGCACTTGCCTTCCTCACTACTGACACAGCCCTACATTTGTTTACTACACTGGAAAGCACAAATACAGACATTCAAAAGACCCTCTCTCCCCAGGAAACTAAATGCACATTCACTGAATCTAGCTACATTCCTACAAACCAAACAGCTTTCTGGGCTGCCCCTGATGACACCACGCTGGACTTGCCTGCTGTCCTGTAACAGACATTCTTCCAAGGGGGTGGTACCGGCTGGTTGCCGTCTTGCTGGCACGGAACCTCACAGGCTACACCCAAAGTTTTCCGGTCATTAGGTCCGTCATTTCCCAAGAGCATTCACAGGTATCTTTCCCCAAGAGCAAGGAAAACCTGAGAACATGAGGATCTCATCAGAAGATTAAAGCTCCGTTTCTTGTGTCAATATTAAGTTAGACTGGAGAGGACACTGAGGCATACACCAAAATGAAGTGCTGCAGTTTAGCTTGAAAGTTAGGGCAGGACTGAATGTGTGTTAAGGGATGCTTTCACTCCTGGTGTCTTTTCTCCTGTGATTCATCCTACCAGACGCACCTTGGGAGAATGTACTCAATCACAGCGTATGCCACCATCACCTGGATCCTCCTGTCTCATTCTTGAGGTCTGCTTATGAGGCTGAGAAAAGCTACCAAAAAGCCCACCATAATCCATAGTCTGCCTAAAATATCCACAAGAGCCCTCCTGAGTCACGAAGATGACAAATGTGTATCCAACAAGAACTGTTCTCCACTCCTTCAGTTTCAGCAATTCAAAATGAACGTTTAGAGCGTCATGACCCAGTGAAGCCAAATCGTGTGTCCCTTGAGACCATCTCATTCCTTTCTCGCTCCCCCTCCAGGCCCCTCATCAAATAAAGCCAAGAATACGTGCGTCATTCTGACACATACCCTTCAGGAAGTGATGGGAATAGGATAGTTTTTCTTCCTCCTAATGCCCTGACTGTGTCCCTACAGCACGAGGTCCTTCATTCCCACAGTAACAGGCCTCCTCTGCTACAGAGTCGGATGGTAACCTGAGGAGCCATGACCAATCTGATGTCGGATTAACATTGCTCTGTGACACTGTCAGCAGCATTTTGCTGGGCTCTTTAAGAGAATATCCTGCTGTGATTCACAACAAGTCTTGTGTTTGGGAGACATAGAGATCTCATCCAGCAAATTAAAACGCGCTACAGTGAATTTCAGTATTTCTGCTTGGAGGTCTCCCAGGGACTGACCTAAATGGCGTGTGCTATATCAAGAGTAAAAGCCACCTGCTACAAAAAGCCTGGACTCCGAACCACTGAGACCCACCTGTGACAAATGAGCACGACCGACTGAACAAGAGAGACTGGGACCGGGCTGGAACCGCAAAGGCTGCTTCTCAACTTCTCCACAGTTTGGCAAAGTAAGAAATAGATTCATTTCACTGCAGCAATTTGTCTAAAACATGTTGGGTCACGTATGGGTAACTCTTCAATACATTCTGCATTATTCACTGACACATATTTGTTATCTTAATTACTAATTACAAAGAGTCTGATGACTCACTTACAAGATGGGTTGGAGAGACCACTGGTTTTACCAGCCTTGCTAGCTGTAGTGCTGGATGGCTGGTAGTTATGTGCACAGCTGGCTGTGAACGAACTACAACAAAAGCCTGCTGCTTTGAAACCACCTCACTTCAGTCTGTTTTACCTCCTCTGTGGCAGACAAAGCATCAGGTACCAAACCAAGAACAGATCAGTGAGCTGAAACTCATTGAAATATTCATAACACTCTGAATGTGAAAAAACACTGAGCAGTGTATGAAAGAATGCAGGAATTATTTGCATTTTTGCTTGGCAAATACCATAGTGCCAGAGAAAAATGTGGCATCCCTAACAAGCAACAGCAGAAGTGAAACGGGCAGGGGAAATAAGAAGAATGGAATTGCTTTCACTGGAACATGCTGAGAATACAGGGCTTACCACCTCTTTTCTTGTAAAATGGGTTTTGTACGTCCTCAAATGTCAGAACCGTGGTTTTGCATCTCCTTGGGAAGTTAATGCTTAGATCAGCACAGCACTTACTGAATCCAACACTGGCAATTGCTTGCCTTTTAACCAAAAGCACAGAATGCCATCAGTTGCAACACTCTGGTCGCTTGCTGTAGCAACATTCTCCATAGCAAACCCACCTAGGAACTTACTGCTAAACCAGGCCCTGCTTAGTTTGCGGAAGCCAACAATATCCAAGCCCAAGGTAATATGCCTCCAAACACATTTTGATTACACCAAAAGAACAAAAACACTCAGCTGTGCTGCAGCTCCTCCTTCTTTCTCCCTCTGGCCTCCCACGTTACAGATTAAAACAACAGTGCATCTGGCATTTACCGAGCGTCAAATACCTCTCCAAGACCTCCTAGAACAAACAGGCCCCGGCTGCCTGCCTCAGAGCTGCTGATAGGTCTCCAGCATTGTGCAAGGGGTCAGACTTAGGAACTGTCAACAGCTTCCTAATGTATGCTCTTTCTCTGGGAAAGGGGGTCCCAGGTTTTATAGCCTAATAGATTCGTTAATCGGAACACACACAGGCTAGGAAAGCCACTGTTTGTTTTCTCTGACAAGTTTGGCATTTTCCTCCTGGGAGCCAGGAAGCTTTAAAGGCGTAAGACTCTCCTACTTAACTGGACAAGAAAACCAGTCTGGACAAACTGAGACATGTCATTGTGGCTGCTTAATTCTGAGCCAGAAGGTGCCATTTTAGAGACTTTACAACAACATCAATGTCAGGGCAAAGGAAATTAAATTCTCCTGCCTCTCCTCCCCTGATGTCTCCATTTTCTCCAGGCTTCTACCCCTGTACCTAAGGACAGAGTTTGGCCCATCACAGACACAATACGTGTGATTATACTGATGATAATGATGTTCAACTCAGAAAGCGGTTCCAGAGGGAGTGCTTAAAGCAAAGCAAGGCTGTCTTGTGCAACAGTGGCAATGTGCCCACAAACTGCTTCTGTTCACTCATGACAGCGGTTTAAAACACAGAAACATGAAATGGCAAACATAGTGCATAAAACTTCTAAATGAAACTACACACCCACCTTCAAATCAGCAGTTCTCAAACCGTGATGTAGACTCTGCCATCAGAATAAGGACTTACTATAAATAACTTGCATATAATCACAAAGGGGAATTCCAAGTGTTTCCAAGGCTGTGTAGCCCATCCACTAAAAATAAAAAAAGTATCTTAAAACCTAGAAGCTGCCACAATTTATTACACTTTAATGGCCCAGATGAGACAACAAAATTGTATTCTAAGATTTTATGCCATCAAGAAGAAGGAATATAGGGATTTCAACAGGGGGATTTCAGCAGGGGGATTTCAGCAAAAATAATTTCAGCCTCTTCTCCTCATGTCTTGCTAAACAGTGAAACTTCCTCTCCTATGAAATCATTCCAGCATCAGGACTAAATCCTCTCAGTCTGAAGGGACTCCTTGCTGTGTTCCTGACACAAAACAAACACGGTCCACATGCAGTGTCCAGCTCAGCAAGTCCCCAGGCCACTGACTCCCACTACCTGAGTGTTTAGACCAGGGGAGAGAGCCTTCAGTACTCTTCTATTTCTTAAACTGTTTCCCTAAGCACCTGCTGTAAGGCACTGTCAGAGAAAGCTTCTGGGGATAGAGGGATCTTTGCTGTAACACTATCAGGTCTGAGACCCTGGTTCATCGGCACATTCCCATTCTTCATTCGTGCTATTCCTGCACCATTCTTCCCTTTAACTGGAATCCCATGGTTTCCACAACATCTTCTGGCTCTACTACTCCAACTATTAAAACACTGCATCATAGGTATGGCTGAGATCAAGGAAGGCAAAGGAGTGCTTAGTCCAACAGCAATACCTTGCAGGAAGAACATGCAGTCATCATTCTTTAGAATGGGAACTAGCTTTACCTTTGATTTTTCAGCACACCACAAGCCCCCCCCCCCCCCCCCCCCCCCCCCCACCACCTCTTCCTCCCCCA